>NC_044036.1:268976774-269285446 GCF_901765095.1 Microcaecilia unicolor | reverse complement strand
TTTAGCACGCGCTAAAAAAGAGTGCTCGCTAATAATAGAGACACCCATTATATTCCTGTAGGTGTCTCTTATCAGTGCACGCTAATTTTTGCACACGCGCTTAAAGGTTTACATGCCTACAATGTGACTTAGGAAACAGGGTCCCCTATTCTCCAAAGGCCCATCAGAGTTTAGCGTTGTACATCTTTTTGGTTTGGGAAGAGATGTGAAGTCAGAAACTGAAATAACCTATCTATAGTGAAATGTTAGTAGTGTATTCAGTTACCAAAGGGCTAACTCAAGCCCTTATGCTGAGGGAAAGGGAAGTGGAGAGCTGGATGCCAAAACAAACATGTATAAATTAAATATAAAACAATCCTTCTTGCTGCAGACTTATGCTATTACCTGCTTTAAAAGTAGGTGATAGCTTAAGTTTGCAGCAAGAGGGATTGTTTTGCCTGTTAGGATTTTTCTGCCTTTTTGAAGGCATTCACTCAAGGCAGTGTGTACAGTAACAGTGAATCAAACATAAGCAATAGACAATTACAGCAGTAAAAATATTCGAATAACAATACTACTTAAGAGTGTCAACACAATACATAATAACATGTTTTAATAGATAGCGAAGGGTATAAGCAAAGATGGAACATATAGGAGGTCGGTCTTTTACAAAGGCATGCTAGCATGCCTTTGTAAAAGGACACCATAGATAGGTAAGAGAGTAAGAGGAGTTAGAAAATAAGGGGACTAATTTCAAGAAAGTTGCACATGAGGTCAGATAACTGATTAAATATTATCTCAGCTAGGACAGGAGGGGATAAAGGGTGAGAAATAGCAATTAAAAGAATAAAATACCATATAGTACTGTTGATCCATATAAATCCAAAAGCTAGAGCAACTTTTATAATCCATTGACTTTTATGTATTCAATTCACCACAAAATGTTCCTGTGACTTTTTTTTTTAAAAGTGCTTGTTTCATGTATAATATTCACAATATGTAGTGTTGTCATTTTAACATACTGTACTAATGCAAAAGAATTTCTGCAGTATTTTGCATGGGTAATTTAGAAACTCATTTAATTTTTATGCCTGCCATGAACTATGGGAAATGCTGAGATGAGAGATCAAGTAAATTACTTGGAGAGGGTCAACTGCTTTTTTGACACCATACTTGCAAACATTGTAGGAACAATAGCACATTGCATCAAAGGTATGGCACCAGAATATGACTTTCCTCTTCTCTGTACACACCCAGTCAGTCAGGTTTTCTGGATATCCACAACGAAGATGCATGAGACAGTTTTCCATACAGTGGAGGTTTTGCATTCAAATCTGTCTCATGCATATTCTTGTGGATATCCTGAAAACCTGACTGGCGGGGTGTGTCTCGAAGACTGGGTTGAGAACCCCCGACATTCTCTTTATCTCTGGCTGAAAATTATTTTATAGAATTCAAGTAAAAAATATAACTTTATACTGAGTAGCTTTAAACTGAAATATTTTCTAATAATGGGAAAAAAGTGTCATTGTATTGAAAGTAGAGCCTCCATTATTAATGCCATTCTGGAAATTAAGGGGCCCTTTCACTAAGTCGCATAGGCGCCTGTGCACACCCAATACATACCAATTCAGAGAAACCATCCAGCTACCGTGTAGCCTGAGTGGTAATTTAATTTTTTATGTGCGTCCACCAAGCGCGCCGGAAAATATATTTTATTTTCTTGCGAACGGTGCTAACCGGGCGGTAATCATTATTGTACACATGCAGACGATTAACTCTCAGTTAACGCATGAGACCTTACTGTTAAGTCAATGGGTGGCGGTAAGGTCTCAGGCCCAAAATGGACACGCGCCAATTTTAGTTTGGCCTCGCGTCCATTTTTGGCCAAAAAAAGGCATTTTTTTGCAGGTGGCTGAAAAATGGACCTGTGCATCTCCAATACACACGTCTACAACAGCGCAGGCCATTTTCAGTGCACCTTAGTAAAAGGACCCCTAAAAAATTTAATTCCACTGTTTTGCTGCATAGATTGAATTTTTTTTAAGGCTCTCTTGTCTGTGCTTAGCACTATTAGCATCTTCTAAAGCATGGTAGGAATGCTGTAATTTTTGATACATTTAAGAACTCGTTCTCAAATCTTGATCATATTTCAGGTAACATCCTGTTCTTGTTTAAGTATATGAATGGTTTGAAAACTTCCCTTTTACAAAAGCTTAATACACGTTATATGCTAATAAGTCCATTTTATACCTATGGGCTTCTTAGCATTTAGCACACACTAAACTTTAGTAAAAGTGCCCTGTACTGTTTTACGCTGTCTAAAGTTTTACATGGAATAATAAAACATGTAATATACAGTGGCATACCGAGGGTGGGGCGATGGGGGCGGTCCAGCCCCCGGGTGCACACTGCAGGGGGGTGCAGTGTGCAGCTGTGGCTCCGCCTGTTCCCTGCGCCCTCTGATGTTACTTCCTGTTACGGGGCAGGGAACCGACAGAGCTGACAGCCACAGGGCTGCTCCTAGCACCCCCAGGAGGTAACAGCAATGCATTGGGGGGGGGGGGGGGGGGGGTTGGAGGCGATGGGGAGGGGAGATGAGGCTATACGATACAATGCGCCAGGGGGGCAGGGAGGTGATGCGATGCGCCAGGGGGTGCGCAGTGGCAATCTGCCCCGGGGAGTGGCTGACCAAGGAACACCGCTGGTAATATATTGAAAAGATTGTGTAGCAGCAGTCTGATAGAACAATTGGTGTAAATACGTTGTGTAGAAAAGTCCTTAACTGTGAAAAGCTTAGGTTTCCATAGTAAAACTTTATGAACTGATTCAAAAGTGTTAACCACATTTTGAGTGGAGGAGTGACCTGAGAACCAGGGGAACCGGGTTTGATTCCCACTTCAGCTCTTTGTGACTCTAGAAAAGTCAGTTAACCCTCCATTGCTCCAGGCACAAAATAAGTACCTGCATATAATATGTAAACTGTTTTGATGGTAACCACAGAAAAGCAGTATATCAAATATAACCCTCTTTCCCTTTTTTTTTGTTACATTTGTACTCCGCGCTTTCCCACTCATGGCAGGCTCAATGCGACTTACATATTATATACAGGTACTTATTTGTACCTGGGGCAATGGAGGGTTAAGTGACTTGCCCAAAGTCACAAGGAGCTGCCTGTGCCTGAAGTGGGAATCTAAAAAACAAACAAAACAAAAAAACCCCAAACTGTTCTTGTAATAAATTGCCCGACCAGTTTGATTCCCTGTCCAAATTAATTTTTTGCTTTTTTTTAGCACCCAAATAAGTATTGAAAATAACAACTTTTAATGTGTCATTCACGTTTCTTACATTAATAGTTTCTTTTGTAACTTCATATCATACTTTAGATTTTTAGGTTATTTCTTATTGCATTTAATGCACGGTTACATAATATCTCACCTTTTTCAGAAGCAGAAATATTACTTGTTGCTTTCTTACCTTCCACTATAAAGATTTATTTAAAGCCTTTTGCTAATAAAGTTTTAAAAACTGTTCTGTTATTAATGTCCTGAAATATATCCAAATTTAACCTTGTAGAAAGAAAAGACAGGCACAAAAAGGTCTACCATAAACACAAAGGTATAATTAAAAAAATGTATTTTAAAACGTTAATCTTAAAAGTAAGCCACACTTTCCAGAAAATCGCCATCTGTTTAAGATTATTTTGCATTTGAAAGGCAGGGGCATTATAAAGGCAAACATTTTAACCATAAATTTAACAAATTGAAAGAAATTGACTGTACCATAATCAGCTTTACTGGTGTCATTACCATGGGTCCTGTTTTATTGCAGCTATTTAAGAAGACTGCAAGTTGGGATAGTGGAAATACTTTCTTTGGCTGCCCCTGAATAAATAACGGCAAGGGGTTGCTGTGTTACCTCTGACTCATTTGGTATTAATTGGCAATGTCCTGACAGTCTTTATATGATAAACCTAGAGGCACCAATATCTAGTGCAAATGTGGTGGAAGTGAGGGGTCAGAGGGGGCAAAAAAAGAGACTTATTTCACAAGCTTTGTTGCTACTGTAAGTGAATTCTGAAAGACTGAGGTGGGGTGATAACTGCAAGCTGAAACTTAGTGAGTTGATATAGAGGCATATTTTCAAAGCACTTAGCCTTTGGTTTCTATGGAACTTTGGAAGGCTAAGTGCTTTGAAAATGTGCCATAGGGTTTAGGGTGTGCATTTTGTTAAACATTTTAAAATACAAACATCTGAGGCTCAACTAAGGGCCTTTTTACTGAGCCGCGTAGGCGCCTGTGCATGGCCAGCGCACGCTAATTTTGAGTCACCGCCCGGCTATCACATGGCCCTTGTGGTAATTTCATTTTTGACGCATATCCACTACGCGCACTGGAAAAAAAAAAAAATATATATATATATATATTTTTTTTTGTTACATTTGTACCCCACGCTTTCCCACTCATGGCAGGCTCAATGCGGCTTATATAGGGCAATGGAGGGTTAAGTGACTTGCCCAGAGTCACAAGCCTGAAGTGGGACTCGAACTCAGTTCTCAGTTCCCCAGGACCAAAGTCCACCACCCTAACCACTAGGCCACTCCTCCACACCTTTTTCTGGTGCGTGGGTGGTATTCAGTCGGTAATCGTCATTCTACGTGCATAGACCATTACCGCCCGGTTACCGCATGAGACCTTACCGCTAGGTCAATGACTGACAGTAAGGTTTCAGATCCAAAATGGACGCGTGGCAATTTTCATTTTGCTGCACGTCCGTTTTCAGCAAAAATTTTAAAAAGGCATTTTTTTTACAGGTGTGCTGAAAAATGATTCTATGCGTTCCCAAAACACGCATCTACACTACCGCAGGCCAATTTTCAGTGCACCTTTGTAAAAGGGCCCCTAAGTATGTAATCATATACAATGAATTTGATGGTAGCAACTCTAAAGAGAATCCACGTACGTGGAGAACTCAGTAGATCCCACGGAGCAGACAATAAGAAAAAGGAAGTGGGAATATAAACCAGGCTTATCCAAAGAACTGGAACCACATATAAAATTCAAACAAACAATATTTATTAATAGTTAAGAGAACTCATTAATATTAGCATTTCTATTGTGTTCATGCAGATTCCAGTGACAGACGGAACATTTACAAACGGTCTTTTTCAAGACCATTTCTATGTTATATGCTTTTGTCTCCTGATTTTTACCCATTAATTGAGGTTTGAGATTATTTCATCTCATCAAGTCATATGTTTCATTTTTCATTACGGATGTAAGACTCCTGATGTAGGCCAACAGGCCGAAACACAACGTTGTGTCGAGTCATTTTAAAGAAATATTAATGAGTTCTCTTTTAAGTAAATATTAATAAATATTGTTTATTTGAATTTTATATGGTTTTGTCTGGTTCCAGTTCTTTGATGGTAGCAAGGCATATCCTTTTGTGTAAATCGTTAGTGTAAGATTTCCAGGCTACGGTCTACTGGATGTTGACTTAGAGATACTTTCCCTCCTGTTTTGGCTTAGTGAAAATACAGGAAACACTCTCCTTAGTTTAAATTATAGATTGTACAGATACAGCTTTTGTTTTGACACACTTGTATTCCTAACAGATTGGTATGAAATATATATCCAGAGTTCACACACTGGAGATACTTTTATTTATTTATTAGGATTTATTTACTGCCTTTTTGAAGGAATTCACTCAAGGCAGTATACAGTCAGAAGAGATCAAACATGAGCAATAGGCAATTACAGCAGTAAAATGTTTAAATAACAGTACAAAATATGGCATAGTATATTACTTACAATGTCAACACAATACATAATAGAACATTTTAATTGATAGTGAAGTATAAAGATGGAACATAATAGATACTGTAGGTAAGAAGAGTTAGAACGTAAGGTGATTAATTTAAAGAAAGTTACACATGAGGTCAGAGATGGTTTAATATTATCTCAGCTAGGGTAGGAGTGGATACATTTTTGCAGTGTCGTAGTTCTAGGCTTAGTAAAGGTATTGGTCTTGTGAAACTGTTGGAAGTATAATTTGTTAAAGGGTCATATTTGCCTTACTCTGGGATCAGGTTAATCATTTCTAAAAATGATCTGTTTCATGTATTCCCTCAGATTCTATATATGGTACTCAAAATTGCATGCAGAAATTTGGGCGTGTGCCCAATTTCCGCATGCAGTTTAATTGAATAACGAACCAATTAGTACCAATAATTAGGGGCTAAATTATTGGCACTAACTGGCATTAATTTAAATTTATGCACACATCTTTAGGCGCTGGGATCTGTGCATAAATTTTATGTGCAGATCCAAAAAGGGGCACAGGTGGATCAGGGGTGTTCCTGGTATTTGCGTGCAGTATTACAGAATAAGGGAGATCCATACTGAATTTGGAGTGCCATTTATTGAATAGCATTTAGGGGAAGCTTCTATATATGGCGTCTAAAAAAAACTCTGTGTGGAAAACAGTGCCGGCTAAGTGTATTCTATAAGCGGCACCTAGACTTGGGAGCGATTTATATAGTTCATATCCCAGCATGTAAAACTATGAGTATTCATTTACGCCAATGAAAATGTGCAGTAAATCCCAGCATCTTGATTTAGGCAAGTACATAAGTACATAAGTACATAAGTAGTGCCATACTGGGAAAGACCAAAGGTCCATCTAGCCCAGCATCCTGTCACCGACAGTGGCCAATCCAGGTCAAGGGCACCTGGCACACTCCCCAAACGTAAAAACATTCCAGACAAGTTATACCTAAAAATGCGGAATTTTTCCAAGTCCATTTAATAGCGGTCTATGGACTTGTCCTTTAGGAATCTATCTAACCCCTTTTTAAACTCCGTCAAGCTAACCGCCCGTACCACGTTCTCCGGCAACGAATTCCAGAGTCTAATTACACGTTGGGTGAAGAAAAATTTTCTCCGATTCGTTTTAAATTTACCACACTGTAGCTTCAACTCATGCCCTCTAGTCCTAGTATTTTTGGATAGCGTGAACAGTCGCTTCACATCCACCCGATCCATTCCACTCATTATTTTATACACTTCTATCATATCTCCCCTCAGCCGTCTCTTCTCCAAGCTGAAAAGCCCTAGCCTTCTCAGCCTCTCTTCGTAGGAAAGTCGTCCCATCCCCACTATCATTTTCGTCGCCCTTCGCTGTACCTTTTCCAATTCTACTATATCTTTTTTGAGATACGGAGACCAGTACTGAACACAATACTCCAGGTGCGGTCGCACCATGGAGCGATACAACGGCATTATAACATCCGCACACCTGGACTCCATACCCTTCCTAATAACACCCAACATTCTATTCGCTTTCCTAGCCGCAGCAGCACACTGAGCAGAAGGTTTCAGCGTATCATCGACGACGACACCCAGATCCCTTTCTTGATCCGTAACTCCTAACGCGGAACCTTGCAAGACGTAGCTATAATTCGGGTTCCTCTTACCCACATGCATCACTTTGCACTTGTCAACATTGAACTTCATCTGCCACTTGCACGCCCATTCTCCCAGTCTCGCAAGGTCCTCCTGTAATCGTTCACATTCCTCCTGCGACTTGACGACCCTGAATAATTTTGTGTCATCGGCGAATTTAATTACCTCACTAGTTATTCCCATCTCTAGGTCATTTATAAATACATTAAAAAGCAACGGACCCAGCACAGACCCCTGCGGGACCCCACTAACTACCCTCCTCCACTGAGAATACTGGCCACGCAATCTTACTCTCTGCTTCCTATCTTTCAACCAGTTCTTAATCCATAATAATACCCTACCTCCGATTCCATGACTCTGCAATTTCTTCAGGAGTCTTTCGTGCGGCACTTTGTCAAACGCCTTCTGAAAATCCAGATATACAATATCAACCGGCTCCCCATTGTCCACATGTTTGCTTACCCCCTCAAAAAAATGCATTAGATTGGTGGATTATATTTTAGTACTTCGCATGTAAATTTCGGAACACCCACAAAATGCCCATAACCACACCCCTTTTTACTTGCATACATTAGAAGTTAGGCACACTGCGTTACAGAATACGCTTAGCGACTTGTGCGTGTAAATTGTAATTATTGCCAATTAGTGCTCATTATTGCTTTTTAAGAGCTGTTATCAATGCTGATTGGCTCGTTAAGCCAATTAAGTTATGTTTGTCCTCATAGAATACTTTTAGATTGTGATGCGGATCTCTAGATTCACTATGTAGAATCTAGGGGTTAGCGGTCATTTTTTTTGGCGCAGAAGTTTTGGCACCATTTATAGAATTTGGTCCATTCTTTGCAAAGCGGTGTGACAGCTTGCACACATTTACAGGAAAGCATAACAAGGCTATGACTGGCCTCTACACCGATGATGCATAGTCATTCTGTAATGCATCTAGGGCTTCTTTTACAAAGCCACGCTCCGATTCTCGGTGCGGCAAATGAGAGGAAGACCATTCAGTTCCTATGGGCTTCCTGTCATTTGCTGCGTGGAAATCGCTAGTGCGGCTTTGTAAAAGAAGCTCTTTTTTTTTCTATGAAATATTAAGTTGAGGGATAGAACTTTCAGAAATGCAAAGACTCAAGGGAAAATTAGAAAGCCTAACCCTGAAAAGTGGTCAGTGTGAGGATGGTCATATGTATGTTATATATTTTTTTTGAAAACCATTGTTAAAGGTCCACTAAACCCCCTAAGTAACAGATACTCACTGCTTGTGGTGGTTTCTGAGGAGGAGGGCAGGCATTAGTCTGTTGATGATAAACTGATTACATAATTTAGCCTTCAGCAGTGTAATCTACAAATTCTAATTAACAGTAATTTACATGAAGGGTAGGATTAGGATTTTCTCTGTTGTTTTTGTTGTTGTTGTTTTTTTTTCTGGTTGCTGGAATACTTTCTGTACCCTGGAGCTTTTATTAAGCTAACCTTTTGATCTTTTAATTGTGTGCCAAACCTCTGTTTCCAAGCAGCGTTTTTCTAGTGAAAATAAACATGTTTGAATTTTCTCTCCGGGTGTAGTAAGATACTTTTTTAAAAATTATCTACTTTTCTTGTTTGTCTGCTAGAAAGTTTGAGTATTAGATACTTTTCTTTTTATTATTATTATTATTATCTGCTTTTCTTATTTGCTAGAAATTTTGATGAGTATCACTTTGCGTTTCAGCTTCGTAGGCAGAGGGCATTTTGAGCAAATGTTTAGTGTGAAAAGCATTGTGTTTGGAAAGACTGATAAGGTGTAAAACATCACAATATTTTGTAAATATAAAGCAGTTGTTCTGTAATCACCATGCCTGTCGCTGTATACAAGTTAAGGTCTTCATAACATAAAAATACTTTTTATGAGAAAGCTGATTCCATGTTCTATTTACATCAATATTCTTTTTATAAGAAAAACAATTTGAGAATGAATATTGGATTGGAAGCAAACCAGTGGGAGAGGGTACATACGAGTACAGGAGTATATCTTTTCTATATCTGGATGATTAAAATGGCTTGGTAAGTGTATCCTGATGGTGTGAAGCCCATGGGATGTAATCAAAGTAGTTATCCTGTTATGTTAAACCACAGAAGCTATTCAAGCAGAAACCACAGATGGCAGTAGTGCAATGTATTTCTGGTGATTTTTTTGGTTGTGTATTGAAGTAAAGGTGATACATTCTTTGTGAGCGGCTGATGCTAGGTGTAATGTTTTCCAGTATGTCAAAGAATCTATCTGTTATGTGATCCATTGTTTTAAAGAAGGGCCTAGGTGGAACTTTGAATTTCATTTTTTTTAAATTCCAGTATTTTATTAAGTTTTATAAAAACAACAATTAACAAGAACAACAGTAAGGCGATTATTTTAAGCTGAGTTAAAATGGCTTGCTTTGCTGGCTTTTCTAAAAATATTTTATCACTCATCTTCTTCTCTTGTTGTACACTCGTTCCTACCCCCTACTCAGGTGGCATACTAAGCAACCACTTCCCCCATTTTGCCAGGATGGCTGTAGGAAAGTCTCCATTGAGTTTGCCTTTGGTGCCAAAACTTTTGGCCTGTAGTAGCAATGATCATCTTTCCTCCTTCAGTGATGTTACTGAGGACCCAATGCACAAAGGCACTCTATAAAATTTAGTGACTTACAAACAGTGAGCGATGCACAAAGGGGGATTGCATGCAAATGTGCTGCATTTGACAGCTTTGATGTACCGGACCCCACCGATTCTACACGTTTAAAAAATTTTCGACACACCCTTTTGAACCTTTTAAAAATTTTTTTCCTGGTGATCCAGTGAACTAGACCCCGTCTTCCTGTGTTTACCTGCCCACCTGCTGCCTTGCCTCCTTGTAAAGGTCCAGGGAGGAGGGGAGTATGTGCAGTCATGGGAGGGGTGGTCAGGGTCCACTGGACCACCAGGGAAAAAAAGATTCATGGGTGGGGGGTGTCGGGGGTACATTCAACCAGGGAAATTTTTTAAAAATTCAGGGGGAGGGGTGCCGGGAGGTGAGAGGTAGGAAGCACAAGCAGGCAGCCCTTGCAGCTGCCAGCTTGTGCTTCCCTCCTCTCCATCAGCTCCAGAGCAGCCATAAAATTTGCTCATTAAATTATGGCTGCTCTGGAGCTGTGCATCCCCCCGGAATACACATTAGAATACTAATGAGCTCATTAGAATACTACTGAGCTCATTGTAAAACATTTGCATGGGGTTCTCGGTGGCTGCTAATGGCACACCTTAGCCACAGAAAATCGCATGGTGCATTACTAGCTACATAATCGATTGCTTTAGATTGGCTAGAGCCAGTCTGAAGCAAATGTTAATAGCACAGTAAGCTTTGTGCATCTGGCCATGAGTCTTGCTCATCCCATTATATAGGAGGCTGAAACTGGGCTTCCTGGGCCACTGCTGGTGCTACAGATGTAGAACATGGTTGTTTACTTCAGTTGAAGTTACAAGACTTCCACTCATTCTGAAAGTTGTAATTTTTCTGTAAAGTCATATTTTAAAATCCTTTTCTAGTTGGTCATTGAAGAAGTTAGTCTTTCCACAGAGAATATACTCTTCTAGAGGAAGGAAAGGACCATTACAGCTTAAAACAGTAATTTTGTTGTCGTCAGTATTTTAAGCTAGGAAAGAAATGTTTTCAGTCTGTTGATTAAAAACTGTGGTAATTAGGCAGGCACGCACTGTCCGGTTACCGCAGGAGCCCTTACCACCTCCTAAATAGGAGACAGTATGCTCCCCCCCCCCCCAAAAAATGGCCGCGTGGCAAGTGTTACATTTACTATATCATTATTTCCATTAAAAAAAAAAAGTTCTTTTACCCGCTGCGGTAAAAGGAGACTTCTATGCATGGCAAATCCACGTGCTGACAATACTGCAGGGGCCCTAACTATGACATGCTAGCTGGCTGACGCCACCAGGCCCACTCTCTGCTCATGCCATACCCCCTCAGAGGAAAAATACAGAAAATGGAGTAACACATAGTAACAGGCAAACTAATGCAAACCGCTTAATGAGTTTGCGTTGGTAGCCTGTTACTGTGCATTAAAGGCTAGATTCTACATATGATGTCTAAAAAAATAAATCAGCACCGAAAAATACCCACCTAAACAGTATTCTATAAGCTGCACTTAAAGTTTGGCATGGGAGTTCTCTTACCGCATGGCCATGTGTGTCTAGGAGCTTTTTACCCGCTGCGGTAAAAAGGGCCCTGGCGAGCAGTAAAAAGTGTCTCTGCCACTAGCACAGGGCCATTTTTCCCACAGCTTGGTCAAAGGACCCCTTAGATTGTGAAACCACTAGGGACAGAGAGAGTACCTGAATTCCCCTTTTATCTAAATGTGGAAGTACTGTTTCTATTTAAGTGTAGGAAAGTTGGCTTAAGACCTTACATATGAAAGACGCCCTGCAGGAGGAGAAGTACACATCTGGAAATATACATCAATCATTTTCTAGGCACTAGGAAGCCAATCAATCATTAATCAGTTGTGTTATGTGGAATTATAATTGTCGCTTTTAGTGAAAACTTATTTTATTTATTTACTAGTAAAAAAGGCCCGTTTCGGTAGGCAGTGAAACGGGCGCTAGCAAGATAATCCCTCACCCTCCCTCGCTGTCTCGCTTTGTCCCCTCCCTCCCTTCCTTCCTTCTGAGTTCCAGACCTCCCTCCCTTCCTTCCAGTTCAAGGCCCCCTCACGCCCTCCCACCGAGTTACAGACTCCCCCTCCCTCTGATTTCAACCCCCCTGCCGCGACCCTCTTGACCCCCCCTTTCTGCTGAAAACCCTCCCCCGCTGCCGTCGCGTACCTGTGCTGACGGGGGACCCCAACCCCTGACGCCCTCCCACCGAGTTACAGACTCCCCCTCCCTCCGATTTTAACCCCCCTGCCGCGACCTTCTTGACCCCCCCTTTCCGCTGAAAACCCTCCCCCGCTGCCGTCGCGTACCTGTGCTGACGGGGGACCCCAACCCCTGACAGCCGAAGTCCTCTTCTCATCTGCGCCGGCGTTGCTTGCTGAATGGTCTGATCAAGTTTCTGTGTGTGTCTGATGTCAGACGCACGCACAGAAACTTGATCAGATCATTCAGCAAGCAACGCCGCGGCAGCCGAGAAGAGGACTTCGGCTGTCGGGGGTTGGTGTCCCCCGTCAGCACAGGCACGCGAAGGAGTTGGCGCGTGCTGCTATGTTGTGATTGGGCACAGTCGCTGCTGACGCACCTGGAAGTGGGCGACGTCATCATTTCAGGAGATGGATACAGAAGCACGAATGCCTCAAGGCTTATGTCCACGCAGTCAGCTTCAGAACGTTGGAGGTGCGTTTTATTATATAGGATTTTTTTTAACAGTGGTACAAGGTACCTTTTTTAAACTTATGACTTTTGGAGTACTTGAGAATTTTTTTTCTATGTGACCTGTGACCAAACACATTTTTCATTTGATGCTTGATCAGAGGTTTTGCGATGGAGGTAAACTCATAGGCTGTTAAGCTTGGTAATGATTGGTCAGTGTAACTTAGAAAACCAGAAGAGATTGGATTTTTTTTTTTTGTAAGTAAGACTCAGGGGTATGCACCTATACATTTCTATGGGCGTGTTAATGTTTAACGTGTGTAAACAATTTACACGCATTAAAAACGCTAACACGCCCATAGCGCCGCTTAGTAAACATAGGCATCAGGGGCGTGGCCAGAGCCGCAGCTCCCCCCCACTGCCACTGCGAAGGTACCTTGGATAGTGGGGGTCCCCAGCCCCGCCAGCTAAAGTGTTTGTCCCACGCTGGTCCCATATTGCCTGGCAGCCTGTTCTTTTTTCAGTCGTCTGGTTAATGATGGTTTCTCTGTATACTTCTCATCCTCGAGGGCCACATAAAATTCAGTGTTGGGCTGCAGGTTGCCTTCCTCTGAACTAGGAAATAGTGTATTTGGGTCACTTCTGAGCGCCTACCTTTAAGTTGCCTGGATGACGGGTAGTCTTTTTTTTAGGTGTGTTGTGTTTTTGGTTTTTTTTCACTTGTTTTCAGCACTTTTGTTTTTGTTTTTTTGTTTAAATGTGGTTCGTTCTTTTCGCTAAGTGGATACATCTCAGAATTGTCCAGGTTTAAATAATTCCAACTGTCCTGTGCTCAGTGTGCAAAATCACTTCCTTTTGTGAATTCTATGACTTTTTGTCACAGGTTTTTACTTACATCAGTGGTTCCCAAACCTGATCCTGGAGGCACCCCAGCCAGTCAGGTTTTTTGGGATATCCACAATGAATATTCATGAGACATTTGCATGCAGTGGAGGCAGTGCATGCAAATATCTCTCATGAGTATTCATTGTGGATATCCCAAAAACCTGAATGGCTGGTGTGCCTCCAGGACCACATTTGGGAACCACTGATTTACATGACCTTAAACACTCCTCACATGTGAAGCTTTGCTGGTACTGAGCTGCAGAAAAATAAAACTAGATAACTCAATTAGAAAATGGAAAAGAGTTAAAATTTTTTTACTGAACGTGCAGTTGTTTTTACCCTTTGGTTTTGTGTGTGCTATAGAAATAAGTATTTTTGACTTTTCCACCATTTTACTTATTTTATTTCTGACCAAACAGCTTCCTTGTTGTTTGGGTTGGGTGAATTGGTACAGGCATCCTGTTGCCATGAGCCGTTGTTAACATCTCCAGAAGAATGTTTCCCCTTATACTTCAGGCGCGCTGAAAAATGACTTGTGGTAATGTAGGCGTGGGTTTTGGGTCCGCGCTGATCCATCTTTCAGCGCACCTGTGAAAAAGGAGTTTTTTAAATTTTTGTCGAAAATGGACGTGCGGCAAAATGAAAATTGCCGTGCAACCATTTTGGGTCTGAGACCTTACCACCAGCCGTTGACCTAGTGGTAAAGACTCTTGGTAACCGGGCGGTAATGACCTACATGCGCCAAATGCCACTTGGCGCACGTCTGTTATGTGAACCCGAAAATAAAAAATATTTTCCAGACGCACGTATCGGAACAGTGCCAAAAATGAAATCACCACAAGAACCACACGGTAGTTAGGTTTTAACTCCATTTTGGCATTCGTTAGGCGGGCATAGATGCTTACGCGGCTTAGTAAAAGGACCCTTTAGTTATTGCTGTCCCTCTCCTTAGCTAGAGCTATGCCCTTGGACTCCTTCAGAAACTCTCTAAATCTGACCACTAGGTGTCATTGTTGAGCAGTGGCCACAGTGCCTCCTTCCCTTTGCTCCCCCTATGCCTCTCCTCTCTCTTCTCTTACCAGGACCTCCTGTACCATGCTCAGCTGCTCTAACCACTAGGCTACTCCTCCACTTGATAACTTGCCTTTTCCAAATCTGAGTTTAAGGCTCTGAGCATTATTCAAGTACTGTAGCTATTTCCCACGACAAGACAGCTTAAATGATAAAGCATACGTTTATTCTTGAGGTAGTGCAGGGTGAAGTGACCTTCCCAGGCTTTCAAGGCAGTGAGGAAGAAGGGCAACCTTCGAAAGCTAATCAAGAAATGTATTAAGTTATGTCCAATAAAAAAGGTATCATCTTATTTTCTTTTCCATGTTTTATTTTGTTTGATTTCTATTGATAACCTTTAAGAGTGGACTAACACGGCTACCACACCTCTCTACTTAAGGCAGTGGGAACAGCAGGGTCTGAGCTCTGGCTTCACTGGTTCTCAGCCTGCTGCTCTATCTACTGGATTGATTTTTCTTTGATTGTTGCAGTGGCATAGCCATAGGTGGGCCTAGATAGATAGGGGTCCACCCACTTTGGGGTTGGACCCAGCAGTAGCACACATCCTTAGTGTAGCTAGCAGGGATCCCCAAACCCCCTTTGCTGGAGACATCCTTCACTTGGAACCCCCACTCCAAGCCCGTGTGAACACGGGAAGCTGGTATCATGCTTCCACCTACCAGTGCCTTCACCCCTGTATACGCTTAAAAGTCATTTTGAAAAATATCAATGGGTCAGGAGTGAAAGAGAATTTTTTTTTAAAGTTTACAGCATCCAGGACTGGACTTAATATTCAAGGAGAGGCTTTTCACCAGTAACCTACATAGTCATCACTTTTTTTTTTGTTTTGCTGCCTGTATTTCTCCTTCTGCACCCCAGAATTCCTCTGGCATGGACCACTCCTCTGGATTACTGTTCATTAGGTACCTCATACTCCATAGCATACTGCTCCCTGGGATTTCTGCACATGAGATGCATTACTTTACACTTCTTTACTTTGAATGTCAAGTACTTGACTATGCCTTGAACTTTCTTTAGATCACAGATAGAAATGCTTTGACTGTGGAGTTTCAAGACTTTACACACTGTTTCAGCTTCTTGGCGGAGGTTTTGTTTCATTTAACAGTGCATGGTGGCTCCAAGAGCATCTGAGTAGATTTTGTATTTTAATTGAATTGGGGGGAAAAAAAAGCCATATTTGAATATCCATTGTAGCAATAAACTTTACAATCCCATCACATGGCTTTATACAAGCTGGGCCTTGGAGCATTATCTTATTGATAAGAAAAGCCTTGAAATTGTGACAGAACTCAGAAGAATGCCAGTACATGGGGGGGGGGGGGGGGGGGGGGGGGGGGGAGTTACAGGCTTGTGTGTCAAGTGGTGAGATAACAGTAATTGTTCCACAGCATCATAAAACATGTTAAAACTTGGTAGGGTAGGCAGTAAAATGCACTGGTATTCAAATGTTTGATATATTTGTAGTAGTAGAATATATAGTCAATGCCTACATAGGAATAAGGAATACTCAGTAAAGGATTTCTCACTCGAAATTGAATACTTTTATCAAAAAAGAAGGAAAACAAAAGGAGAATTCAGTATAGGCCGTTCCTTCAGCCGAACCACATTTTAGTGAGACTAGCCATAACAATAGCTCACCATACTGCTCTATACATCATCAGTATGCCTTACATTGAAACCCTTCAAATTTATTTTATTGTTATGCATTCATGTACAAAAGTTTTTTTATTACCAAAATGAGCGTGAGAAACCTTAGGGCCTTGTTTACTAAGCAGTGTTATAGGTGCGTTAACATTTTAATGCACATTAACCATGTACACGCGTTAACCATGTACGTATCTATAATATCCCTATATGTGCCTACATGGTTAGCACACTAAAAACACTAATGCACCTTAGTAAACGGGCTCCTTAGTGAGAAACCTCCTAACCCTCTATCATGGAGTCCTTCCAAAAAAGTTTTTTTTCAAAAACATTTAAGTCAAAATATCACAATATGTGATCAAAAAAATGAAATAAAGCAAAGCACCAGATGTAATTGAGTACTGATCATATACAGAGCAGTATGGTGAGCCGTTGTTATGGCTAGTATCACTAAAATGTGGCTCGGCTGAAGGAACAGCCTATATTGAGTTCTCCTTCTGTTTCCCCTTCTTTTTTGATAAATTATTCAATATTGAGTTTGAAATCCTTTTCTAAGTATGTAAGGATCGACTATATTTTCTAGTATTGGTTGAAGTGTCTCTCCCTTTGGGATTTTTATAATTGAATATATTTGTAGGCCAAAGCACTTAAGTTTGGTCCAAGTTTTCAGAGTTGCCACCATTTTTAATTTTAAAAGAACTTCTATCAAACAAAGTATATAACTCAACAATGAATATGCATGAGAGAGTTGCAATTAGAAATCTTTCTTGTCTTAAGGTTATGCTGCTCAACCTTCTCCTGATGGCAGGATTTTCCACAATAAATCTGATTTGCATACAATCTCATGCATATTCATTGTGGTAATGAAAACCTGTTTGGCTAGGTGTGCCTCCCAGGAGGGGTTGAGCAGTATTGCATTAGGGTGATTCTGATGGTACATTTTATCTAGTCTGTTTTTTAGGAGAGGGCTGCTAGATAATTAGTGTATCCTTTGAGTAAGGTATTTGTCTTATTGTTAATTTTTTATTTATTAAAAAAAATGATATATCACCTTAAAACCTAGGTGGTTTCCAAAATTGTTTAAAGCTGAAAGTTATATAGCTGTAAAGCCTATAAATCCCCTTGCCCTTATGACAGGGTTCTCAGTTCAGTCCTCTGGACATACCTAGCCAGTCAGATTTTCAGGATACCCACAGTGGGTACGCACTAGATAAATTTGCATGCATTAACCTCCATTGTAGTCACTGCTCACTTTGGTTGGGAAAAAATTATGTTGAATACAGGAACTTGTCTCACACTTGTTTAGAATTTTGGTTTGTGATATAAATGTGCTCCTGCAGAGGAGCTGAAGTGCCTGTCCATGACTGGTTCTCTCTCCCCCCCCCCCCCCCCCACTTCATGCGAGGCTTGGGGAGGGAGATTCACAGCTCTCCATTCCTTGGACTGCAAACCCCATCTGGTTTTCAAATTAGCTGCATTTAATAATGTTAATATATATTGAGTTTTAAGGCCTGGGTTCATATGTATAGTTTGATTTAATTCTTCTCCCATCCCCCTCCATGGTTACCTAGATTTGTCAAATTCACAAGAGGGCCCAACATAAGCTTCCCTGGTTAGAACTGTTCAGAAATTGATATTTAAGTATGGGTTTTATTTCCTGGCATAGTGTCTTCAAATAGATTTGCTCTTATGTTATACTGTGATAGGAATGAACCTCGCTCATAAGCCAAAGGAGATGCAGGCTCTCAAATTTACTGCTAGCGCTCTTAAAGCATGTTTACTAAGGTACGCTAGCGTTTTTAGTGCGTGCTATAAATTAACGTGCGCTGTTAGAGACACTCATATTCCTATGGATGTCTCCAGCGTTAGCACTCGCTGAAAACAATAGCGTGCCTATAAGCGCGGCTTATTAAACAGGGCCCTTAATAACGTAGTGTGCCAAAGACAGCTATTTTTCTGGAGTTCTAGGATATTAACTTTCTGCTCTCGTACATCACAAAAGTGGGAGCCAATGAGGGAAGGAAGTAAGGTCCTGGCTGAAACCTTCCTCTTCCTTTGAGTGCCAGAGTGAGTGCCAGTAGTGGCTTGAAGGTCTAAGTCCAAGGCAAATGTTGCTGAAGAAAGTTGGGATGGGGTCAATCCTTCTTTTTTTGTAATACAAAAAGCTTCAGGCTTTGTATGTAAAAAAGTCAGATATATCATTGGGGGGGGGGGGGGTGAGTCTTATAGGGCCCCTTTTACAAAGCTGCGCCAAACAATGCCGTGCACTATTTTTAGCATTCTGGTTTCCTATATGCTGAAGCTATTTTTAGCGTGGCTGTAAATGGCTGCAATTTATTTTTTTTCCATTAATGTCTATCTGCTAATTTCCCAATTAGCATGTGGCTGTTAGTGTGGAAGCCCTTACTGACATCTATTAATTAGGCAGTAAGGGCTCCTGCGTTAATTAGCGTACGACGATGCAGCTGTGCTAGCTGTTTAACGCTGGGCATGTCTACTCTCCACCCCAGTGCCAAAAAGAAATTTTGTTTTTTAGTATGTGAGAAGTGTGCACCAATCCCCAAATTGGCGTGGGATGCCTCAGCGCACTTCACTGTAGGCGTTTTTAACCTGCAGTAAGCAGTGCAGCTTAGTAAAAGGGCCCCTGGCTAGTGATTTGCTGGGGGGATCCAAAACAAACCTAGGGCCCTGTCTACTAAGATGCACTAGCATTTTTTTTGTGCACACTAAAAGTTAGTAAACAGGTCCCCTAGAAAGATGGCGTATCAAATGTTTTAAATATCAAACATATTTTTTTAGCTATATTTAGAAGGGGGCACCCCCGGGGGCATGTTTAGGTCAGGGGAAGCAAAATTAATTTAATATTTTTAACTCCTAAATTGTGGTGATATTTCATAAGTACCCACACTGAGTTTTCAAAGTGAAAATGTGAGTTGATACCCTTAAAGGGGAGATTTGTTACCAATTCCCTTCTTGCAACAGGTTTATCTTATGGGGGTTCTAAAAAGTAAAATGATACGCTCATGAACTCCTTGACAATGATTTTCTAGATGCCTAACTGTCCCATACTTCTTGCCAGTGAATTGAATTTGGTTCGGCTCATGCTTGCTGATACATTCCACCACAGTTCAGCAGAAAGTGGATACCAAGCTGCAATTTAGGGCGAATGCATCTCGGATCACATATTTGAGCAGAAACTCCTTGCAGCTATCTGGCCAGTCCTGAAAAGTAGTTGAGAACAATTTTAAAAATTTTGGACAAAGTGCTTATTAACATGAGATGAGTGATTAATGATATTAACTGCAGGAAATATATTAGAGTCCATGTGCTTTGTTCTTCTTGGCATATGGACATGTAAATGCAGCATTAGATATTTCTTCACATTTTGATAATTTAGAGCTAATACATAATAGAATATTTTAATTTACATATTTTCTAAACTAGGGATAAATCTGTAGTAAGCAAAAAATGTATAATGCTTGCTCAGACGTACCTTTTTATGTATGTTGCATCTGTCCTTTTTGAAGGATGTGGTTTGGTTCTGTGTTCAAGATTTCCCTGGGACTGTAAGTTGCATTTAAAAAAGGAACTGGAAGAAGTCATAGCACCTGCAGCTACAGCAGCCCTGTAAAATATACTCATAGGAGCCAGCTCTGTGGGTGCTTGAGCATCCCCAATATTGAACAAACTCCTTGTCTGTGTCCAGAGGGAGGTAATTTATTTATTTATTTAATACGTTTATAACCCACCTATCTAACCATCTAGTTGATGTAGAATAAAACACTCATAAAATGCACAAACGGTACAAAAAGCATACAATAACCAAAGACCCAGAAAACCTCAAAACCCATCCATCAGCCATACGCCTTACAAAACAATCAGGTTTTTAACTGCTTAATGAATTGGGATATAGATACAAGTTGGCACATGGCCAAAGGTAAAGAATTCCACAAATGGGGGCCAGCAACAACAAAAACCCGGCTACTAATTTCTTCAAAATACATCTGATGAAATGACGGAACAACCAGCAAATTCTGGTCTTGAGACCACAATGCCCTAGGAGGACAAAAGGACTGCAAACAGTGCTCTAAAGCCAAGGGAACAATACCCTGACGCGCCTGAAACACCAATACCAAAAGTTTAAACTCAATATACTGTACCAGAGGTAACCAATGCGAAATCTTTAATTGAGGTGTAATATGCACATCCCAGCTCAAAACCTGAAGAACCCGCGCAGCAGAGTCCTGTGCAACCTGCAAACCCCATAACATTGAACGTGAAAGACCGCACAACAAAACATTACAATAATCAAAAGAAGGTAGGGTGTAACTCTGCAGTACGGTACGAAGATTTTCTGCAGGAAAAAATTCTGAAGCCAAGATAACATTCGCAATTTGAGAAACACATTTCCATAAAGTTTAGCATCCTGAATAATTTAGAAAAGTTGGCTCCTATGTTGCATGCATCTTTTTTTTAAAATTGAGTTTTATAACAGCTGTTTTCAGTCCTAAACCACTGCCATCTAATAGACTAATTTTAAAAATTATTCCTTGAACATTCCATTTCTGCTTTTCCTTGGTCTCTTTTTCTCCCTCGTGCCTGCCTGGTTGCCCTAGTCTTAGCATAGTGATGCTTCTGTGAAGCAGATATGATCACAGAACTTCTTGCCTTTTTTTGTTGCTGTTTGACTTAGTTGTGTAGTATACTAGGGTTTGCACTCATGGACCCTGAAATGTCAAAGACCAAGAAAGCTTGTTTTGGAAGAAACTCATCATACTACAATGCTGGATAAGACTTTTAGATAAGGAAGAATGTAGTTCACTGATCCTGCTGCTTGGTTACAGCATAGAAGGTGAAAGGGAGCACTGGAGATCACACCTTTGTGGGTGTGTGAAAGACTGTCTTCTGGAAAGATAACCGTCTAACATTTCTTGGGGGGTCTTGGCTGATTTGATTTATTTAGGGTAATTATGAAAGGAAGGGGGAAAAGGAACGGGGATTTGAATTTAGCTTATGCCTTTTTGTACCCGAGGCAATAGAGGGTTGAGTGGAGGAGTAGCCTAGTGGTTACAGGTACCCGGCTGACCACTGAGGGAGCCAGTTCCAATCCCACTTCTGCTCCGTCTGATCTTGGGCAAGTCATTTAACCATCCATTGCCTCAGCTACATACTCAGATTGTGAGCCCTCCAAGGACAGAAAAGTACCTAGTGTACCTGAATGTGACTCATCTTGAGCTACTACTTAAAAAAAAAAATAAGAGCTAAACTCCCCCCCCCCTTCAAAAAAAAAAAACCTTGCCCCAAATCACAAGAATCCATGGTGGGATTTGAACCAGGCTTTCCTGGTTCTCAGCCTGCTGCTCTAGCAAGTAGGCTACTCCTCCAATTCAATAAATATGAGAGTCTTTTACAAAGTCGTGTTAGCGTTTTTAGTGTATGTTAATGATTAGCACGCGCTAAACGCTAGAGACGCCCATAGGAATATATGGGCGTCTTTAGCGTTTAGCGCATACTTATTTTTAACATGCACTAAATACGCTAGCGTGTCTTTGTAAAAGGACCCCTGTCTGCATTACATAATAGCAGGCCAGGGATGGGGGTGAGGGTGTTATTGCTTTCATGTGTTTTGGTATGGCAAAGCAAAGTTTTATTTTTCAGAAACTGTGAAATCGAGTCTGTTCAAAGTGTGTGAGAATCGTTTGGCTGTGTGTAGTACTGCAGCTTCACACATGTGGATCTGTTAGGACAATTCTAACTACACCATAAAACCTTCCTGACCCTAGATCACATTAGGTTGTAAAAGTTAGCAAAGATCGGGTTGGAGGTCCTGCAGTCTCTGAAACAGATGGTATCTCAAGTGCAATAAAAAGGCAGTTTCCTCCATTTTTATTGCCCTTGGGATTATTTTTCTAATCACAGTAACATAAGAGATTAATTTAAATTTGCATTTTATTATTATATTACATATACTGTGAAAGGGGGGTGGAGGAGGGAGCAGGAAAGCATGGAGTAAAGCGTGGAACAAATCTTACATTACCACTAAAATTATGAATTAGACCAAACTGTATAAATAAGTTGTAAGAATGTTGTGACCTGTTTCTTAATTCATATTCTAAAAACAGGCTTAGAGATAGCTAAGCCCTTCTTTATCAGATGAGGTTCTAATGCATTTATTTTTGTAAGTGTTTAACAGACAAGCATGTATAAGAGATCTTCAGATCTGTGACCTGTGATTATTAGAATTTATTTACCACATTTTGAAGAAACTCACCCATGGGTTTGTACGTCAAGAATAACCTGGACATATGAATATTTTATTACTGGTATTCTATATCGCCTGTAACAGTACACATTGATATAAAACTAGAGACAGGCTACTTAAAATGTCAGCATAATTCACATTAAAACATCTTAACAGCTGCAAGATGTAAAATTTGCATCTTGCTTAAGATTTGCCGAAGGAATATTGTCTGGTATTTTATAATAGGTGAAAAACATTTCTTCTTTTTATACACATGAGCCATGGATATAATACACTGCCGTTCTGTAGTATAACGAGTGGTTAACAGATGTATTATATGCAGGTACTTTCCCCCGGATTCTATATAGTGTACCTTTTTGGTGCAGATTCTTTAACAACATGCATAACTTAATTGGTTTAACAAGTTAATCATCATTAATAAGAACTGTTAAGCAGTAGTGAGTACTAATTGGCACTGATTAGAATTTACATGCACAAAAACGAACCTTTTCCGGAGATGCGAAGGCAGTAGAACGAGAGGACATGAAATGAGATTGAAGGGGGGCAGACTCAAGAAAAATGTCAGGAAGTATTTTTTCACGGAGAGAGTGGTGGATGCTTGGAATGCCCTCCCGCGGGAGGTGGTGGAAACGAAAACGGTAACGGAATTCAAACATGCGTGGGATAAACATAAAGGAATTCTGCTCAGAAGGAATGGATCCTAAGGAGCTTAGATGAGATTGGGTGGCAAAGCCGGTGGCGGGAGACGGAGATGGTGCTGGGCAGACTTATACGGTCTGTGCCAGAGCCGATGGTAGGAGGCAGGACTGGTGGTTTGGAGGCGGGAATAGTGCTGGGCAGACTTATACGGTCTGTGCCAGAACCTGTGGTGGGAGGCGGGGCTGGTGGTTGGGAGGCGGGGATAGTGCTGGGCAGACTTATACGGTCTGTGCCCGGAAAAGGACAGGTACAAATCAAGGTAAGGTATACACAAAAAGTAGCACATGTGAGTTTATCTTGTTGGGCAGACTGGATGGACCGCGCAGGTCTTTTTCTGCCGTCATCTACTATGTTACTATGTTATGTTACAAAAGTGTGCCGAACATTTAATGCGCACAGACAAAAAGGGGCATGGTTATGGTGGTGGTGGTGGTGGGGGGGGGGATGAGCATTTTGTGGGTGGTTCTTAATTTACACGCATTGTTATAGAATATGGTCCAGTGTGCGTACATCTACACGCCAGGATTTACACCACGTTTTTGTTGGTGTAAATAGTTATGCGTAGTTTTAGGTGCTGAGATATCAACTAAGTGTATTCTATAATCAGCGCCTAAATCGAGGTGCCAGTTATAGAATATGCTTAACACTGATTTCAGTGCCATTTTTTTTAGGCGCCATATATAGAAACTCCTGCTTTGTCCCTAATGCCCTAATAGGCTCATAATTTAAGGTACTTGGGGCAATGGAGGGTTACGTGACTTTCCCAGGGCCACAAGGATCCTCACACTGCCCCCTAGATGTTTTTGCATACTATAATTCATCCTATCCAATTGTATTTTGGAACAGGATACTAGGGCTCTCATGATCAAAAGCCCCGCGCTGTTCCAAACAGCGCCCTAAAAATAGCGCCTGGACAGCGCAGGGCTTTTCTGCATCGATGATCAAAGATAATGCATGCTAATCTAAGCAGCGCTATTATCTTTGATTATCATGTTGAAGTGCGGGAGAATTGCGCCCGAGCATGCGCTCAGCACAATCCTTCCGCACTTGTTTGACAGGTCTGGGCTGTCAAAAGCCCAAACCTGTCAAACAGCCTGGCCCGAGGCCCCCCCAAACCCCAAGAAAACGTCGTGGCCGCCACCGGCGGCCAAACCCTCTCCACCCTCCCACCCAGCGACGGGGGTGGGGTGGGGGCTGGAAGATTGGTGGGTCTCCAGCCCCCGAAACTCCCAGTAATCGCTGGTCCATCGACGGGGGGGGGGGGGGGGAGGGTGGGTGCTGGAGGTCTGGTGGACCTCCAGCCCACCCCAAATCCTCCCCCAGCGTCGTCTTTAAATTCCCTGGTGGTCCGTGGTGTGGTGATACCCCCCTACCTTTCTGTTGGAGGAGGGACTCAGCCTGCCTGCCTCCCTCCTCTTCCAGTCAGTCGACGCCCAAAATGGCGGCGCCCAGCACCGCCCACTGCATCCTGGGATGCACTGGGCGGGGCTACAGACCATGTAACGGAACGATTTCTGTGGGTTTCGGGGGCTGGGGACCCACCGGACCTCCAGCCCCCCGTTCGAGTTTGCCTTGGGGGGGAAGGGGGGCCTGCCAGCATGCAACTGCATGCTGGACAGGGCTCACCATTCCTCCCCAATGATCTGCAAAATCTAACGCCAGCTCGGAGCTGGCGTTGATTTTGCTGCGGCCAGCGACCCAATCTTTGGCGCGCTGGTCGCTGATCATTGGGGATGAATGCGTTAAGCGCCAATTAGCATGCATTTGCAAGCTAATTGCGCTAGAAGCCCTGTTTAGCATGCATTTGCATGCTACTTGCGCTGAGAGCCCTCGAGTGCGCTGTTTCAGGCGCTCGAGGGCTCTGATCATGGGTCGGCTGCAAACTCTGGCGCTAGTATGGCGTTAACAGCCTCTAGCGCCAGAGTTTGCTTTTGATCATGAGGGCCTAGGGGTCAGAAGGCACCTAATTGAAGGATATAGGCAGGAGGAGGAATTTGTCCATGGCATCTCCACATTTGGAAACACTTTAATGTGGAGGTATCTCTTGCCATTAAAATGATTTGAAACCAGGACATTCTATCAGAGAAGAACCAGAACACTAGGGGCCCTGTTTACTAAGCAGTGTTATAGGCACGTTAACATTTTTAAAGCGTGTTAACCATGCACATGCCTACAATATCCCTATAGGTGCCTACATGGTTAGCTCACGCGCTAAATGTAGGTGCGTTAAAAACACTTAACGCACCTTAGTAAACAGAGCCGTAAATTTTTCAACAAAAAAAATAATGGATTCCTTTCTCACCTCTCAACTTTTGAAAAGCCTGTATGTTGTAACCTCTTTTATTTCTGTGCAGAGAAGAATGCTTTTTTTCTTTAAATCTGTAGGTGCAAAATACATTCAGAGTACTGAGCATGATGTAAATAGGAACAACAAACATAACATAGTTTGAAATGTCTATATGCGAATGGCAGGAGCCTAAGAAATAAGATGGGTGAGTTAGAATATATTGCACTAAATGAAAAATTAGATATAACAGGCATCTCTGAGACCTGGTGGAAGAAGGATAACCAGTGGGACACTGTCATACCGGGGTACAAATTATATCGTAGTGATAGGGTGGATCGAATTGGTGGAGGGGTAGCCTATATTAATGAGAGCCTTGAATCAAAATTCTGCAGGAAACAAAACACTTCTTGGAATCACTATGGATTGAAATTCCATGTGTAAAGGGGAAAAGGATAGTGATAGGAGTGTACTACCGTCCGCCTGGCCAGGATGAACAGACGGATCCAGAAATGTTAAAGGAAATTATGGACGCAAACAAACTGGGCAACACAATAATAATGGGTGATTTCAATTACCCTGATATTGACTGAGTAAATGTATTATCGGGGCACCCTAGGGAGATAAAATTCCTTTATGAAATCGATGACTGCTTTATGGAGCAGCTAGTACAGGAGCCGACAAGAGAGAGAAAAATTCTAGACCTAGTTCTTAGTGGAGCGCATGATCTGGTGGGGGAGGTAATGGTACTGGGGCCGCTTGATAACAGTGATCATAATATGATCTGATTTGATATTAGCTTTGAAGTGAGTATACATGGGAAATCAAATATGTTAGCGTTTAACTTTAAAAAAGGAGACTATGATAAAATGAGAAGAATGGTGAAAAAGAAACTTAGAGGAGCGGCTGTGAGGGTCAAAAATTTACATCAGGCGTGGCTGCTGTTCAAAAACACCATCCTGGAAGCGTATTAAAAAAGGAGGATGGAAGACCAAACGACAGCTGGCGTGGTTAAAAAGTGAGGTGAAGGAAGCTATTAGAGCTAAAAGAAAATCCTTCAGAAAATGGAAGAAGGAACCGACTGAAATTAATAAGAAACGGCATAAGGAATGTCAACTCAAATGCAAAGCGCTGATAAGGAAGGCTAAGAGGGACTTAGAAAAAAAGATTGCATTGGAGGCCAAAACACATAGTAAAACTTTTTTTAGGTATATTAAAAGCAGGAAGCCAGCAAAAGACTTGGTTGGACCGCTAGATGACTGAGGAGTAAAAGGGGCGATCAAGGAGGAGTAAAAGGGGCGATCAAGGAAGACAAAGCCGTAGAGGAGAGATTAAATTAATTCTTTGCTTTGGTCTTCACCGAGGAAGATTTGGGTGGGATACCGGTGCCAGAAATGGTATTTGAAGCTGACGAGTTGGAGAAACTTAATGAATTCTCTATAAACCTGGAGGATGTAATGGGGCAGCTCTACAAACTGAAGAGTAGCAAATCTCCTGGACTGAATGGTATTCATCCCAGAGTACTGATAGAACTGAAAAATTAACTTGCAGAGTTATTGTTAGTAATATGTAATTTATCCTTAAAATTGAGCGTGGTACCGGGAGATTAGAGGGTGGCCAATGTAACGCCGATTTTTAAAAAAGGTTCCAGAGGAAATCCGGGAAATTATAGACCGGTGAGTTTGACGTTGGTGCTGAGCAAAATGGTAGAGACTATTATAAAGAACAAAACTACAGAGCATATTCAAAGGCATGGATTAATGAGACAAAGTCAACATGGATTTAGTGAAGGGAAATCTTGCCTCAGCAATCTATTACATTTCTTTGAAGGGGTGAACAAACATGTGGATAAAGGTGAGCCAGTTGATATTGTGTATCTGGATTTTCAGAAGGCATTTGACAAAGTACCTCATGAAAGACCCCAAAGGAAATTGGAGAGTCATGGGATAGGAGGTAGTGTTCTATTGTGGATTAAAAACTGGTTAAAAGATAGAAAACAGAGAGTAGGGTTAAATGGTCAGTATTCTCAATGGAAAAGGGTAGTTAGTGGGGTTCCCCAGGGGTCTGTGCTGGGACCGCTGCTTTTTAATATATTTATAAATGACCTAGAGATGGGAGTAACTAGTGAGGTATTTAAATTTGCTGATGACACAAAGTTATTCAAAGTCGTTAAATCGCGGGAGGATTGTGAAAAATTACAAGAGGACCTTAGGAGACTGGGAGCCTGGGCGTCTAAATGGCAGATGATGTTTAATGTGAGCAAGTGCAAAGTGATGTACGTGGGAAAGAGGAACCCGAATTATAGCTACGTCATGCAAGATTCCAAATTAGGAGTCACAGACCAAAAAAGGGATCTAGGTGTCGTCGATGATACGTTGAAACCTTCTGCTCAGTGTGCTGCTGCAGCTAAGAAAGCAAATAGAATGTTAGGTATTATTAGGAAAGGAATGGAAAACAAAAATGAGGATGTTATATTGCCTTTGTATTACACCATGGTGCGACCGCACCTCGAATATTGTGTTCAATTCTGGTCGCCGTATCTCAAAAAAGATATAGTAGAATTAGAAAAGGTGCAGAGAAGGACAACGAAAATGATAAAGGGGATGGGGCGACTTCCCTTTGAGGAAAGGCTAAAGTGGCTAGGGCTCTTCAGCTTGGAGAAAAGACGGCTGAGGGGAGATATGATAGAGGTCTATAAAATAATGAGTGGAGTGGCACGGGTAGACGTGAAGCGTCTGTTTACGCTTTCCAAAAATACTAGTACTAGGGGGCATGCGATAAAGCTACAAAGTAGAAAATTTAAAATGAATTGGAGAAAATGTTTCTTAACTCAACGTGTAATTAAACTCTGGAATTCGTTGCCAGAAAATGTGGTAAAGGCGGTTAGCTTAGCGGAGTTTTAAAAAGGCTTGGACGGCTTCCTAAAGGAAAAGTCCATAGACCATTATTAAATTGGACTTGGGGAAAATATTTCAGAGATAAGCAGCATAAAATGTTTTGTAGGGCTCTTCCTAGGGCTCTTCAGCTTGGAGAAAAGGCGGCTGAGGGGAGATTTGATAGAGGTCTATAAAATAATGAGTGGAGTTGAACGGGTAGATGTGAAGCGTCTGTTTACACTTTCCAAAAATACTAGGACTAGGGGGCACGCGATGAAGCTACATTGTAGTAAATTTAAAACGAATCCGAGAAAAATTTTTTTCACTCAACTTGTAGTTGGACTCTGGAATTCCTTTCCAGAGAATTTGGTAAAGGCGGTAGCTTAGTAGAGTTTAAAAAAGGTTTGGACGGCTTCCTAAAGAAAAAGTCCATAGACCATTATTAAATGGACTTGGGGAAAATCCACTATTTCTGGGATAAGTAGTATAGAATGTTTTTGTACTTTTTTGGGATCTTGCCAGGTATTTGTGACCTGGATTGGCCACTGTTGGAAACAGGATGCTGGGCTTGATGGACCTTTGGTCTTTCCCAGTATGGCAATACTTATGTACTTATGTAAAATTTTGGGTGGGTTAAGTGCACCAGCAAGGAATAAGATAACTAAGTTTGTCACTGCTTCTTGCCAGCTTGTACCTGTGGACCATTTTTAGGATAACATTTTCTGTACAGCGAGGATTAGCAGTGATTTGAAGTGAAAATGCATACTACAAAAGTAATGAGATTAGACAGTATGGTGTTTTTTCTTGACTGATTTATTTTTGATTACAAGATGTACAGCTGTTCCTGGGAAAACAGTGCAGCATACTAAGGAAGTCAGATAACCTCATAAGTATCATGCAAATACTCAACAGAGCAGGACTGCATCAGTCACAAGGAAAAAGTTGTGAGATGTTCAGGTTAATTTCCTGAAATCAGAAAAGTAAAGATTAATACATGTAAACAAAATAATATAAAGCGATACCTTTTTTTTTCCCACTTAATGTGTTTGTGACTCTGAAAGCTAGTCAATAAAATATATTTTTATACTTTGGATTAAAGTGATGCCCTTTTTCTGTTTCTGGTTTTATGTATTAATCTTTATTTATATAGTCACAAGGACAGAAGCCTGGTGTGTACGTTGCCCTCTTCTTAGAAACCAGACAGCCTGGAACACTATTTCTAGTTTGGGGCTCATATTGATGACATTTGAGGATGCATAGAGGCATATTTTCAAAGCACTTAGCCTTCCAAAGTTCCATAGGTTTCTGTGGAACTTTGGAAGGCTAAGTGCTTTGAAAATATGCCCCATACAGGCATATTTTCAAAGCACTTTGGGAGGCTAAGTTCCATAGGTTTCTATGGAACTTTGGGAGGCTAAGTGCTTTGAAAATGATCTTGATAGTCTATTAAGTGTAAGGGTTCGCTTTTATTTTTTTGCCCCACAGGAATAAGCTACAGGAAATGAATCTTGCCTTGGTGAATGAAATTAATTGCATAGCTCAAAACTGACAAAAAAATGGACTGAGTGAGTTTTGGAAAATTGCTCTTCAGTTGATAGGCCAACTTGGTTCAAGTGGCAGGAACTCCAGTGACTGACTGCCTATGGGTTTCCTTGTGCTTAACTGCTAAATCTATAGTGGCATTTTCAACTGTATTTTGCTTTTCCAACATCAAGTTCTCTTTCTTTAAAAGAAATACATAGAGAAACGCAGTACTTTGTGTCCTTTAGTTCTTAATATTTTTGTTTCCAAGTAGGCTAATAGCGTGAATCCCTTGTTGTTGGATGGATTTATGCTTGAAAATGTAAGACAACTGTTGGCTCAAAATGACTAAAAACACTTACCCCACTGTTTACAAAGCCACGCTAGTGGCTGCTGGTGTGGTAATGCTGACATAGCCCATTCAATTGAATGGGTTGTGTCAGCATTGCCATGTGGCTGACTTTTATTTCCAAGTTAGGTTTTCTGTTCCTCAGACTGGCCTGGACCACGGGTGCAGTTGAAGCAGTATTCACAAGCCCCTACGGGAGTGAGAGAGACCCAGTCATTGTACAACAGTGACATCTAGTGGTTGATTTATTTTTAAAGAATCCCTGTTGGGTGGCTGTTGACTGAGGACTGTTTGGCTGAGGGGAAAATTTTTCTTTGGAATTTGGATTTGGCTTCTTTTTCACGTCTGTTGTTCATGGCCTTTAGGATGCTACTATATGTTTTTCTTCTTTCATATTCTTAGAAGTTAATGTGCTCACAACAGTGTGTTTTTCTGTACAAGTACTGTTGCTTGGTTGATACTGTAAAATCCAATAAGTATAAGATGGAGACATCTTAGGTAGTTAATAAAGGGTTTTACAACATCAAATCCCAACCCTGGTTCCCGTTCAGCTAGAAGCCTGAAAGGAGCAGGAGAAAACTGCTGGGTCAAAAAAGTCAGATTTTGGTGTCTATTCTGAACTGAATAGCTTTGTTTTTAGCCATTGTGATAGGAAAAAACTAAACCACATATAAGCTAAGATGATTTCATTTATCTGTATTGCTGTTTGAATGTTTGCTTACTTTTTTTCTGCTTTGAAATCCTATCTATAAATTAGCAGGGTTGTTTGGATAGCACAGCTGCCGATTATCCCAAAATAAGCTTAAAGTTTTTCTTTTAATTGTTATGTATGATTGAAACTCAATAAACAGAATTTAAAAAAAAGCTTGAAGTTATCTCCAGCTTGAAGTAATTTTTTTAATAGGCTGAATTAACAAGCATATATTTGTTCTGTGAACTTTAAAGTGTTTATGACTTGAAAATACTTCCATTTATTCTATACTTTATATATTTTTTGTTTCAAAGTACATTGATGTCACCTAAATGTATTTTTTCATAATTCGTTTTTTGCATGAAGCCAGTTTTGTTCCCTGTTTTTTGATCATATATAATGAATATCTGTTTTCATTAATAAAATAAACTATAACATTTGGACATAGTATTATAGTCAGTTAACAACCTAAAAGAGGGGAACAGGAGCTCTTAACTCAAATGACAAGCCCAGGTAGCACATTGCTGATCATGCGGAACTCCAGCCATCTGTGAGTGACAGTGATGGAATAAGGAGGGAAGAAAGGCCTGCCTTACTGTGATTTAATCAAACCCTGTAAGCACCCAACAAAAGGAAATTGCATGCAAGTGTGAAGTCTGAGTTATAGCTATGTGCAGGGATTATGAGCAACTAAAAGAGAAACTTGCTGAAGGTCATAACAAATGTATACTGTAGTGAGAGGAAGTAAACAAAACCCTCCTCAATTTTCAAGGAATTGATCCTACTCGATGGTGAGGAGCAGAAATAGATGTTAAGTTGTGCGTGATATACTATACATCTGTGACTAGATTTTAAGAAGATACGTCCTTGTGTTGTACAGTGCCCTATTATATGGAGTGATTGCGTTTCAGAGGGTTAAATTACAGTTATAGCCCAGATATGTAATCTATAGGAGACCACTTCATACATTTTTTTGTGCTTTACTTTGAATAGGAAAAATTAAATATACACTAAGTGCAAAGGCTGTGGAGTAACTGCTGGGGGTGTGCCTAGCATGTCCTCTGCAGTTGCTGGATTGAAGAGTTCTTTACTGTACATTCTATTTACATTTAGTGCAGGTGCACTTTAATGCCTCCTCTTGACAGTGCACGGTAAGTAATGGTAACATGGAGAGCTTGCCAGGTGCCCTTGACCTGGATTGGCCGCTGTCGGGGACAGGATGCTGGGCTCGATGGACCTTTGGTCTTTTCCCAGTATGGCATTACTTATGTACTTATGTACATTTGATGTATCACCTTTCTGTGGTACAGCCAAAGTCATTTACATATTAAATACAAGTACGTTCTTTGTCCCTAGTGGGCTCAAAATACAAGTTTTTGTACCTGGGACAATGGAGGGTTAAGTGACTTGCCCAGAGCCACAAGTACTCTTTTGTAACTGCAATGTGCAGTCCATGCCGTTTGGTGCTCGCATCCTGCTCAGTTCCACCCCCTAACACCCTGATGGCGAACCTATGACACGCGTGTCAGTACTGACACGCATAGCCATTTTCAGTGACACGCGGCCGCATGTGGCCGCATACAGAGAAGCAGCGGAGTTCCTTGCTGACACCCGGGGCGGATCGCCGATGCGCCCCCCCCCCAGGTGCAGCGCAACCTCCCCCCCCCGGTGCATGTTTACCCGCTGAGGGGGTGCCGTGTGCGCTCCTATTGGCTCCCTCCGAGTCCTCCGCATGTTCCCTCCCTGCTGCTCCCTCTGCCCCGGCTCCTGCACGGCCGTTCGGGGATCTTTGACCTCACTTCCGGCCGGCGGAGCAGAGAGCAGCGGAATGCCGTGGGGGACGCATCTCTGAGGGCCCTGTGATCACCATTACCAGCAACCATCATCCAATCTACTGTTCTGGGGTGTCGTGGATTTGTAATTGACCATCATTACTGAGATAGGTGAGGGGGAGGCTGGGAGAGGCGAGGGCATGTGCTATGGGTGCCGTTTCCCGCCATTAGAAATAGCGGCAGCCATCTTAATTTACATAAGGTGGTCAGTTAGGCTAGTTAACCCCTAATTGCCTGCAGGGCTAACAGGCTATCTATAATTCTATCTTCTGTCACTGCCCCCCTGATGGAGAACCCAAAAAATAAAAAACCAAGGTTAAGTAAAGGAAGTGGTAGTAGCAGTAGCCGACCCTTTCAAGAGACATGGACCGAGATGTATGGCATTATAGAAAAAAATGGCAGATCATTTTGCGTTCTATGTACTGAAACGGTAGTAAGCAGAACGTGGAATATAAATAGACATTTTGAAACTAATCATTCCCAGCTCTTGAAAAAAAGTGAGGATGAAAGGAAGGAATACATTTCCAGGCAGCTACACTTTTATAAGAGCCAATCTAAGTCCATCCTTAAATTTGTAAAAGGTTCTACAAATTTAACATCTGCAAGTTTGAGCATTGCTCACTCCATAGCTCAGCATGGAAAAGCACTCAGTGAGGGAGAATTTATTAAAGAAACTCTCCTAAGATGTGCACCAGTTCTATTTCACGATATGAAGAATAAAGATGCAATTATTAAGAGAATATCTGAGTTACCAGGAAATTTGGAGTGCCTGGATCCGATTACCAGACACTTTTAGCACCCTGAAAAATATAGCAATGGCTTTACTCACAATTTTTCCCTCTACGTACTTTTGTGAAACCTTATTCTCAGCGTTAAATAATATCAAAACCAACAAAAGAAACAGATTGACAGATGAAGTTAGTAGCGCTTGCTTGGGCTTGAAGTGTACAAAATACAAACCTTCAACTGAAGATTTCGCCAATGAAATTCAGCAACAAAAAAGTCACTAATAGGCAGATTAGTTAAAGAATTCCCCCTCCCCCTCACTTATCTTAGTTCACGGCACCCCACACAAGTTAAATAATATCAAGACCAACAAAAGAAACCGACTGACAGATGAACAAAGAAGTCACTAAGTAGGTAAGTTAAATAATTAGTTTTTGGTTTATTAAATACAGTTATATATTACAATTATACATTTTTGTTATTTAAACTATAAATATCGCAAAATTATGGTTTTTTTCTCGAAGTGACACACCACCCGAGTTATGCTCGGTTTTTTGGCGAATTTTGACACACCAAGCTCAAAAGGTTGCCCATCACTGCCCTAACACACCATGTTAACTGTGTAGCCAGCATGGTTAGCCACCACTATCATGTTCAACATGGTATTGCATCATTGGTTGGCTGATTTCAAAACAGGACATCTGCAGGTCAGTTGTTGACTAAATGTTGCAACTCAATAGAGGAAAGACCTTGATGATCTAAATGAAAGATGGTTTGTTTTTACATTTTTATACGATGTGCACCTCCTATTCATGGAGAACTGATTATACCCTGCACAATAACATCTCCTGTAAAAAGTGGGAAAATGGTCATGTATTGTGCTCACACAGTACTAGAATACATGAAGAAAGGCACACTGTTCAAGCAGATATAGGACCATAAGGGAGGTGTGTTGATGAAATACTGGAGTTTTAAGGCTACAGGTAAAGTAAACTTTTATGATATGCAACCAGTGTCTCATTTGGACTGGGTACTTGAACCATTTCTGATGTTTGACAAGGGCATTAACCTTTGATTATTATTAGGATGTATTTAGGGTTAGCACGAGACATTTATGCTGATCAAAATTAGACACTCAGAATTATTTTATGATGCTTTTAGTAGAAAAACTGCCATTTTGAGAGAGACTTCATCCAAGGTTGGGATACAACAACTTAAGCTGGAACTGCAGGAAAGTTTCTAAGTTTACTTAAAATGTACTGTCCCTCCCAATGGAAAACCGGTTAGGTGGCTTATATTCTAAAACATAAAATACAACAGAAGCAGTAGTATCATTGTACACAAAAACATGATGGAGAGGTAAGAAGGTAGAACTAATGATGTTTCCAAGTGGAGGGATGATGGGAAAGAATTCCAGAGCTCTGGTCCCTGAACAGAAAAAGTTGAATGTATGATATGTTCGTGTACTATCTCACAGTAATTGGGGTCTACCAGACGATTCTAATGGACTGATCTAAGTGCTCTTGATGGACTGTAGGGATTTAGGTGACATGAGAGATAGAGAGATCACCTGACATTTAAACTTTGAAAACCAATAACAGTACCTTATAGGTAATGCAGTGGGTGAGTGGTAGCCAATGAGCATCTTTCAAATGAGGAGTGACATCATTAGAAGAATTTAAATCAGAACTTAAGATCTTTTTTGTTCAAAGATGCTTTCTGTACCAGTAACCAGAGCTATGGAGTTATCATATTTTCATATATTATTAACACACTGAATTGCAGTATTCTGAATGATCTGTAAGCAATTGAGTTGTGCTTTTTTTTTTTTTTTGTTAATCATCTTTAGGTTCAAAAGCCAACAATATCAACTACAGTTAACATAAAGACAAACGTATTGCAAACTCACAGTGCATTAAACCACAAGGTGTAAGTCCCCTATACCCTTCTCCTTCCCTACCCCCCTCAGAGGTCTGGGTACAAACCAGAAGTCCAAGGGCATCAGGCAATAAAAAGGCGACTGCGAAGACCAAAAAGGTTTTCACAAGTGGCAAAACCACTTGCTCTTTGGAGAATCCATATCTGAAAATTCTCGACATTCCAAGGATGCTTGAAGGATCATCAAAGATCTCCACTGTTGAAGAGTAGGTGGATCTACTGACAGCCAATGCTGTGGAATACATTTCTTACCCAGCAGCAAAGCATGTTTTACAAAACCTACATATCTCTTTGGGGCAGGCCGAGAGCCACTCATCTGATCAAAGAGCATAGGAGCCACTGGGCATGAAGTCCACCGCCAGAGGTGGAAAACATGCCCTGCCACTGCCTGCTAAAAGGCCCTATCGAGCAAACCCAAAACATATGGCCCAGGGTAGCTGCATGCTGGGCACACTTAAGGCATGCATCATCCACCCGAAAAGTAGCAAAAAATGCCCCATGGGGAAGATATATAAGCACAATAAAGATTTATATTACAGTTCACCATCTAGGATGTTCCTGGTCAGTTGGCCACAATGTAATAAACAACATTTGAATTGGTCACATGGGAGCTGAATTCCCAAGTCTGCATTCCACCTATTTACAAAATGAGCATAATCCAATTCTGGTAATTTACCTTGTAAGTCTTTGTGATAACAGTTAAGAGGCACCAGCTGCTGTGCATCCAGCAGTTTCTCATGAGAGTACATGGAAAGAGAGCCTGGAGGTAGAGATGCCACATAATGGTGGAGTTGCCAATATGAAAACAACATAGCTGCTGTCAAGCCATAGTCCGCGCACAACTCTGTGACTGGATTAAGAGTACCAGCATCAGTCACAACATACAAAAGATAAACCATCCCTTGGTGAGCCAAGCGAGTAACAGCCAAATCAAGCATGTCAGGGGGAAAAGCAGCACTACTGGGGGTGTATCGGGGATCCAAACCAAGGAGCTTGCCCACATGGCACTAAACCGCATGGATGGAAACATAGAAAAGGGAGCGGGTGTGGTCAGGCACCACCATCGAGGGCAAGTCATGGAGCCAGTAGCTAAAATGCCACAGAGCCCCAAATATAGTTCCGCAGATAACACCAAGAAATGAGGTACTGTGGAACCAATTGGTGATATGCCTCATCGTGCAAGTCAAAGAAAACAAAGGTTCAGTAGGACTAGCCTTCCCTTATTGTTGGGCAACAAAATCACAGAAAAGGGCAACCACTCACCTGACAATAGATCCAAAACCCGATGATGACAGTAAGTAAGGCAAATAGGCAGCATTTGTATGAGGCAGAGTCATTTTGGCAGTAGCATCATATTATAAAGGGCAGTACAGCCGGCTAAATAGGGAAATGCTGCCAAACCTGTATAACTTCTGCGAGGTATGCGCCAGCAAAGGTTGCACATTCAAGTGATAAAGATGGGAGAGATCCTGAATAATTCAGAGGCTGAGGTATTTTAAAGCGTCTGGAACCCACATCAAAGAGAGAGTCACCACCCAGTCCCATCATTACTGTGAACTAGTTGCACAGATTACCCATAGTACAGCTGACATTACCACCACCTCAAGAGAAGGGGATAAGTGCAGCTCCACTATCTGCAGCCTCAAGAGGAGGCTTATTTTGCTAAGAAAACTATTCCCTTTTTTGGCCAGTAAAGGAAGAACTAAAGACTTCTGAAGATTGAGAACGACCCGAGTGGAAACCAAACTCATATGCCACACCTAACAGCCTGGGTAAAGAGGACTGTGGATTTGAGAGCATCAATAACTTATCATCCGCATACGCCAAGATCTTTAATGAAACGGAGCCCAACTGAAGGCCTGTAATATCGGGATCTAGCCATGTCATGCGAAGGAGTGGCTCTAAATAGAGAGCAAACATCAAAGGGGACAGTGGATAGCCTAGACACGTACCCTGCTCAATACGAAACATCTCTGCATACCATTCACCAGGATTGCAGCAGGTGGGGCAGTGTACAGGGTAGCAGTAGCTTGGTAGAACCTACCCACACACCTATATATTGTAATGTATGAAACATGTATGACCAGTTTACATGGTCAAAAGCCTTTTTGGCATCTAACCCCACCAGCATACCCCAGCACACCGTCTAGTTGAGTTCTCAATATTGCCAAAATCACCTTGCAGACATTCACCACCAAGTGTAAGCCTGGAATAAACCCAACCTGATGGTCTCCAATCAAGGAGGGCAGCGAGACTATGGACCAGGAGCTTAACGGCAATGTTAAGCAGTGAGATTGGCCAGTAGGACTCGCTTTGCGTGTCTTGCTTACCCAGCTTCGGTATAAGAGAAATGAGAATGTCATGAGCTTACAATGGAAAATAACATCCATCAATACTTGCCATGTAATAAGCACACAGGATAAAACTGCTTTCTTCAATCAGACAAGGCTGGAGAGTAATCTTGAAAGAGGTGTACAGCTTGCCTGTTATACTGTAAATCTTCACGCTTCGTTTTATATAGGCGCATTATTTCAGCCTTGTGGATATAATTGTAAAACTTCATTATGATCACCTTTGACTGCCAATCTCGAGTTGTCATTGGGCCCAAGCAATGCGCAGGCTGTAAGTGCCCAGGACCTAGGCACTCCCTCATCAGGAACACAGATGCAAGCCAGTCCTCCAAAGCCAGAATTAGTTGTGAAACTTCCAACAACTCTGGAATGCCTGCAGTGCGAAGGTTCCCCTGGTGGGATCTATTTTCCAGATCCTTCAGCTTGGCAGCATGCTGAAGGACCTGCGCTTTCAGCATCTCCAAATCTGTGGATCCCACTTGAGTGATCCTCCAATGCTCAAATGAGTTGCTGCAGTTCTGCAGTCCAGGTTTGGGTCTCCAACATTAATTGTCCAAGTGCATAATTTGAGTAGACAGTGAGGCATATTTTCAAAGCACTTTGGGAGGCTAAGTTCCATAGGTTTCTATGGAACTTTGGGAGGCTAAGTGCTTTGAAAATGAGCCTCAGTGTTTCCAATCGGGGCCAAGTGCTTAGGACACCGAATTAGTTAATTCAGGTAGCGCTGACACAGTAAACAGAGATACCACGTTTGGGAGTGGTTCCGCCTTCTTGTCTACTTGTGCCTTCGCTCAACTGCTCCCTTTTCATGCCAGTTTTGTGGACATTTCCCCACAAGATTGCCAAATGTATCCATATAAATCACCACCACAACAGGAACAAGCAAAATGGCAGGTCAGTCCAAAACAAAATGATTTAAAGCTGTAATGGAGGTTGGGGTCCCAGAGCCAGTCTGACTAGGGTCTACCAGCTCTCAGTGCATCACGTGACTCACAGCAGTGAAGTTCTTTAACCCTTTTATAAAGAGTATTACAGTAATCTAGTTGGTTGATGACCAAAAAATGAATCAGAATATCGAGAGCTGGAGGATGTATCATAGATTGTATAGAATGTATCGGTTGAAGTCTATAAAAAGAGCGCCAAAAAACTTGAGAAATATGAGGCTGAACTCAAATCTAGAATAATTCCCGGAATGCACACAGTCTCAACTGAGGGGACAGGAGTGTTGCAAAGAACAGGTGAAGGTAGAACTTTGTCATCTCTTTCATTGAAAAGAATGGACTTTGATTTTCTTTTTTTGGGGGGGGGGGGGGTTAACACAAGATTATGTTCATAGTACTAATTCATAATCTGAATTAATTTGTTATTTACAGTGGAGATCTCATGAGAAATATAGATGTCAGAAGTACAGAGGAGTTGAATATGATCTGCATAGACATACATGGTGAAGTTAAGAGTTAGAGCCAAAATTAACAGAGGAGCTAGAAAGATTTTGAATAATGTGGGGGATAATATTGAACCCTGTGGGACTCCAGAACCTGGGCTGAATGGACTGGAGGATGAATTGTGGGATGTAACTGTATATTCTTTAAATAGGAGGAAAACCTGTTTTTCTATAGCATCTTATCAGACCAGTCCAGACCAATGGATTGTCTCACTACCTGCAAATGGAGACAGAGGAAGAAAATAGTTCTTGTGATTTGCCTCTTAAGGGTATTATGCAGCATAGCATGTTCAGTATTTCCTCTATCTCCCAAGTGAATGGATGACTGGCTAACAGCATTGTTCCTGGCCTGGTTTTTAACTAGTTTCAACTGAGCTTTAACTACCCTTTTGAAGTTTTTTAATCTCCTGAGTCAGTTTTATACTGAGACTTGGTTAAGTTTGGGAGTGCCTATTTGGCTTGTTTTCCTGAACCAGCTTCTCAGCTGTGTTCCAGTTAAGTTGGAGGTGCCCTTCTGGGCTTGTTCTTCTGACCCAGTTTAATGCCTGGGGTTCATTTGAGTTGGGGTGACTTCTTTGGCTTAAGTTCTTGTTAAAAGAAAGGCAGCTGTTCTATAGAGCTGAGGTATATCTTAGAGGTTTCCGAGATCCCTACCACCCTTTCCCTCCCAAGATCATTGAATCAGCAACATCTCCTGTGGATGTCAGTCTGCATTTGGTGAGCCTGTTCTGATTTATTTCAGTTATTTCAGTGTTCTGGTGTTTGTGCCTCTGTTCTTGTTAAGCTCTTTTCTCACAGCAGAGATCACTGACAGGAACCTTTTGTTGTTCTGGGTTATATAAGCAGTGAAATATTCTATTGGACTATCTCTATAAGCAGCAAGTATTTATTTGACTCTTATGTGAAGGATTAATGACTCCTATTTCTGTGTGACAAAAAATGTTCCCCACTGTTCCAGACTGTTACAATTTTTCCCACCAAAATTATTTTTCCATTTCTGTCAGCTGGTGTTTTTTTTTCCTTTTTTTCCCAAGTGTTTCCTGCCCAGTGTGCAGTGGCGGCCAAAAAAAAACAAAGAGGATACTAGGAATTATTAGGAAAGGGATGGCAAATAAGACCAAAATACTATAATGCTTCTGTTGCTCCATGGTGCAACCTTACCTTGAGTATTGCATTCAATTCTGGTCGCCGTATCTCAAAAGAAGATATAGCGGAATTAGAAAAGGTTCTAAATGTCAATCTGCTTCTTATCTCCCAAAAAACTCCAAATGGTGGTGTCTTAACTCTCCACTACAGCTGAGGGAAAAACTGTCCTATAGTAAGAACTGCGAATCAGTGTGTACAGTAACTCAGGTCTGTTAGTATTAATTGCTTATTCTAAGCAGCTATACTTGAAAGATATGATATGTAGACCTTCTACCCAGTGATACGAGTGGTCTAATACCTTGGTGAAGTGACTTATTTTCTTTATTGCCAATCTGTTGAAATTACCTAGGGGTCCTTTTACAAAGCTGCGGTAAAAAGTGGCCTCTGGTAGTGCGGGGCCATTTTTTTTTTTTTTAACTGTGGCTGGGGAAAAACTATTTCTTTAATGGGCTGGGAAATGGGTTTGTGCTAATATTAAAACTAGCGCGTGCCTATTTATGGCCTGAGCACTTACCGCCACCCATTGACCTAGCGGTAAGGCTCATGCGCTTACCCACACAGTAACCATGCAGTGCATGTCAGTGTGGTTACTGCCTGGAATGCCCCCTGCGGTAGAAAATAGAACATTTTCTACCACAAGATTCAGCGTGCATCAAAATCAGAATTGCCAAAGGCAGCAATTGAGACTTCACCTATATGTGCTCAATATTAAAGCCAGCCCAGACACCACTCTTCAACTCTAGATGCTACATAAAACTTTGAGAGTAAGTGTCGATTATCTGTTCAGAGTGCAATAGTCTTTGGAAGAGATGGAAGTGAAATGAAAAGCTTTCCATGAATTTTTTTTTCTTTGCATATTCAGAAGGCATAATGAAAGGGGTTAAAAAGATTATTCTACTGATTCCTCCTGTCTGCTGAGCCAGTAGCTTGTGTTTTAAAATGGAAGTTCATTGTTGTTGTTTGTTGCACCAATAATTTTTACTTTAAAAGTTTATTTATTTATTTTTGCTTCAGTGTGCTAGCGTGTTTTCAATGATAGGCTTGCAATTTTTAATCCGGGGCTTATTTGCATACCATTATATACTATAGAAATTTACTTTTTTAGCTTTCATATTAAGAAGTCCGAGCTTATTTTGTTGAATGCACTTTTAATTCTAATTACATCAGCCTTTTTTTTTTTTTTTTTTTTTTTTTTTTTAATTTACTGGGGAGTAGGCAGAAAAGAGACTGCCCTATGTTTCTAATATTTTGCCAGTGCTGTGGCTTTTCACTGGAAGTTCCTTCAATCTCGGAAAATCTGCTCTGGGATTATTTTGTGTGTATGATTAACTAGCTCTGTGTTTGACTTGAAAGCCACTGGGGTGAAAGGTTAAAGATGTAGCATCTTCTTTGTTGCTATACAATAGGTCTTCAGTTGCCTGAAACATTAGTGAGGGTTACAGTGCTCTAGGCATGAATGACTAACCAGCCAGTAAGAAGAAAATCCATACCAATTACATGAAATAATTTTAACAAGAAAACTCGTAATCTTTCTATCTTGCACATGTGTATGCTATGGGCTCTGTATTTTCATTATCTTCGTGAGTTGCACTTGGCATGATTTTTCTATGGGGTGTTAATAGTAGTTCTTCGATAACATGTTTGAGCAATCTGACACATGGGCTCCACAATTCTTACATCATTAGTCATCAATCAAAATCATTCAAGGGTCCCCCTCCTTTTTTTAAAAATTCATAAAGAGACAGGTTGCGTGTTAAAAATGTTAAGACGATTCTTCTGACTTGGCTACCTTCCAGCTACTTGGAATTGAAGTAAATCTGCTCTGAATTAAAGCTAATAGTTTGGTGTGACCCCCAATGCATGTAAAATGTGAACAGGGTATAAATAAGTAAAAAGCGGATGTAGGAAGTAGACATTTAAAAAATAGATTGTAGCATTGCAGAAGGTAAGTGCTCTTACTAACAAAGCTTAGAAAGTACAAGAAGAAAAATTATTCTTGTACATGGCTCGGCGAACATGGAAGTTGTTTTGAGCTTTAACATTGACACTCTGTGGGTGACGTTTTTCTTTTGTTTAGGCACTATGGCTTACTTGCCTGCCGGTGGTGGCCTTGCAATGCTGGGCAATTTCTGGATTGTTTGAAACCTATCTGATTTTATGCAGGATAAAAAAAAAATCACCTCTTCACCCCTCCCCCCGCCCATTTAAAATCTACTTTTGTGGATTGAATAAAACCTTGGATTTGTGATTCACATCTTGCAGAGTGTGCGCTAATACACCTGTGTGTATGAGGTACAAATTTTCATGCTGAGATTTTCTTATGAATCTCTCTCTAAGCTTATATATTTCACTTTTAATAATGAATGGGTGCACACTTGCTAGGAAGCATAAATGCTTGTTTTTAAAGGCTTTTGTAGCACGTCTGTATTGAGAACATACTTGATTTTGAAATGTTTTGTGATCTGAGATTCCATATTATAGATAAATGCTCATGCTCACTGGTGTGTATCAGAGCAAGCGGTAGATGATGTGTGACGTGTGCCAGGTCAAAAGTGCTACAGATGTCTGGGTGGAGTTGAGAGGATGGTTTTGATATAGTTGACAAGTCCTGAACTCTCTGTAAAGGATGACTAAATTTCAGTTTAGAAGAATGCAGAGATAAAATGACTTTCTGTTCTGAAAGATGATGCACTGTCACTTGAGTGTAGACTAAAATGTAGCCTTTTGCTATTCCTTCCTCATTTACTTCCGTGGATGTCTTTCCCAGGGGACCAAAAAAGTCATATGGTAAGGCTATTTTTTCTGTAGCAGAAAGACCTTAATGGAAAATCAATATTATAAATGTGTAGCGTAAAGCTGCGTATTTATTTAATTTTCTGTTCTTGGACGAACATGTTGTCTCTGGCTAATCGCTTTGACTTGTGTAGGTTTCACTGTCAGCCTGGGCTATTTTTACATTTTGTGATATCTTTCCTAAGAGAATTATTCTTTTTGTAATGTGTTATGAATTATTAACAATTATTAGTGACGGAAGACATTACATCGTGTACTTGAAATTTAAATATATTGCATTTCTTAGGTAAAAGTGAAATCCCGGAGAATAAAAATCTTTGTCATTTGGATACATCTAGAACAACTAAACTTGAATATTGGGGTGATTTTGATAAAACATTTTCCAAGCGTAAAGCCTGTTTTACATACAAAAAGCTTCTTATAAGCGTATACAGCCAAATATGTGCCCTTAATTATATGTACTGAAAAGGGGACACATGCACCATATTAAGTGTTCCCGGGGGTATAGTTTGGGCAGAGCAGAGGTGAAGTTATTCATATGAATATTATAAAATATGTATGTACGTTCATAGCATATACACATATGCACTCATACCTTTGCGGTGGTATTGATCGCCAGTGTGTGTGTGTGTGGGGGGGGGGGGGGCTGTGGTCAATCTTGTGTTTTCAGTTGTTGGGGACAGGCAGATTCCCTGGAGTCCTGCAGAGCCTGAGTGTTCCCCACTATTGAAAATGTGACAGTGGAACAGTAAAGGGTCATGGATTTGATATACTGTTTTTTTGCGAGTACAACCAAAGCAGTTCATATATGTTATATGCAGGTACATTTTCAGTCCCTAGTGGGCTCACAATCTGAGTTTGTACCTGGGGCAGTGGAAGGTTAGATAACTTGTGACAGGGAGCTGCAGTGAGAATCAAACCTGGTTCCTCAGGTTCCCAGCCCACTGCACTAACCATTAAGCTACTCCTCCACTCCATAGTCCTGCCAGTACCCTCCACTGGCAGGACTGTAGGTGGAAGGAACAGTGATTGGGACTTATGTTATCTTTATAAACTAGCCTTAAGTGAGTGCCTTTTTGGACTTTTCTCATAGGGTAATTTTACACATCAATGTAGTTTGGCACATATGTGAGCTAAATACATAGAAGCTCATTTTCAAAGCACATAGACCGACACAGGAGTCCTTTTACTAAGGTGCGTAGGCGCCTGCATGCATCCAATGCACACCAAATTGGAACTACTGTCTGGCTACCGTGTGCCCAGGGTGGTAATTCCATTTTTGACACGCACCCAAAACACGTGGTAGAAAATATTTTCTAGCGCATGTCGCTTACCTGGCAGTAATCAGCAGTTTACACGTTAGCGCATGAGACCTTACCGCTAAGTCAGTGGGTGGCAGTAAGGTCTCAGGCTGAAAACGGATGCATGCTCGTTTTAATTTTCCAGCACGTCCATTTTCAGCCACAAAAAAAAATGCCCTTTTTCCAGGCGCGCTGAAAAATTGACCTGTGCGCTTCCAAAACATGTGCCTACACCAGCACAGGCAACTTTTAACTGTGCCTTAGTAAAAGGGCCCTACAGTTACATAAGTTTTATTATTGGGCTCATTTTCGAAAGAGAATGACGCCCATCTTTCGACATACATACATAGTAACATAGTAGATGACGGCAGAAAAAGACCTGCACGGTCCATCTAGTCTGCCCAACAAGATAACTCATATGTGCTACTTTTTGTGTATACCCTACTTTGATTTGTACCTGTGCTCTTCAGGGCACAGACCGTATAAGTCTGCCCAGCACTATCCCCGCCTCCCAACCACCAGCCCTGTCTCCCAACCACCAGCTCTGGCACAGACCGTATAAGTCTGCATAAATCGGAAGATGAGCATCCTTCTCACAGGGTCGTTCAAATCGGTATAATCGAAAGCTGATTTTGGACGTCCCCAACTGCTTTCCATCGCAGGGACGGCCAAAGTTCAAGGGGGCGTATCAGAGGCATAGCGAAGGCTGGACTTGGGCGTGCCTAACACTAGGATGTCCTCAACCCATAATCGAAAGAAACCATGACGTCCCTGACGAACACTTGGACGACTTTACCTGGTCGTGTTTTTCTTACGATTGAGGCACAAAAAGGTGCCCGAAATGACCAGAAGACCACCAGAGGGAATCGAGGATGACCTCCCTTACTCCCCCAGTGGTCACTAACCCCCCCTCCCACCCTCAAAAAACATCTTTCAAAATATTGATTGCCAGCTTCTATGCCAGCCTCAGATATCATACTCAGGTCCATCACAGCCGTATGCAGGTCCCCGGATCAGTTTAAGTGGGTGCAGTGCACTTCAGGCAGGCAGACCCAGGCCCATCCCCCTCCCTACTTGTTACGTTTGTGGAGGAAACAGTGAGCCCTCCAAAACACACTGTACCCACATCTAGGTGCCCCCCTTCACCTGTAAGGGCTATGGTAGTGTGTACAGTTGTGGGTAGTGGGTTTTAGGAGGGGGGTTAGGGGGCTCAGAATACAAGGTTAAGGGAGTTATGTACCTGGGAGCAATTTATGAAGTCCACTGCAGTGCCCCCCTAGGGTGCCCGGTTGGTGTCCTGGCATGTCAGGGGGACCAGTGCACTAGAAATGCTGGCTCCTCCCATGACCAAAGGGCTTGCATTTGGTAATTTCCGAGATGTACGTCTTGGCTTCGATTATCGCTGAAAATCAGAAACGAGTCTAGGGACAACCATCTCTAAGGACAACCAGATTTCAGGATTTGGGTGTCCCTGACCGTATTATTGAAACGAAAGATGGATGGTCCATCTTGTTTCGAAAATATGGGTTTCCCCGCCCCTGGATGGGGGACGTTTTGCGAGAACATCCAAATCGAAACGAGGACGTCCCTTTCGGTTATGTCCCTCTGTGTAACTTTGTAAGTCTGTTGGATCGAGGGAGAGCGCTAGATGTCATGTATTTAGATTTTAGCAATGCCTTTGACACTGTTCCGCATAAACAGCTAATAAACCGAGTGCCCTCAGTATGGGCCCTTAAGTGACTAACTGGGTTAGGAACTGTTTGAGTGGAAGGTGACAGAAGGTAGTGGTAAATGGAGCTCATTCTGAGGAAAAGAATGTTAGCAGTGGTGTACTGCAAGGCTTGGTTCCTGGGCCGGTTCTTTTCAACATTTTTGTAAGTGATATTGCTGAAGGGCTGTCCAGTAAAGTTTGCCTGTTTGTGGATGATACCAAAATCTGCAATAGGGTAGAGACCCCTGATGGTGTGGGTAACATTTTATTTATTTATTTGTTGCATTTGTATCCCACATTTTCCCACCTCTTTGCAGGCTGAATGTGGCTTACATAGTGCTGTAATTGGCGTTAACCGATTCCGGTGTGAACAAATACAGGGTGTGAGTAATATCAAGGAGATATTATGGTAGAGTGAGATACATGTATGGTAAAGACAATTGGGGAGAACTTAGTGAGGGAAAGGAAGAGTTAGGATATGTCCATTACAATATTTGGTTACGTTGTGTCGCAAATGTCCAGGTTTTTTATGTTGGGTCGGTGGGGTATGCCCTTCTGAACAGTTCTGTTTTAATGCTTTCTGGAATTTCATGTGGTCGAGTGTGGTTTTTACTGCTTTTGGTTGTGCGTTCCACAGTTGTGCGCTCAGGTAGGAAAAGCTGGATGCATAAGTGGATTTGTATTTGAGTCCTTTGCTGCTTGGGTAGTGGAGGTTTAGGTATGATCGTGCTGATTTTATGGTGTTTCTGAGTGGTAGGTGGATGAGGTCTGTCATGTATCCCGGTGCCTCGCCGTAGATGATTTTGTGAACTGTCATGCGGATTTTGAATGCGATACGTTCCTTAATTGGAAGCCAGTGCAGTTTTTCTCAGAGTGGTTTGGCGCTGTCAAAACACGTTTTTCCAAATATAAGCCTTGCTGCTGTGTTTTGGGCGGTTTGAAGTTTCTTTACGATTTGTTCATTGCATCCCGCATAGATTCCTTAAAAAAAAAATATGTAAGACAGCATTGAAGACACATTATTTTGAATAGATATTCCCTGTCAGATAGCTCACACCAACCATGCTTGTCAGTGTTACTGAGCAGTATGCCTATGCTGGTCACTGTCCTGTCTATTTGCTCTCTACCCTACTTACTGTATCTTAGTACATTTAATTTGTCTCATTGTATTTTGTTTTATTTTTCATTAATTATTTTGAAAATAAAATTGTAACTTAGGCTTCCTTTTATACCCCCTTCCCTGTTTGACTTCCTACTCCTTCTTGTACTGTAAACAATTTAGATATTATCTCTTGTTGTATATCAAATGTAAAATATGAATGAAGTGTGTACATAATCCTCTGGTTTACACATCTGAAATTACAGTGGGAGTTAAAAAAAATCCCCTTAGTAAACAGTTTGGAAAATCTGTGTTACTGTAGAGAGTGAACTGTGCACTGTGGTTAAGAGGTGGGAAACTATGTCCAGAACCCTGCAGCAGGGTAGTTCTTTCTGTTGCATAGGTCATTCCATGTCAAGTGGTCTGGTGGTCAAGTGGGAGAACTCTCTTCTCCCCCCACCCAAAACACTTCAGTTTGGTTTGAACAGTCCAATTGGACTGTGAGTGATCCAGCTGGAGAGTAATGACATCTATCCTCCCTTTCAGGGAATTGGTAGTAACAATATTGTACTACTGCTGGTGTGCCTCAGGAACAGCCAAACCCAGAAGTGCTTTAAGGGATCATGTCCCCAAAATGCAGGACATCATTTCCCCTTTGAGCTTCTTCTATCACTGGGGGAGGGGGATTGGTAGCAAACACCTGCCCAGCCATCAGTGAGTCACCATGGGATTATTCTTAAACCCCATTTAATTGCCATGTATCATGTGTACTATTGGATGACCCTTAACAGGCTTGTATATTAAGGACATAAATACAGGTCAGGAAAAAAGTATTTCTCAATTAAAGAGAATTGGGTGAATGTTCTATAAATTAATCGACCAATTTTAGTTGAGCCTTATAACTAATGTTAAAAAAATCTCTTTGAGGATAGCAAAGTACACAACAGTCACAGGTTAATCATCTCATTCTGGGCTTAGCTATCAACAAAATGCAAATGAGAAGAAGTAAATGAGTGACAAGGACAGTGGTGATAGAGTGGAGAGAGAGAGAGCACTGATTTTGTGCTTTACAACTGCCTGATTTTTAAAATACTTTGTTTAAACATGACAGTGATGCTTTACCTGCCCCCCCTGCCCCTCCTTCAAGGGTATGATGAGTTTGGCATACTGCAAATGAGAGGGAATAGTGTAGGGCAGATGTGAGTACAAAGACTTCTGCAACCAAAGAAATGTGCTTTAGGAATCACACTGCAAGGGGTTAATAAGATTCGCAAACATTCTGTCAGGCACCAGGATGGTAGCTGATTCCCAAAAAAGAATTTTAAATCTCTTGACGTTTCTTATTCTCTTGCATGCTTACCAGGACAGTCGAACTTTCCACCTAATCTTCTCAGGTTAACAATGGGGGCCCCAAAACTCCAACAATGCTGATGAGAACAATGAGGGAAGCATGTGCATAATGTTAGGAAGCTGCAGGCGGTTTTTTTTGCATATATATAGTTTTACTTTGGGAATTCCTTTTTAAAGAGATAATTAGTGTCATTGTTTTGCCATAAGCAGTGGAAACAAGTTTTTGTTTGGCTGTCATGGATTAAGGATCTGATTTACACTTAAAGAGAAATCGAGGGTTTGCTATTCTGTAGCACTAGGGGCTCAGAGCTTAAAGGGTATTACAGCTGCCTTGACTCCTTCCATGCAGTCCTGTGGGTTCCTTCAATTCACATCCTCCCACCTCCCAGAATTATCATAGTGCCCTCTGTATAGAAGACATCTTCTTTGTTTTCCCTTCCAAAATCCAGATGTCCATGTTATCACAAACATCCGAGGACAAAATTCACATAAGAAAAGGTACCCAAGATAGAACCAGTATCTTTGTTACCTTAAATTGCTTTCTGAACAGTTCATGAGACCAAGTATGCTATTTGGGGGGGGGGGGGGGGAGGTGAGAGAAGGGGAATATGAGGCATTCCTGTTAAAATACCATAGGTCTATTACTTAAAGTTTGTAGGGTTTCCTGTGGGTTAGTGGCCCATTTTTGATTTCTGTCAAAAGTATGTCATGTAGGCAAATTAATTCTTTAGTAAACCTTAATCTGAAATTTTAGTTACAGGACCATCCTGAATAAATAATAACTACATTCAGGTGTATATACTTTTTTGCAAGAACCAGCTTATGAAGATGTCTTTGAATTACTGTTTTTAACCATTTAATTCTGATTACCCATCCATTTCCCCCTGCATTTCATCTTCAGACTAACGTTGAAACGCCTTTTTCTTTTAACCTGAGGAAGGAGTTTTAGCTTCAGAAAGCTAGTCAGAAAGTGCATTAGTCCATTAAAAAAACCCCCAAAATATATATTTTGGTTCTCCCCACAAACCACTACCTCCATCCTTAAGAGAGGCTCATGTCTGGAGAGTCAGCAGATGTTCCAGATACTTTGATGGTATGTTCTTACGTTTGTACACTGCTGCAAAATGTTGTTTTTTGGCTGGAAATTTAATTTTGCTTTGAGCCTATTCTACAGGGTAACATTATTGCTACTTAGAACAAAGTTTACATTTTTTGTTACTAAAACACTGCTCATATTTTTCAGTTTTTTAGCCCAAGACTACAGGTTCTACTAATTGATTAAAGTTATCTTGGCCGCTGCTATTGCACAGTAGTGTCATTCCCCCCCACCCCCAAAGTTCTCTTTTCTGTACTGCTCAAATCAATGTAGCTTTCACTTAGACATGATAATTTTTTCAAACACAGCTCAGGGTAAGTTAATTCTTCTAGTATAGTGTGTATTGTCTCTGTCTTGAGGTACTAGAAGGGCAAATTGACTTGTCCATGGAGCATCAGTGGCTGAAGTGGGATTTCCCTGGCTTCTCTGGTAGCCAAGTGGTTAGTGCAGCAGACTTTGATCCTGGGGAACTGGGTTCAATTCCCAATGCAGCTCCTTGTGACTCTAGACAAGTCCCTTAACCCTCCATTGCCCTAGGTACAAATAAGTACATGTATATACTATGTAAACTGCTTTGAATGTAGTTGCAAAAAACCCCACAGAGAGGCGGTATATTAAGTCCCAATCCCTATCACCTAACCCTATATATGGTAGCATATAGTCAAAGATAACAGTGAATTTGTCAGTGCGATAATTCTGTAACTTTGGATGAAGCACAGATGCTATTTTACTAGCATTTAATAATATTGAACAGTTTAATTTTGTTGAAGTTTTACTGTTGTGCGCTAAATCTAGGCTTAATGGGTTGTAATGCAGGACTTTACTGCTCAGATTTAACATGGCACCTTTTGGGAGTTTTCGCTTTATTTTGTATTGCAGATTGTGCATTAATGTAACTATTAGCCCATGGGACCATTTACCGCCTCCCATTTAAGAAGCAAATAAGTGATCCCACATTAACTCTGCGTTAGCCAGTTAGTGTATCCTAGATATAACAAGCTAGCTGGCTAACACTTCCATGTCCCCCCTCACCCATGCCGTACCCCCTTAGAGAAAATTTCAGAAAAATGGAGTAACCTGCAGTAACAGGCAAACTACGGCAACACCCTGTAACGCATTTGTGTGGTAGCCTGTTATGGTCCACTAACCATGTGTTAAGGGGTCCTTCTACTAAGCTGTGGTAAAAGGGGGGGGGGTCTGCGTTAGCATCAGCACGTGTTTTCGACATGCGCTGAGGCCCCCTTTTACTGCAGCGGGTAAAAAGCTTGAAAAGAAATGGCCATGCTGTAAGTGAATTCAAGTATACAGATTATAGTAGGGGTTCTCTTAGAGTCTGACTTCCAAAACCACTGATTCTTACAGGAGGAAAAAGCCTCAAGAAGCTCACAAGTGCTATAAGCACATAGAGCAGAGCTGCTTCATCATCGGCATGAAAAAACCTCCTTGTGTTCAAACAGCATGTATAACAACTGCAAAACTGCAACGCTGTACTCCAAGATTTGTATAAAAAAAAAGCACTTAGTTTTTTATTTTATTTTATTTATTTTTTTGTTACATTTGTACCCCGCGCTTTCCCACTCATGGCAGGCTCAATGCGGTAGGCAATGGAGGGTTAAGTGACTTGCCCAGAGTCACAAGGAGCTGCCTGTGCCGGGGCTTCTAAATAATTACTTTTGGCTAAAATTTATAGTTCTTAAGAATATGGAGGTAGTTTGAGCTAACAGGTGCAGTTACTAAGATCAAATACTGTTCTTCTCTCTTAGGATTCTACAAAGACCAGCCGATTGAACATGACCAGCCTACTGGTAAGTTTAACTATCGGGTAACAATGAAATTGCAAAAATTAACATTATCAGAATGAAAGGTAGTAAAATAAATGAAGCAAGGGCCGCTGAGAGGGGGGAGCAGGGGTACAAAATTCCCCGGGCCTTCAAGGGGGGCCCGGTGCCAGGGTCTCTCTCCGCCTGTTCCCAGGCCGCCGGTGCTGCAGTCCCCGGTCTCCACCTGCCTGCCCTCGGCTCCGTCGGCGGCCCCCTTCTGTCTGCCACCGGGCCCCCTGCATTTGGAAAAGGGAGAGTCTCTAGTTGGCTGCGCAGTGCCTTGCATCTGTTTGAGAGCGGCGGATCGCCTCGGGCCTTCCCTCACTGTGTCCCACCCTCGTCTGATGCAACTTCCTGTTTCTGCGAGGGCGAGGCACAGTGAGGGAGGGCCCGAAGGGAGGCGATCTGCTGCTTTCACTCGGAGGTGAGGCGCTGCTCGCTGGTGCTGCGCTGTCGATTTGAATGCAGGGGGCCCGGTGGCAGACGGAGGGGGGCTGTCAACGGGGCTCGGGGTGGGCGGGTAGAGACTGAGGACTGTGGCGCCGGCGGCCTTGGGAGCAGGAGAGGGAGGCGACAGTGGTAGTGATTGGGGCTGGCAGCGGCGGGGGCCCCGGGGGCGGCCTTGCCCCGGACCCGGCTCAGTCTCTTGGCAGCCCTGTGTCTACAATAGTAACGAAGATGCACATGATATCAGGTAAAACCATAAAGTGCATCCAGTACTCAATTCACATTTTCTGTGATATGCCACAGAACACAACCTGATCTGACTTTTCACTTCCCTTCTTTGCAGTTATGGGTTTCGCTTAGAGTGAAGAAAAACTTGAGTGTTCTCAAAGCCTGAAGTGATAGATTTCTGATTAGAAAGAGAGGAAAATAAAACTTTTAAAACTTGCTGGAAGAAAAAATATTGAGAATAAAATAAATTATATAAAAGTGGTTGGTTTAGCATGGGGGGAATTTCTATAAGTGGAGTCAAAAAATCGGTGTTAAATGCTATCCCATGAAGGGTGCTTCAGGTTGTGTGCCCTTTATAGAATAGCGCTTAGAGATGATTTCCACATCCAGCGGAAACCTGGTGTAAAACCCAACTCATGACATTTGGGCTCAGGAATAGTGCTGTTCTATAAATAACCACAACGCCATATGAAATTGGGCAAATCATTGGCCACAGCTTGATTAAGAATCCATTAATCAATAACAAGTTTCATAGGAATCCCCCAGCCCTCACTTTCCTTCCATGCAGTTAGTCAGTATCAGCATAACTGCCTAATACACAACAAGATTTAACTAATGTATCCCAAAGAAACAATGGCTAACGGTACTGCCAAGCCTTGGCCTCTTTTAACGTAACCGCAATTGATGCAATTAGTATGGCCCACGGTGTCGCCAAGCTACGCCAAATTTATGGTGTTGACGCCCTCAAGTTTTCAATCTAATTCCAGACCCAAAGTCTCATTAACAGCCCTGTTACCCATATGACATTTAGCTGTGCCCCATTGTAACCCCCACAAAAGGCATAACAGCTGCAATTGCCAAAGTATGGCGGCTGTTATTCGCCCACTAACTTAAAGCTGTGGGCTTTCTTAACATTGGCACATGCACCCGTGCACTCGCAAAAATCAGAACACACCATTACTTCTTAATAACCACACCACCATACGATATTGGGCAAATCATTGGCCACAGTTTTATTTACAATCCATTAATCTATAACAGGTTTCATAACAATTCTCCAGCTAACCCAATTCCCATTAATCCCCAACCCCCACTCCCTTCCATGCAGTTAGTTGGAAACAATGGCCTGCAGTGCCACCAAGCCTTGGCTTCTTTAACATAACCACTACAATTGAGGGAATTAGTGTGGCCTGTGGTGTCACCAAGCCATGCCGAAATTGTGGTGGTGACGCCCACAAGTTTTCATTCCAATCCCAGACCTAAAGTCCTATTACCAGCCCTATTACCCATATGCCATTTGGCTGTGCCTGTGACCCTCTGTAACCCCCAGCCAAACTGGTGACAGTCCAAAGGTTATCCGTGCTCCCCCACAACAGGTACTGTGGCTGATTTGTCAAAACAATCATACAATAAATCCTGAGCTGAACCAAGAAAAATGTCTAGCCCTATATCAGAAAGATGTACACCATCCGAGCAATAAAGCCTTGTACAATCCTTAGAAATCAGTGCATACTGCACCACTAAAGACCCCCCCCCCCCCCACCGCATTCACAAAATGAGCCACATCAGCATTCACACACTTCTGCAAGCTGTCCACCGCACAGCAAAAGAATGAGTCCCAAAACAGGATTGGTCTAGCCCAGAAGCTCCCAAAGACCACTTCAAAACTGCCCCAAACTGAAAGCAAGTGAGATGCAACCCATCAGCATGCACCAACCAATAGAGACTGACTGGCGAGCGAAATGTACTTGTGTGCACAACGCACCGGACAAGAATCTAAAGCCGGGGAAGCCCACAAATGGATCCAGGGAAGCCCACAAATGGATCCAGGGAAGCCCACAAATGGATCCAAGTCCCTTTTGCCTATTGATCAGTCTTCGAGCAACAAATCTGCAAATCCAGCACTCTGGGCTGGAAAAGCACATGAGACACCAATAACCCAATATGACCCTCAGCACGTTTAGAAGGCGTCATCAATTACTCAACATGCAATGGTGCAAAAAATGCCACTTCAAAGCTAGAGATACAAACATGCTGCAGTGCACCGAGTAAAAGTACCAATGTGTTGTGCAAAATAGGCTGGCATAACAAATAACATGAACCAGGTCGCACCCCTTACGCATAACCAGGGAAACTGTTCAGCTGTCACGGTTGTGCCCAGGTTCCTTGCTTTGTCACCCCGCCCCCCCCCCCCCCCCCCCCCCCCCCCCCCCGGTGGTTAGACCTGGTGGCTGCTGTGAACTGATGGCTTACTGTTTCCCATGTTCCAGAAGATATGCTGGTCCGGTCCGGATCTTCCAGCCTTCCAGATTGTTTTGGGAGTTTTTTTGGAACTAAGCAGTACCCGTACCTGGTGAACTCCCTTGTATGCTGCCTTTATTAACCACCCGGGAAGGTCTCTAGTTTGCCTTGCAACAGAGGTCCTCAGAGGAGTTTCCTTTGGTGAGAGTTTGTTGCAGTGCTGCTGTGCTTTTTCCTGATTGTGGCTTTGACCCTGCTTGTCTCCTGGTTTATTCTTCTGTCTGCTGCCCACCCAGACCTGGCTTGTTTTCTGGTTTATTCTGCTGCTTTCTGCCTGCCTGGAACCCCGGTGTGCTTTCTGGAAGTTTCCTGCTGTTCGCCAGCCGGCTGCTGTTTCCTGCAGTTCTGCCTTCCAGCCCTGTTCGGTAAGTCCTGTCGGCCGCCTGCATCCGCTCGACTCCTGAGGAACGGCGGTCAAGTGCAGGTGAAGTTTGGGCTGAATTCCTGTCCTGTTTGCTCCCGCTTGAGTTGCCTCGGCTGCAGTCTCCACCTGGTAGTTCCTGTCCTGGGTTTGCTGGTACGTCTGTTCTGCCTTGTCTGTGTTTGGGTGATTCTCCTGCCGCTGCCGCCCCTTGGCAGTGGCCCAAGGGCTCACTAACCCCGAGATTCCGGGAGAGACGTGACAAGCTTTGACACACAACTCAGACTCACGAGGGATTGAACCACAATTCCATGCAACCAACCCTGAGACCTGGCAGAGAGAATGAATTCCACCACAAAACTCCCTGCAGCTGGCAAAATGCTATCCCCAAAGCCAGCACTCACAAACTGCAAGAAATGGGCCCAACCAGCCCGGTATGATCTCCAAGTATTGTCAGCCAATTATTTATTTATTTATTTGTTGCATTTGTGTCCCACATTTTCCCATCTATTTTGCAGGCTCAATGTGGCTTACATATGCCGTAATGGCGATCGCCTTTTCCGGAATGAGAAATACAAAGTAGTATTGCATTAAAGTTCATAAATGATAGAGTAAAATGATAGAGTCCCAAAGCTGCACATGTATCTGCATTGCCTCTTCATCTGCCGAGGGGGCCAACACTTGAAAACGGGTCCACTGAAAATGAAAGTGAGTGTCGGCCACCCTGTTATCCACCCCGGGACACGTTGTGCAGACTGATTCAACTGCAAGCACTTCAACATGACCAAACGCAGCAACTCAACCAATAAGGGACAATGAGCCATCTGCCGATTCACTTCTTCCACTACTGCCACATTATCTGAATGTAGGACTATCTACCAGTGCACTAGCCTGTCACCCCAGAGGACCAACTCCACCCAAACTGGAAGAAGTTCCAACAAAGTGATATTGGCACACCAACCCTCCTCTTGATACCAAACTGGCCATGGGTGTGCACATCAAGCACCTTGAAAATAGATGCCGAAACCAAGGCCACCCAAAGCATCAGTGTACAACTGCAAATCCTGCACTGAGACAGATGGTAACTGCCATACACTCATCCCATTGAACTGTTCCAAAGGCACAAAGCCTCACACACATCCCAGGGAATCCTAACCAAAAAGAATTTCTTCCGCAATCCCTGGGACAAAAATGTCAAACACTTAGAAATCGCTCTATCCCATGGGAATCGCATGCACTACAAAATTAAATCTACCCACCAAATACTGAATGTTTTGCCAAACTAAGCTTTTTCTTCCCAAGTGTCTCTCTAATGGCTTCCAAGAGGCCACAAACTTTTTCGTAAGGCTTCCTTGACTCCATGCGTATTGAATCAAAGTGAAATTGGTACGCGGACCCTGTGATTTATCCTCAGCCCAACAGGATCCCAAGATCCTGCAAAACAAAATGAAAAGCAGAAAATGGTGCCTGACAATGAGAACTGGATGCTGGGCCCCCAAACAAAAAAAATAGTCTAAATAATGCACAATAGACACGGAGCCCGATACCTGCTCTACCACCCAATGGGCAAAAGAAGAGAAGGCTTCAAAATATGCGCAGGACACCAAGCACCCCATTGGCATATATCTGTCGAAAGAAGAGACATTTGAAACAAAATCCAACAAATAAAAACACTCTGGACGCACCAGCAACAAACGATATCCGCCTTTGCCGTAAGCGTCCCAATTCTTTCAGCATATCAGTTGCCTGATCAAATGGGGCATAATGCACCATACACCTATTGGGGTCAGTAAAATCACCCACACTCCCATCTGGTGGGTATGAAAGGTTGTGAATTAAACAGAACTTCCCTGGCTCTTTCTTAAGCAACACACCCAAAGGAGAAACTACGAAATCTGTAAAGGTCCCATCACATGACCCAAACTCAATTCTTTCAGAATTTTATCCCAAACAACAGAAGCAAGCTGGGCAACTGAAGTGGCATTACGAGAAGTAATGCATAATGGGAGACCCTCTAAAGGAATTTGGATTTATTATTTTTAATCCGCCTTTGTTCAAGGCGGCTTACAAAAATGCATATATAAAATCACATAAACACATACATAAAATATTGTAAATACACAATAACATAATACACAATTATACCAAACAATAACATCCAGGCACTTTAGGTGATCCAAAAAAGTAGTATCAGCAAATGCATAATATGCCAGGCTGAACATACCAGAAAGTAACATGCAGGCCCTTCAAGTAATCAAAAAGGAAGCATCATCAGATGTATAATATGCCAGGCATAACAAATGTCTTTTCAGCTGGTATTTAAATATCAGTGCATGCCATTCGTTTTTGAGATATCTCGGCAATTCATTTCATATTGTTGGTCCGGCTAAAGAGAAAGTTCCTCTTCTCATTATGTCCAAACACACAAGATTCAAAGCAGAAAATACAAAATCACAAGACGTCAGTGATCGCAATTGGCATGATGGAACGTACTTTTGCACTGCATATGTCAAATATAAAGAGGATTTCTGATGCAAAACATTATCCAGCAGCAAAAGTAGCTTTGATTTTATACAATAAGCAGTTGGCAAATCTTGAAGCTTTTTAAATATTCAGTGATATGATCAAATTTTGACAGACTAAACACCAAACACACTGCTGAATTTTGAACCATTCAAATAAGCTATGTTACAGTAATCAGTGCTACTCATAACGATAATTTCAACAACTCGAACAAGGAAGAAATCGTGAACTCCTAGGAAAAACCCTCCCACAACAGGCAAGCTGCAGATCAGTTCTTCAAGACTGACAACCTAACGGGCATAGGAGCCTTGTCCAGCAATCCCTTGCACTCCAGATGGTGCCCTCTTTCCTACCCAACCGTGGCCCCAATTCCTGACCGCCAAACACCGGAAGGCAGGATGGACTCCTTGACAGAGACTTCAGTGGTGGGCAAAATGACACACTGCTCGGTTGCACCACCTGGTATTAAATTGAAAGCACCCTCAAGCATCGCATCCTAAACCGTGCTGCCCCGGAGAGACCTCCAGCAGTAGACCACCTTCCTTCAACTGGCAAATCAGTTGACCCCTCCATCCCATGACCCGCACGAAAAGGCCAAAGCTGAAGCGTCATAACTGAAAACCAAATATCAATGTCTCACACACCTCAGACTCTCTTACAAAACAGCTTGTCATACGTTAGCCAAGCCCACCCACCAAAGGTCCTATAAGCCCACAGCAAACCCAGATAAAGCAAAGGCTTAGCTGTGCCCAACACACTAGCATACACATTAAAAACAAGGTACTAATTGTATATGTTGTGAGACACCTTCCCGTTCTTTGACTTCTGCTCCTCCTTCTCATTCTTTTTCTTATCCCTACTGTCTCACTTCCTCTCCAATAAAGAAAACACACCTACAAATTTACCATAAAGAATTTTTTAATGCAACTTCTGCGAAAATTGCACATCCAAAGGAGCAATCTTGCAAAGTGTGTGGCCTTGCCTAGGCACCCTTGCAGTCCCTATGGGTGCTGAAAACACCTGTGGCCATGACACTACGATCGGCCCAGTCATCCCTACATCATCAGACGAAGAGGAAGAAGACTATGTATCTGAAAAATCCCAGGAATCGGAATTCCCCCATACTGCCTCTTCTCACTATTTGCATGCCTCACTACATTCTGTCGCTGCTTTAAAATTTCTCAATCTCCACCATGAAGACCTCCCATATGAACGCACACCGCCCAATGGTGCTGCAGAACCCACTACAATCCCCCCCACCCCGCACTCAAAGCCCAACAACGAAATCCCATCACCCTGAACAAACTCACTAGATGCCGCAGGTAGATAACTTTAACTGGTAGAAGATCCAGGCGCCTCTAGCTCGCCGCCTGAAGGAGCCACCATATCAAAAGCAAACACACTATCAGCAGATCTGCTGCACATCTTCTGCACCACTAACCATCCCCTGTTGACCATTCGCAGAGCTTCTCACACAGGCACAAACCTACCCACCTTCCATTCAATGTTGCCTCCTGTAGCTACCTCACTACCTGCTTCTGCCCTTTCCCACCAACACCTGCAATCCTATCCCTCTGAGGCTAATGCAGCAAATAAATAAATACAGGCTGCAAAATGAAACCCTGGACCTATCACCCGAACCTGACCCCTACCGCAATCCAGAAGAACCAGCAAAACTTATCCCTGTAACCTTCTTTACCTACCCCCACACTCCAGTGCTGCACTCAGGAAACAGAAGCAGACAGGATGGTGCATGCAGAGAGAAAAACAAAGAAGAAAGAACTGGTCAAGCTACCATGGAGGACTAATGCGACCGGCAGGCAGAGCGTTACCACCCGAAGCACTACCAGACTGAGTGCATGGAACCCTCCAGACAAACAAAGACACCACAAGAGAAAAAAAGAAAAACAGTAAGCAATCCACACCCAACACCCCACTATGTTGTTTATTGTGAACTTGATATACCGCCTTTCACAAACAAAAACACAGAAAAATGAAAGGAACATCGATATCAAACAGGACAGAGGAATAAACAAGTATTACGAAATAGAATAAACAAGATGGGTGGGGACACTGAGACAACCAGTTATTTGCCAACATCCTGGACTCCACAGAAGAACTAGAATTCAGGAAATGTCTGGGAAAACAAATGTGCTTTAAGAAGACAACAGAAGCGAGGACAAGAAAGCTCTGACTTCAATGGAGATGGTAAAGAATTCCAAAGAAAAGGGGCCAAAGAAAAGAACACAGAAGCACTTGTAGAGCTCAGTCGGGAACAGTGAATTGGTGGAACAGACAGATGGCAGTCTAATGCAGAACGAAGTGTACAGGCAGGGAAGTAGCGAGTAATAAGACTTGCTAAATTCAAAGGAAAATATGTGCACTAACCACAAGGAAAATTTCTCACACACTCTCCCTCCATCTCACCCTCCGAAAATGATTTCCACTCAAACCTACAGATCTCTCCTTCCAAGCATCACTCCTATCTCCCCCATTCACCCCAACAACCTCCTAATCACCATCCAGTTCACCTATGCAATCCTAAACACTCCCTGTATCCCATCATTGCCAACCCCTACCCTCATTCCTTACCCGCCTTCCTGAATCACCTTGTGGCAAGGCGTGGCCGCTGTTATCTGCCCACTAGCTTAAAGCTGTGAGTGTTCTTTATTGCCTTAGGTGTCTTCTCATCCTACTGTTGAGAGCGATCAGCTGGCATGGGCTTTCCTATTTATGATCTACTCCAGGTAACCTTGATAAACCATGATAGACAGAATTCTGGGATGGATGGACCATTGGTCCGACCTAATGTGACATTTTTAATGTTTCTAAGTACTGAGCTCCCTGATCTGGAAAATGCTTAAATGGAAGAAAATGGCACTAATAGCATTTTAGGGTTAGCAATGATTTTTTCTTCTTCACTGTTTGGAGTTGATAATAGCATTTTTTTTTTTTTTACTTGCTGGAATTCTCATCGTAGATGTGGATAGTGGATTTAAGTCCTACAGCATCTCATTGTTTGTAATGCTTGGTGTGTACATTATAAGAGTTTTTGAATATGTGAAATAGCTTAATAATTCTGTACCCATGCATTTGTGTTGATAGAGTTGAATGCTGAATACTTGAAGTAATCCAGTAACCTTCATATTATATTGCCTTGTGTGGTAAAATCAAAAGGGGCTTTGATTAAATGGATTTCAAAATGATTTTCTCATGTGATGAATTTTTAGTTCAAGGACAGGAAGATAAAGCTTACCCTAGCCCACCACATAATGCCCTCTTTTATATGCTTGAGTAGAAGGACCTTCTGGTCTGTACGAGAGAGTCATGTGTTTCTTGATTTGTCATTGTGATTTAACTCTCACAACTTCTATTGATTTTACAGCTTTTACAGACTACATTGTGTATGTAAAAGATCTTTGTCAGACTAAGTACAGCTTTTTTTCCTGGATGCTGAAATGCTTTTTATCAATTTGCAAAGTCTTTTCAAACATTTTTTTTTCTTTGTAAGATTGCCTATGGAAATTAAATTGCAAATGATAATATAATAGATGGTAGTTACACATCTTTATAAATCTTTCTCTGTATGAATGCTGATAACAGACCTTTGGTGTTTCTCATCAAGATTATTCTTGATTTGTAAGAAAGTGATCATTGCATAGTATATTCACAAACTGAGTATACTATGTTTTACTATCTACAGTACTTGTGTATTTTAAAATTAATAATTCTTTCCTGTATACAGTTAGAGGAGGTTTCCAAAAAAATAGTGAAATTTAGACTATTTGGGGAGACACTTTCAACCACTTCACCAGGTTTTTGTTCTTCTTTTTTCCTTTTAAATGGAAGGTAATACACCTTTTGAAAGGGAGGATAGCTTATTCCATGAATCCAAGGGGCTGCTTAAGGAACTTCCTAAAAAGTTCTTTAGGTGATAACGGGTACACATGGAAAATTAAATACCCTTAAATTTTAATAGTCTCAGCTTATTCTCCAGAATCTCAAACTTATTTATTTATTTTATTTATTTGTTACATTTGTATCGCACATTTTCCCACCTATTTGTAGGCTCAATGTGGCTTACATAGTTCCGGAGAGACATTTGCAGACTCCGGTGAGAACAAATATAAAGTGATGTTGTGATAAGATACAGTTCGTGTGGCATAGCCACATTAGAGAATCGTCTAACGCAGGGGTAGGCAACTCCGGTCCTCGAGAGCCGCAGGCAGGTCAGGGTTTCAGGATATCCACAATGAATATTCAGGAGATAGATTTGCTACCATGGAGGCCATGCGTGCAAATCTATCTCCTGCAAATTCATTGTGGATATCCTGAAAACCTGACCTGCCTGCGGCTCTCGTGGACCGGAGTTGCCTACCCCTGGTCTAATGGAAGAGTTGGGTTTTGTCCATTACGTACTTTAGTTTTGTTGTGTTGCAGGGATCAGGCATTTAAGTTGGATCGATGGGGTATGCCTTTTTGAACAGGTTAGTTTTTAGTGATTTCCGGAAGTTTAGGTGGTTGCATATCATTTTCAAGGCTTTTGGTAATGTGTTCCACAATTTTTTTATTTTTTGTTACATTTGTACCCCGCACTTTCCCACTCATGGCAGGCTCAATGCGGCTTACATGGGGCAATGGAGGGTTAAGTGACTTGCCCACAGTCACAAGGAGCTGCCTGTGCCTGAAGTGGGAATTGAACTCAGTTCCTCAGTTCCCCAGGACCAAAGTCCACCACCCTAACCACTAGGCCACTCCTCCACAGTTGTGTGCTTATGTAGGAAAAGCTGGATGTATAAGTTGATTTGTGTTTAAGTCCTTTGCGGCTTCACTATAGATAATTTTGTGAACCAGGGTGCAGATTTTGAAGGCAATGCATTCTTTGATTGGGAGCCAGTGCAGTTTTTCATGAAGGGGTTTTGCTCTTTCAAATCTCATTTCAAATTTCATTGTGCCAGTGAGTCTTTTAACGAGGACATTTCCTACTGCTTCTAAAGATGTTACTTTCTCACTTATGTGTCTCAGCTGGGCATTTTGGGCTGGTACAACACCTTTGAAAGTGTTAACACAATTTTCTAGCTCCTCAAGGAGGACTCCGCACTGTTCACTCTTCCACTTGCTGTATTTTCCAGTGTCACCAGAGCCAACTAGATAGAGTCCAGGGTATTAATGGATGGTTTCACAAGTTTCTTTGAAATTGTTAGGTCAGGAAATCTCGCTGGACTGGAATGACAAACACATATAGCTTCTCCCCCTGCAAATACGATTGAGCTCAGTCTACACTTGCCTTGTTTGGGCTGCAAATGCGTCTGGTTGCAGTTGGTGAAGTTGCCAATGGAGCATACCCTGCTGAAGGAGAAGGCAACATACTGAGACCCTCAAGCCCAGTTATGCTTTCAGGTGCTTCTGATGGTAAATCAAACACTTCTGGTTGCCTGAGGTGGAGGCTGATGGTTTTCAGGGCTCAATGTTGCTTCAAGCTGGAAGTATGCTCCCTCAGCCGAACTGGCAGCAATTGCCACGTCCAAAACAGGTGCCGATACTGACATTTTCACCATCTATGGTATTGTCTGTTGGATCACTGGAGGATTTATCCTTGGGAGCACCCTTTCTTTTCACCATCGTATAGTAAAGTACAAGCAACAAAGATAAGAGAAAGTGAGAGCTTGGCACTACATGTCTTAGCGCCATCTTGGCCTCTCCTAATTGTCATTCTTTTTATAAGAACATATGAACAGCCATACTGGGTCAGACCAATGGTCCATCTAGCCCAATACCCTGTTTCCAATAGTGGCAAATCCAGGTCACAAATACCTGGCAGAAACCCCAATAGTAGCAACATTCCATGCTTACCAATCCCAGGGCAAGCAGTGGCTTCCCTGTGACTATCTGAATAGCAGACTATGGACTTTTTCTCCAAGAACTTGTTCAAGCATTAAACCCAGACACGCTAATCACTGTTACCATATCCTCTGGCAATGAGTTCCAGAGCTTAACTAGAGAAAAAAAATATTTCCTTCTCTTTGTTTTAAAAGTATTTCCATGTAACTTTATTGAGTGTCCCCTAGTCTTTGTACTTTTTGAAAGACTAAAAAATCGATTCACCACTTCTAGTTCTACACCACTTAGGATTTTGTAGACCTCAATCATATCTTCCCTTCAGCCATCTCTTTTCCAAGCTGAAGTGCCCTAACTATTTTAGCTGTTCCTCATATAAGAGGAGTTCCCATCCCATCATTTTGATTGCTCTTCTCTGAACCTTTTCAATGTCCGCTATATCTTTTTAAAGATATGGTGACCAGAATTAAATGCAATACTCGAGGTAAGGTCACACCATGGAGTGATACAGAGCCATCATAGTATTGCTGGTTATACTTTACCATCCTTTTCCCTGCTGCCGCACATTGGGGACAAGATTTCAGTGTATTGTCTATAGTGACAACTAGATCTTTTTTCCTTACTACTTACTTTGCATTCGTAATCTGTCTTGACCTACCTGCAAGGTATATCTTCTGCCAGTGTGCGGCAGTGGACAAAAAAGCAAACAGGATGCTAGGAATTGTTAGGAAAAGGATGGTAAATAAGACCAAGAATGCTATCACTCCATGGTGCAATCTCACCTTGAGTATTGTGTTCATTTCTCATAAGAAACTCTTTGCAATTGTTTCAAATTTGACATCCATCCTCTAAGTACAACTTTCCAACCTTCTCCTGATGTCTTGGCCTCCTTTTTCTCTTCAAAGGTGGCTAATTGCACATCAGTCACTCCTTCCCCCTCTTCCGATTTTATAACCACAGCGACTGAAACTACTACTTTGTCTTGTTGGTCATCTTTTTCCCTATGTTCTTTGACCCACCTGACTCAATTGGTGAAAACTATGAATCTTCATTGGACCCTCTTCCTGTTAAATGGCTACTGTCTTCCAAGCATTGCTGCTTCCTTTTCTGTTGCATATGATCTAGTCACAGCCTGTTCGGGCATCTTCCCTGATTCCTGGAAGAAAGCTGTAGTATGTCCACTAAAAAAAAAAAAAAAAGCCCTCACTTGACCCATTAGACCCAACGAACTGTTGCCCAGTCTGTACTTTTTGTTTTACTTCTAAAGTCATGGAGGGGGTTGTCTTTGAGCAACTTCTCTCTAGGGTTGAAGGGCAACATATTTTACATCCTTGTCTAATGGGTTTCCTGGCTGTCCAAAGTATGGACACCACTGTAGCAGCTTTGACCAGTGATTCTGGTTCCATTGTTCTCTTTGGTATCTCTAGATCTATCTGCAGCATTTGATCTTATCGATCATTCCCTCTTCTTGAGATTACAATCTTTGAGTCTATCTGGGACTGTTTTGGCTTTGTTTTTCTCATAGCTCTCAGGTCTTTTTTTTTTTTCAGTTAAAACTTCTACTGCTCAATCTTAATTTCTTCACTCTCTTACGGGGTTCCACAAGGGTCCTTACATTCTTCATTGCTTTTCAGCATCTTTCTCAGCCCTTTAGCCAGTGCCATTCAAGACTTTAACATCCACTTTTTCATCTATGTGGATGATATCCTTTTGTTGTTTCCAAACTCTCTATTTACAATTGATACCTCTCCCTTTTAATGATGTCTCTTCACCTTGTCTGATTGGATGTCTTCTAATAAGTTCGTTCTTAGCCTATCTAAAACCACAGCTTGCTGGGTCTCTGGAATGTCCTCCCCCCCCCTTCACTTGATTCTTTTCTTTTCAATATGACTATTCCCACTGTTTGTTCTTTCCATTATTTTCCATTATTTAAGGGTTATCATTGTTTCAGAGCTTTCATTTTCTAACCAAATTTCTCAGGTTCTTCAGCGAGGTTTTCACGCATTGTGCTTTCTCTGCTCAGTTTGAAATTTTCTCTATTTTCAATCTCTTTGCACTTTCATTATTTCTCAGATAGACTATTGCAACTCTATTTAGATCCAGTCAACTCCTTGGAAATACAAGTCCTTAATACTAAACTTGAGGTCATCACTGCATGACTTCTTGACAATAAAATGATTCTTAATTCCAGCAAATATAAGGCTCCTCTGTACCTGTTCTCCCTTTCCTTATTCAAGGTGTCCCAATTCCTTAGGTACCATCACTAAAAATCCTAGATGTCATACTTGACGATAGACTAACCTTTCAGGCTCAACCCTCAGCCATAATGGAACGTTGCTTTTACAGATTTTGATCAGTGTGAAACCTCTTTTCTCCCACATCACTTGAGATGTTGACCCATGCTTTGGTCGTGAGCACTATGGGTTATTGCAATGCCCTCTATCAGGGCCTTAGGGCCTCTAATATTCATCACTTTCAAATTATTCAAAATGTCACTATCAAGTCTGTTAAAGGTGCTTGAAAGTATGATCATGTCACGCCACTTTGTGAAGCACACTGGCTGCTCTTACCTCAGCGTATCTCATATAAGATAGTTCTTCTAGTATTCAGGATCCTCCAGGCTAATCTTACAGTTTTTCTTTCTCATCTGTTGACTCCTTATAACCCTCTGCATGCTCTTTGATCCCAACACCACCATTTGCTCACTATGTTTGCAGTCAAACACATTCGTTATGACACCATTTGGAAAAGAATCTTTACAGTAATGGCCCCTAGTCTTGGGAATATTCTTCCCCTCTACATTCGTCAACAAGATTCCTTAGCTAAATTTAAAACTGATGTAAAAGCCCTCTTTTTTGAGGCTGCAGTTCCTTGATTCACTTTTACCGATTGTGGGGGGGGGGGGGGGGGGGCTCGTTGGATGACCTGGATGGCCAAGGCATTCTTTCTGTGATATGTTCTTAAACCTCGCTTATCTTTTCTATCCAAATGGAATTCTTTTCATTGTTCTATTATATTGCATTATATTTGTATATATAAACCACTTAGACAGTTTTTGATGGGCAAATAAATAAAGAAACTAGAAACTATTTACTCTGGCATTTTTCAATTCCAATTCCATAGACTTCAAATCCTTCAGAATTCCAATGATTGTTTTTTGTGTAGAGCTAAAAAAATTTGATCATGTTATTCTTTTACTAATTCATCTTCAGTGGTTGCCTATTGAATACTGTTCTCACTTTAAGATTATTTGTCTCACTCATAAGGCATAGGGTCCCTGTCCTACCTCTCATCTTTGACTATTCCTAACTTCTCATATTCTTTGTTCCTTTGACTCCAGTTGCTTAGTGTTGCCCTCCCCTAGGAATGCTCGTTACGAAACTACCCGGAGTTCAGCCTTTTATTTTGTTGCCTCTAAACTTTGGAACAATTTCCCTTCTTCTATCTGTTCTGTAATCTCTTTGTCAGATTTAAAATGTTGCTAAAACCCATTTTTCCAACTTGCTTTTGGTACAGTTGAGAGCTGTCACCTTGGAGTCTGATGAAAACCCTTTTTTTCTTTTATCTGTGTAAAACTTAGTCTGCAGCTCCTTGTGACTCTGGGCAAGTCACTTAACCCTCCATTTCCCCAAGTACTAATAAGTACCTGTATATACTATGTGAACTGCTTTGAATGTAGTTGCAAAAACCACAGAAAGGCGGTATGTCAAGTCCCATTTCCCTTCCCTTCCCCCCGTTATCAGGAGGGCATCTGGTAGCATCACAATTGGTGGCAAAATTAGGCTGGTGCTATGGTCCTGCAAATTTTGCTCATGCATACATACTGTTGAGGGTAACCATACTGTAGCACATTCCTAGATGGCATGGTCTGGGTGGCCATATTGAATGGGATGCTAGTACAATGGGGGCATCTATCTTGATAGGGTCTAATCATTACACCCAGTACTAGCGGCCATCTTATGGGGCGCTAGGAAGGTTCCAGCCATGCAGGCACTTTGAGGCCCAAGTCTTGGGTGGTGCACAGTCCTCTGGAGGATTGTAAGATTACATGCCAGCCCACATGACTCCACAGGGGGTGAATCTGACTATTTACTACCTAACAAGCTTCACTACCAGTCAAAACTGTATTTATTCCCATTTAAGATGACATAGGAATAAAGTATTCATGGTTTTGAAATAGCAGTCATAAACCAGTTAAGGTTTGATTGCAGCTGTAAACTTGTAAGAGCCACATTATACATAATTTGTAGAATACTTTGGGGCTCATTTTCAAAGCACTTAGAATTACAAAGCTCCATAGATTACAATCCAACTTATTTTCGAAAGAGAAAGATGCCCATATTTCGACCCAAATCGGGAGATGGGCGCCTTTCTCTCATGGGCGCCCAAATCGGTATAATCGAAAGCCGATTTTGGGCGCCTCCAACTGCAGTCTGTCGCGGGAATGAACAAAGTTGACGGGGGCTTGTCGGAGGCGTGGTGAAGGTGGGACTGGGGCGTGTTTATCGGCCGAGGAGAGATGGGCGCATTTGGCCGATAATGGAAAAAAGGAGGGCGGCATTAGCGAGAATTTGAGCCGCTTTTTTGGACCCGTTTTTTCACGAGCAAGTCCCCCAAAAGTGCCCCAACTGCCCAGATGACCACCGGAGGGAATCGGGGATGACCTCCCCTGACTCCCCCAGTGGTCACTAACCCCCTCCCACCAAAAAAAAAGAACTTTAAAAACTTTTTTTTTCCAGCCTGTATGCCAGCCTCAAATGTCATACCCAGCTCCATCACAGTTGTATGCAGGTCCCTGGAGCAGTTGTTAGTGGGTGCAGTGGACTTCAGCCAGGTGGACCCAGGCCTATCCCCCCCTACTTGTTACACTTGTGCTGGTAAATGGGAGCCCTCCAAACCGCCCCCAAAACCCACTGTACCCACATCTAGGTGCCCCCCTTCACCCATATGTGCTATGGTAATGGTGTAGAGTTGTGGGTAGTGGGTTTTGGGGGGGATTTGGGGGGCTCAGCACCCAAGGTAAGGGAGCTATGGACTTGGGAGGTATTTAAATTAAAAAAAAAACTTTTTACATGTGCCCCCTAGGGTGCCCGGTTGGTGTCCTGGCATGTGAGGGGGACCAGTGCACTACGAATCCTGGCCCCTTCCATGACCAAATGCCTTGGAGTTGTTCGTTTTTGAGCTGGGTGGCTTCGGTTTCCATTATCGCTGAAAACCGATACTGCCCAGCTCAAATCTGATGCATTTGCCCGGCACCAACCAAAAGATGGACGCCCATTGTTTTCGAAAATACGGTCTGTCCTGCCCCTTCGCGGACCCGTCCTCGGAGATAGTCGCCTATGGAGATGGGCGTCTACGTTCGATTATGCCCCTCAGTGTAACTTTGTAAGTGTAAGTTTTTTGAAAATATGCCTCTTTATGTACAGCAATGGTTGATGCTGCTAATAATGGCTTTCATAGTGCTCTTCTACTGACATGTTTCTGGCAGCGACAGCCAGGCATTCCTGGACATTTGATGTTGGCATAACCAGCTCTAGCAAGAGAGGCACTCGCCTGGACATCCCAACTATGTCATGATGCTGACACATGCTCAAGCATTCCAGGTGGTATTTACAAGCCACATCAAAAGTTTTCCCTCCTGGCGTGTTGCCAGGCGACAAACAACTGCACTATTGGAGGAGTGGGCTAAAACATACAGTGGGGCACGATAAGGTCCACCAATTTCACACATAATAGCCGCAGAATAAGCTACAATATGCTTCAGGACACTATTAGCTAACCGGTCAAGTTGGCAGCAGCGGACATTAAGAAAAATTGTGTGGATACTGCTGCACAATCCCAGCTATAAGGCACACACAAAATAGATAGCGACAGAAGCAAGCCACAGAAAGCAGGAATGCGCATGTGCAAAGAAAAGTTATTCCTACACAGAAACATCATACCCTGAGGTTGGCAGGCGTGGCTGTGGTAATCATTAGCAAGTGACTCCTTACAGTGTGGGGTATAAGTTCTGATCTTCATCCATTAGGTGTTCCATGAGCTACTATCCAACTATACTTTACCTCCTGTATCACACTCAGAAATAGAACCCCTCATGTTACACAGGCATCATCCACAGGATTTAGCAGGCTGATAAAAGGGTTTCAGCATCTTGTGTGGGGCTTAAATGGTTTTACTGCATTCATCATAATTTATGGCATCACTGCTGCTGCCATTCGCAGAACTCCAACCACGTGAAGCTTAGCCTTAGGCATTTACACAATGGATTTTCCCCTCCCCAACAGGCTGTCTTCTGTTTGTATTAGATGAATCATCCACATGGCAGTTCAGACTGGTTGCCTCTAACCTTTAGTGGAAGAGGCAAGGGACATGGGGAAGTTATTTATTGTGCTCACTGCAGGATGGATGTCTCTACCAGGTTTTTCTGCGAACTACCTTTCAGGCTTATAAAAGCTAGAGAAACTATATACGGTGGTTTTCATAATGGCATTGCCACCTGCATTCATTGTGGCTATTTACAAATTAATATACAGCACAGTGGTCTGTTTGACAATTTGCCTCAATGATCAGGTTAAGACCCCCGAGATGGAGATACATATTGGTGGCGATAGTGTCGTAATTCTCTGAGACACGCTGTAAACTGGTTTGCGTTTTTGCATGATCACAGTATAAATTACGTAGGAGTTTCTGTAAGCTTGTAACTTATTTCCATAGAAAGGCAAGTTAGTTACAGTTACACCAGGATATTGGGTTTCATGGGCACAAACCAGTTCTTGATTCTGGGGGAGTTAGAGATGGAAGATGCGTTGAAGTTGTATGTTGCATTTACTGCATGACTTTCTAATTCTGCCGCATTGGTTAACATATGGCGACCAACGTTGAACTTAACATGCAAGGTGAAGTTCCTGCAAGGAGCGATGCCTACACATTCCAATATTCTCGGTTTTATTTCGCACCCCCCTTTGCTAATCATTTCTAGCATCTGCTTTACATTCGCTCACTCCCACACACTGGGCATAAGGACTTTAGCATATCACCTACAGTGACAAATGAAGCTGGCTTGAGTAATGACTTAAGACAGCGGACCTTACCTTCAGCTAACTATGTTTCAGATAATTCCTTCCAGGGTGCATCAGTTTGCACCAGTCCACGGGGAATGTCATCTGCCATGAAGGCGCCTAGTCTCTGAATATCCTAAGGTCTTCAGGCAGTCACGATTGCATCCTGTTTTACCTTACCATATGCATTCAGAGACTTTACGTAGAAGGACTTATAGTTGTCACCGCAGGATTTATGATTCATATTATCCTTCCCAGGGGCAGTACTTTGCACTTGGCCACTTTGAATTTCACAAACCGTGGAGATGCCCAGTCGCCTAATACCCCAAGGTCTTAAGGTAGCTATGATTATATCCTGTTTTTATCTTACTGTATTCATTTGAAGAATTTACGTAGAAGGTCTTACTGTTGTCTCCTCAGGATTTGTAACAACCACCTTGGGTGACAGGTGCTACAGTGTTGTCTTCTCAAGGATATTGTGAATTATAAGACCTGGATATCTACATGGTTTTTCCTTTGTTTATCATAAACCCTTACCATCTTAACTTGCAGAATTCTCACATAACACCTGCCCTACCCTTCATCCTGCACGGGCTGGCTGTATTTTGTCCAGAAAGGGCTACATGATAAATTTCAACATCAAATGCACTGAGTGGTGTGCAATGGTTTCAAGCATATATAGTTGTCAATCAACGGAAAATGGTACCAAGGAAATAAAAATCCAGCGCACTCTCTATTGAAGGAGGTTCTCCAAATAGAATGACAGTGTGCTCACACACACACACACACTCTGTGTGTTTGTTGATGTTTATCATATAGCTTCTGACGCAGCCCTTTCTGGTTGAAACACGGCCTGTGTCGGACATTTTATCTTATTGAGATTCTGCAATAAAGAATACTTTGGACTGATCACTGATCTGCTGTGTTCTTTCCTACATTGGAGTTTGCAGATCGTCTGCCTTGTTGTTTCTTGGAGACTGCCTTTCGTCCTGCCAAGTTTCTTATACATCCGAGCCAGCAGCTGTATGTACACAGCTGTACGTAATCGACACCACCTCAATAGCCTTTGGGCTTGTAAGTTCCCTGTATATACACTGGCAGCAGAAGGCACGCAGCTTACCAGGTTTCTGAGTGGAGGAGTGGCCTAGCGGTTAGGGTGGTGGACTTTGGTCCTGGGGAACTGAGGAAGTGAGTTCAATTCCCACTTCAGGCACAGGCAGCTCCTTGTGACTCTGGGCAAGTCACTTAACCCTCCATTGCCCCATGTAAGCCGCATTGAGCCTGCCATGAGTGGGAAAGCGCGGGGTACAAATGTAACAACAACAACCATGCCTTCATAGCCTTTACCCGGCAAGTTCTCTTTTATACTACCTGAACCTTACTACGCACCGCTTCCACTGCACTTGGGCTTGAAGGCTCTCTCCTATACAAATGGCAACTTAATATACACAGGTTCCAGGTCTACACCAAGAACTACACTGCTTTACTGCCCCATTGGCCTGCGAGCTTGCTGGTTTATTATATGATACCTGCACAGGAATGGACACCATTTTGATACACCTTTCAATACCCTTAGGATTAGGTGCTTATATATACTAACTGCACGGTGAGTTAAAAAGCTTCAGTGGACGTCAGGTTAACAGGTTATGTCATTGGTGCAATGCTGTAATGAACCTGCTGGCTTTCAGTTGTATTTCCTACCACCCGCTCCTGAATGTAATCCAATAGTCGTAGGCTTGCAGATCTATGATATACCAGCTGCACCAGAAAGTACACGGCATCAATATGGCCTCGATAGCTGTCGGGCCTACAGATTTCTTAGATAATAACTGCACCGGAATGTACACTACTTCCAGTTATTTTTCAGGCTTGCAGATTTATCAGATAATAACAGTGCCGGAGTGTACACTACTTCCAGTTCTTCAGGCCTGCAGATTTCTTACATAATAGTGATGGAATGTATGCTACTTCCAGTTTTTCTGATATGCCACTGGTACATGAAGGTATACTACATCAAATAGCATTTTGGATGGCAGGTTTCTTACCTATCATATATGCCATCAGGGACAATGTGTTCTTCTCACATATGTGCAATCTTGTAGACAATTCCACATACCATGCATAGCACTCGTACACCATACTATGTTAACTTCAAGCCATTTCTGGTTACTCCTAGCAGCTCATGTTGGCTCACACTGGGGACCAAAACAACTGTGACGGCTACAGTCATGCTTCTGTGGCATGCCAATCATTTAGTAGTGGGGCATTGTCTGTAGCAAACTATCCAGACTGGAGGTGTGAGCAGCATTCATCCAGCCCACAGGTTCTGTGGGTTAGGACTTACCTCGAGATTGGAAAGCAGAGTATTACATTGATGGTAGGCCCAGGCATAATTCTTTGTCCTCCATGCATAATCTACTTCTCTGTTATTCTCTACTGGGTATGTGCAACACCGCAACACCATTCTTTCACAGGACCAAGGATTTATTGGGTAGCTAGACACCAACACTTACAGCGCTTATTCCTTTATTGGACAATCTCAAGGCCTTCCATGAGGTACCTATATTGGATATACTTCAAGTGGCTAACTGGGACATTAAGTATACAAATAAGTCCACATGGAGAGGGCAATACTTAGAGCACAGGCTTACTCGACTCAGTCGCACGGCCTTGCACAGCTTATTAGGAACAGGCTTCGGGTTATATAATGAAGCTATGCCTACGTACGTTCTAGAGTGCACTAAAACAGGAAAGAATGGTATAGTTATATTTTGCTTAGCAGGTTTGGGTTCCCCCATTTAGAATGCGAGAGATATATTGAGGAAAAATGAGGTTGTACTATTATTGGTGCCTCTGACCTTTGAGATTTACCTAAGTACGAATTGGCTGCAGCTAGGAGTCCTATTGGTGGGGAGACCGCAACAGGTGGGGTTTTTCTCTCCTGGCCTTTGGCAGTGGGTACTAGTTGAATAGAATACACAGCAGGAGGTTTCAGATGAAAGCAAGCTTCAACAGTGGTCAAAGATGTAAGTTGTGTTGGCACATGCTAGTAGTGTCATACATAATGTTAAAACCACGGGCAGTACTCCTCTTGTACGGAGGGGGGCCAGTGCAAGCGTAAGAGAAGGTCGATGGTGCCTACCTCAGACTTGGATGGAATGGGGAGGTTGAAGGCATCAAAAAAGAGTCAACGCTAAGAAGGGGAATGCGCTTTTATGGCCTCCCCTTATCAAAAAAATAATGGTAGCGCATCTGCATGTCTACCATATATGCCACAGGTGACACAGGAATGTGCTTCATATAAGGCTGAAACAGTTGGAGCTGTGCGACTCGAAAGGCTATACACCCTGGCCAAATGCTCTAGATAGGAATGTCTTCTAGATTGGAATTTCGATTCATGTACTTAATGGCTTGATATTGTAACTTGTATGTAGGAATATAGTTGCATAATACTGTAACTGTTGCATGTGTAAGTAATAGAATGCTGTGGCCATAATAAATTCCACTTTTATCTGATAACTTGCCAATTGTTGATATTTTGGAGTGTTCTGGTATAATGAAACTTGAGTGCCATGGTGCCGCTTGCCCTGTTTGTTTTGGGTTGAGAAATGGCTTACAGGAGCAGTGCTTCTGAAGAGTAAATTCTTGTGGAATCTACAGTATTGATATATAGATGGCATTGCTTTTCAACTTTCTTTCAATATTTTTTTTTCCCAAAAGTTTGCCCACAACAATACGGAATTTGGTTTAATTGAAAGAGGTATTATTACTTGAGCAGATGGGTAATTGACTAAATTCTTCAAAACTATCTTAAGTGCAAAATGATGACCACCTCTTATATGTTTTGTTAGATGTCCACACAGCTGGGATCTTCTTCAAAGTCAAATACTATGTCACAGGTTCAGGCTAAGTTCATTTCTATGAGAAGCCTCCGTATCTTCTGTCAGCACAAATGGAGACAAGGGCAGTCAAAGGTCGAGAGAAGTTCAAAATAGCATAACCTTTCTACACAGTGTTACCAAACAGCCCTAACCCTAATAAGCTTGCAAAGCTATTCTTACCCATCCTGCTTGCTGTACAGTTGTAAAATTCTAAGAACAAGGACTGATGTGATCCAGGGAAAGTCAGAAATCTAGTTGAGAAGAATAGGTAGTATTGTTGCTTTTAAAACAGAAATAACTGATTTATGTTATGGCACCCAATTAGGTTGTAAACCACAGAAGCATAAAGCTACCCTGTGGCTATGCTAGGGCTTCTGCTCTGCTTTCTGTTCAGCAAATGGAAGGCATCCCAATAAAGGTTAGCAGTTCCATAAGAACTAAATTATTCTTTTCATACCACTCGGGGCTTGTAAACAGCATATAGTACATGAAAACAATTCACCTTGCTCACTTATTGGCCACGGATAAGGTCATGGGGTAAATAGTTGGACTGGCAACAGCTGTTCTTTGTAGTGGTTACTTTTTTCTTTTTTTTAATTTAAGTTTTATTGAAAACACAGCACAGCAACAAAACAGGAAAAGTACATAAGAGGATACAAAGATTATATCCCAAAATTGTTTTCCCTAATTATTACATTTGAGTTTTGTCTCCCTGCCTTCCCTCCCCCACCCCCACTAAGAACCCCCTTCCCACTAACAACCCCCAATGACTCCAAGGCAGGCAGTGTTAACCTGAAGCCGCCTTGTGGCTTCATTCCATCCCACCCTATGACGCTCGAGAATCATTAGGGCATAAATCGGGTTCATCTACTGCATCATGGTTAGTGAAGATGTACTACGCCATTATAGCAAACACATTTCCTAGCTAAAAGAAACGGATAATAAAACAATTTTTTTCTCTGGTGATGTAGGTGAACACCTAATAAGTGTACAATCATGAAATAATTGAACATTAAATGGGATATGCTTATGTAACATTCTAATGATGTAATGATGCATCTGCTCCCAGAAACGCTGAATAGAATCACACTTCCAAAATAAATGACCCAATGTGGCTCCACCCACACTTCACACAGATATCAGTAGTGGCAATCTCCATCATTAAAGCCCTGTCTGGCGCAATGTAAGCTCTAGACAAGTAAATTTATACATTTGTTTTTTTCAAATTACCATTTATCACCTTAGCTACTGGTATCAACACAAGGCCTTTGAGTGAATCTGGTGTAATCTCGGTTTCTAAGTCTTGGGACTTAGAAGGAGACTCCCGCTTTGCTCACCACATTTTATAATAGCGGTTATTTAAAAAAACAAACACCCACCTGTTTACTAAGCTGTGTGGCAAAGTGAATGGGCTGGGTTGGGATTAGCGCACAGCAGCTGCTAGCGTGGCCTAGTAAAGGGGGGGGGGGCGGTGTTAATCTTATGGCTACATTTCATCAACCAAAAATGTTGTCTTAGATTCATGATAATTTGATGGCGTCTGCTGGCTGAAGAATTGCTCAGAAAACGACATTGGGCTTATTTTACAAAGTGGCACTACCGAGTAGCTGAATGCGAAGAAGCCTATTCAATTCCCATGGGCTTCTTCCCATTCAGCGCACACTAATTGGTAACAACACTTTGTAAAAGGAGCCCATTGTGTTTAAATATTGAAAGAAGATTTAGATTGGTGACAGAGTAGGGTTAAATGATCAGTATTCTCAGTGGAGAAGGGTAGATAGTGGGGTTCCCCAGGGGTCTGTGCTGGGACTGCTGCTTTTAAAACATATTTATAAATGATCTAGAGATGGGAATAACTAGTGAGGTAATTAATTTTGCTGATGAAAGTTATTTAAAGTTGTTAAATTACGAGAGGACTGTGAAAAATTACAAGAGGACCATATGAGACCGGGAGACTGGGCATCCAGATGGCAGATGATGATTAATGTGAGCAAGTGCAGAGTGATGCATGTGGGAAAGAGGAACCCAAACTATTGCTACGTGATGCAAGGTTCCACGTTTAGGAGTCAACACCCAGGAAAAGGCTCTAGGTGTCATTGTTGATGATACATTGAAACCCCCTACTCATTATGCAGCGGCATCTAAGCAATCAAATAGAGTGTTAGGAATTATTAGGAAAGAAAAACAAAAATTAGAATTTTAAAATTCCCTTGTATTGATCCATGGTGCGATCACACCATGAATACTGTTCTTTTTCTGATTGCCACATCTCTAAAAAGATATAGCAGAATTAGAAAAAGTACAGAGAAGGGTGACAAAAATGATGAAGGGGATGGGATGAATTCCCTATGAGGAAAGACTAAAGAGGCTAGGGGTCTTCAGCTTGGAGAAGAGACAGCTGAGAGGAGATATGATAGAGGTCTATAAAATACTGAGTGGAGTAGAACAGGTCAATGTGAATTGCTTGTTTACTCCAAAATAATAGGACTAGGGGGTACGCAATGAAACTACATAAGTACATAAGTAATGCCACACTGGGAAAAGACCAAGGATCCATCGAGCCCAGCATCCTGTCCATGACAGCGGCCAATCCAGGCCAAGGGCACCTGGCAAGCTTCCCAAACGTACAAACATTCTCTACATGTTATTCCTGGAATTGTGGATTTTTCCCAAGTCCATTTAGTAGCAGTTTATGGACTTGTCCTTTAGGAAACCGTCAAACCCCTTTTAAACTCTGCCAAGCTAACCGTCTTCACCATGTTCTCCGGCAACGAATTCCAAAGTTTAAGTATGCGTTGGGTGAAGAAAGATTTTCTCCGATTTGTTTTAAATTTACTACACTGTAGTTTCATCGCATGCCCCTAGTCCTAGTATTTTTGAAAAGCGTGAACAGACGCTTCACATCCGCCTATTCCACTCCACTCATTATTTTATATACCTCTATCATGTCTCCCCTCAGCCGTCTCTTCTCCAAGCTGAAAAGCCCTAGCCTCCTTAGCCTTTCTTCATAGGGAAGTCGTCCCATCCCCGCTATCATTTTAGTCGCCCTTCGCTGCACCTTTTCCAGTTCTACTATATCTTTCTTGAGATGCGGCGACTAAGTAGCAAATTTAAAACAAACTGGAGAATATTTTTTCACTCGATGTATAATTAAACTCTGGAATTCATTGCCAGAGAATGTGATAAAAGCAGTTCTTAGCAGGGTTTAAAAAAGGTTTGGATAATTTCCAAATTCATCTTAGTTCTTGTATACCGTTAATATCCCCTTTCCATGATTCAGTGCAGTTTACATTCTAGGTGTGGCAGAAGCAGAAACTTTTAAAGTGTATACATGAGACAAAAGAACATTCTAGGAAAATCTAATGTATGATATGAGGAGACAGACGTAGTCATGGATTGTTATGAAATAGTCTTTGGGAAGAGAAAGGTCTTTAGCCTCTTCCGGAAACTAAGGTAGCTATTATCTGTTCTGATGGCAATAGGTAAAGAATTCAATGATGTAACTCCAAATACAGGGAATAGAGAGCCAAAGATCTTCTGATATCAGATTGCCTTATGGAACGGTGTCACTAGCATGCATTGTTCTTTCAATCTGATAGACTGGGCCAAACATGGTAAAGCAGCTCTAGTTAGCAGTTCAGATGTAAAACCCTATAAGATTTGAAAAAACTAAACAAGCAGCTTTAAACCTGATTCTTTTTGATATATGAAGCCAGTGCAATTTGATAAGATGAAAAACTAGTATATCTATTCAATTCAAATATTAGTCTGACAGCTGTGTTCTGTGTGATCTGCAATTTTTTCTGATATTGACAATACCAAGAAATAGAATATTACAGTAATCCAGATGTGGTAGGACTAACATTTGAACTAACAATGCAAAGGCTTTTTGGTCAAAGAATGATCAGTCTAGACGTAGATGTCTCATTTTGAATAAAGATTTCTTCCATAGCTAGTTAATATGTGAGGAGAAAGTGAATTAGGAGTCAAGCAAGACTCCTAGCACTCTGGTTTCTGATTCAACTGCAAAGTTTTGACCATTAGACAAAGATATTGAAGATGGGACCACAACTTCATGATTCCGGAACCACAGTATCTTGGTTTTCTGAGCTTTCAATTTCAGGTTATTGGTTAGGGCCCAAGTACTAACAGCATTCATGCCAGCTGTTACTAACTGAATTGTTTGGATAATTTCCGAAAAGAAAAGTCCATAAGCCATTATTAAGATGGACTTGGGAAAATCCAGTTCTTATTTCTAGGATAAACAGCATAAAATCTGTTTTAATGTTTTGAGATCTTGCCAGGTACTTGTGACTTGGATTGGCCACTGGTGCAAACAGGATGCTGGACTTGATGGACCTTCGGGCTGTCCCACTATGGCATGGTTCTGTTCTTAGGTTCTTATAATTTTTGTATTAAATGAAGAATGGGTGATATTGGTGCAGTTGTTCATGCCTATTCCACGATATTAGAGCATTGTACAATCTCTGGTATTCTCTCCTGAAGTAGGCCTTATGGCTGAAACGCAGCTCGTGTTGAGTCATTGATACATATTGATAAATTTCTGCACTGCACCACTGTTTTGGGACTTTCTTTGTTACCTTTGCTGCTTGTGTGCTTGCTTTTCACAAAGGTTGTTTTTCCTTTGGTTTCTTTGTTCCTTCACATGGTAATACATAGAAGCTAGCACTATGCTGACCTGATCTTTCTTTTCTGTACTTTTTCCCTAGAAGAAGATGAGGTAAATTATCAGAAGTATATTGCATTTTGGGCTAATTCTGTAAAATGGGTACTAACATTTACACACTGATTATACACATAAATGATTAGAATAATGTGCACATTATGTCAGGAGAAGAATTATTGATCATCTTATTCCTCTCTTTTTGCATTTACATTGGTTACCGGTAGTTTAGAATACCGGTAGTTTGAGATACTTTTTATAACGCATAAGGCACAGCACACAGTTTTGCCACTTTGTCTGTCATCCCTGACTATTCCATACACTCCGTCTTGTTCTTTATGGTCATTTGTTTCCCAATCAGTTAGTGCTTCCTTCGCCCAAAATTGCTCTCTATGAATTGACTAGATCATCTTCATTCTTTTTTCTGGCATCTAGTCTCTGGAATAATTTACCCCATAGCATCAGATCTGAACTTTCCCTACCAAGATTTATGTTGCTATTGAAGACCCATTATTTTCAGATGGCATTTAACTTGGTTAATGCTTTAACCTTGTGCGTCTTCACCGAGAGTCAGCCTGTTTTACATGTTTTATATGTTTTACATTTTGTTTTTCTTGTTAAAGTATGATTGTGTTCTTTCCTATTTAAATGGAATTCCTTTCTTCCAGTTCTTTCAGTTTTAAGATTGTAAGTCACCTTAATCTATTGTTAGAATAGTCGGTATATCAAATTTTAGAGTAAGTGTAAACATAGGCAGCATTTTGGCAATTGTTTAGTCTAAGCACTGTTCTGTAAGTATGCACATATATCTTACAGGTAAGCATTCACATAGGTGGAGTGTGGGTGGAGCATGGGTAGGACCCACATGTGCATAACTTAGAGCAGTGCTTACCAAGTCCAGTCCTGGAGTACCTCCTTGTCAGTTCGGTTTTCGGGATATCCACAATGAATATGCATGGAAGAGATATGCATATGGAGTGGAGGAGTAGCCTAGTGGTTAGTGCAGCGGACTTTGATTCCGGGGAACTGGATTCAATTCTTACTGCAGCTCCTTGTGACTCTGGGCAAGTCACTTAACCCTCCATTGCCTCAGGTACCAAAACATAGATTGTGAGCCCTCCAGGGACAGAGAAAGTACCTGCATATAATGTGTACAGCACTGCGTATGTCTAGTAGCACTATAGAAATTATTAGTAATATATGATGGAGGCAGTGTATGCAAATCAACTTCATGCATATTCATTGTGGATATCCTGAAAACCTGTCTGGCAAGGGGTACTCCAGGACCGGACTTTGGAAATACTGTCTTAAGCTAAGCTCATATCTCTGGCATTTAGGTGCAGCACTTAACATGAGCTCTGTGGCTGGCATAAGTGAATTTGCCTAAATTATAAGTGCATATTTCACCTGTTACTCTAGTATTCTGTAAAGGCAAGTAGATGCTTATTTTCTTTTTTAGAATAGGCACCTAAATATAGATGCATTGTTATAGAATTACCCCTTATGGGCCAGATTCTATATATGGTGCCTGAAAAATCCGCATAGAACAAATTTCCGTCTAAGCATATTCTGTAGGCGCGGTATATAGAATATGCTTAGTTGATATCCCAGTGCCTAGAACTACCTGCACACATTTACATCAAGGAAAACATGGCGTAAATACCGGTGCATAGATTTAGGTAGAGAGGGCCATTTTCTGTAACAGTGCACATAAATTTTGGAATGTGACTGCACACATTAGAATTTAGGAGCTCTGTGTTACAAAATGCTCGTAGCGAGTTGTACACATAAATTCCAATTATTGCTTTTTAAGTGCTGTTAACGCTGATTAGCTTGTTAAGCCAATTAAGTTATGCATATTGTTATAGAATATGTTTGGATTTCGGCGTAGACCACTAAGCGCGATATATAGAATCCAGGGGTATATTTCAAATAGAACTATAGTTGGTAGCATTTTATGTAATGTTGATTTATAGAAGAGCAGGCAGAGGTACCTTTACTCTACCTTTCCTCTTATCTTTTTGCACATGTACTTGTGATTTCTTCTCATTGGTTAATCTGTGCTTACCCATGCCCTTTTCAATTGCCAGCTCCCAACAATGTTCTTTCCACCCTGCTGTGCCCCATGCCTGGAGCAGATTTTGGAACTGGTACATCATGCTACCTCTCAGGTTTTGATGTATAACTTGACCATTGCCAAGCTGTTGGAGGATGCTTTTACGTCTTAAACACCGGCCCTTTTATAGCTTTGATTTTCTTTTAAATCTGTTTACTCAAAACATTTAGGAAAATGTGTTCATTTGTCTTGTCTTATTCTGGCTAGATTGTAAACCCCACAGAGCAGGGCTTGTCTTACTTGTATGTGTATATCTAGTGGTGCTTTAGAAATAATTAACACGAGGAATAATTAATTTTATTTACTTAAAAAATGTATAACCTGCACCATCTACCATTTAACTAAGACAGACACATCAACAGTACACAACAAATAAAATCATTACAAAGCAAAATAAACCATCAAAAGCCTGTTGGTTAAAAAAAAAAAGCTTTTAACTTTCCTGAAGGAGAGCACTGGCAGAAAGAGATGCAAATGCATTGGGAGTGAATTCCACAGTTTAGGAGCTTCAACCATAAATATCTTCTTCCTATATTCTTCCAATCTCACATGCCAAAATGATGGAACTTCAAGCAAATTCTGACTGTGTAACCTCAACACACATGCAGGTGTATAAAGAAGGAGAAATTAAAACTTACAATACATTCCTTATGAAAAAATAAACTTTCTGTGTAATGATGACCTATAAAGTCACATCATGAACCTTTTCAGGTTATGAAGTGTGAATATGTGAAATACTGAAACATTTTAACCAGCTACTGTGAAAAACCCAAAGAGTTTTGTTTCAAGGGGCAGCCATTTCTCTACCCTTTTGTGAGGGAGTTCATGTGATTGCATTAGCTTTGTGTATTTGTTTTCAGTGATACTTGATAAATTATTCCAGATGTTAGTAGGTCTAGGTTACTGCTTGAAGTAAATCATTCATTCAGATGATCGTTCCTATTGTGTTGACCATTGCTGTCCAAGGCTGTTCACTGCCATCTGGCTGGCTTCTAGGGCAGCTGCCACACATGCACACACTCTACAGCAGCAGGTAGCTTCCAAATGACCATCTGCTGACCCTTGCTTTAACCTTTTGGGGCAATGAAGGAGCTGACCCTGTGCCAATCATATTAGACTTTTCACTTCCTGCCAGGGAAATTGTTTTTTTTTTGTTTTGTTTTTTTTACTGTAAAACAATGACCTTGTATAAAATAGTGGTAGTTGTCCAGATGTCAGATCAAAATGTTTTAAAGTGTCCATTTCTTTCAAGATATTCTACAATCTCAAACTGGATTTTTAAAAATCTCCTGAGAAATATACTTTTATTCCAGTATTGCATTTCTGTGAATTGGAAGCTATGGGTTACGCATGTGCATAATTTTGGTTTTCATTTTTTGCAGTTTTATAGTTTGTCAAAGGAATGTTAACATCACACAGTCATTACTACCTACATATTAAGAAATAGGCACAAGAAATACGGAAACTAATAAATCATTTGTGCCTATTTTTATTTTTAATTTTTGCTAGTTTTCCAATTGATAGATGAACAATTAACATCTCTAATAAAATAGTTAAAAAAAAATAGACCGCTAGGTCTCTGGTCTAAGATACAGAACAAATTTCTGGAAATTGTTTCCTATTATTCATCTATGTTCACTAGATGTATTTTGCTGGGTGATCTTAACCTTCATTTGGAAAGAGTGATGATATCAATGTACTACACTTCAAAGGTTTTTATTTTTTACATTCTTTGGAAATATTGAATTATATTCCAACTCAGACTCATTTAAAGGGACATTCTCTTGATATATCTGTTTCCCATCCCTCTTATCTGATAATAACTGGAACCCAGTATTATGGTGAGATCATTTTTTTACTATCTTTTAACATAAACATTATGCTTAGAGAACATTTCCGTCCAAAGACTGAATATCGCCTACCTAGAGGTAAGATAAGGGAAGAGTTATTCTGGCAGTCGATATTAGAAAAAATTGAAGATTGATTGCGAGTCACCATCAGAGATGCTATCTCATTGAAACAGCTCAGTTGGAGATGTGTTGAATGAGATCACAAATTTGAAGAATATGACAAAGGTTGTTAGAAAAATAGCGCCCTGGTATGATGACACACCATTAAAACAAAAAGCAGAATGTCATTTCCTTGAAAGATCATGGCAGAAAACTAAGGATTAAAATGTCTCACTTTCTTGGAAAGCTAAGATGAAACAATATAAACATATGGTCTGAACAGCAAAAATGTTGTGTTATGCTAAACTTATTGATTTCAACCCATTATCATCAAAACTGCTTTTTCAAACAGTTAATAAGTTATGTTCACCAGAATTAAGTTCTGGTACTACTGCTGTAAAGCCTTATGCCCAAATACTTGCAGTCTTTTTCTCCTCTAAAATACATAAGATAAGAGAGGAATTGGGCACGCAGCACTTTTCTGTAAAAAATGGAAGGTTAATTAAGGGGGATTTGATTAAGGGAGTCCTTCTAGATCAGTACTGGTGCAAATTTGAAAACAAATTCTCTAGTAAACACAGAGGGGCATAATTGAACAAAAACGTCTATCTCCATGGGCGTTTATCTCCGAGAACGGGTCCGTGAAGGGGCGGACCGAACCTTATTTTCAAAAAAAATAGACGTCCATGTTTTATTCGACAATTTGTGAGCTGGGCGTTTTTGTTTTTCAGTGATAATGGAAAATGAAAGCGCCCAGCTCAAAAACGAATAAATCCAAGGCATTTGTTCGTGGGAGGGGCCAGGAGTCGTAGTGCACTGGTCCCCCTCACATGCCAGGACACCAACCGGGCACCCTAGGGGGCACTTTTACAAAAACAAAAAAAAGGTAAAAGAGCTCCCAGGTGCATAACACCCTTTCCTTGGGTGTTGAGCCCCCAAATCCCCCTCAAAACCCACTGCCCACAAGTTTACACCATTACTATAGCCCTAAGGGGTTAAGGGGGGCACCTACATGTGGGTACAGTGGGTTTGGGGGGTTGGACGACTAAGCATTAAGCAGCACAATTGTAACAGGTGGGGGGGGGATGGGCCTGGGTCCACCTGCCTGAAGTCCACTGCACCCCCTAATAACTGCTCCAGTGACCTGCATACTGCTGCTAGGGAGGTGGGTATGACATTTGAGGGTGAAAATAAACAGTTGTGAAACGGCATATTTTGTGGTGGGAGGGGGTTTGTGACCACTGGGGGAGTCAGGGGAGGTCATCCCCGATTCCCTCCAGTGGTCATCTGATCATTTAGGGCACTTTTTGGGGCCTTATTCGTGGAAAAACAGGGTCCAGGAAAAGTGCCCTAAATTCTCGCTAAAAACGCATATTTTTCTTCCATTATCGGCGAAAGGCGCCCATCTCTGATCGGCCGATAACCACGCCCCAGTTCCGTCTTCACCACGCCTTCGACACGCCCCCATCAACTTTGTCCGCATCCGCGACGGAGTGCAGTTGAAAACATCCAAATTCGGCTTTCGATTATACCGCTTTATTCGTTTTTGTGAGATAAACGTCTATCTCCCGATTTGGGTCGCAATATAGGCATTTTTCTTTTTCAATTATAAGCTGGACAGTGTACTAGATAGTTGAGCTTCTTACTAGGTCAAGCCCCTCCTTTCATTTATGTTTTGGATAACTGCTTTGAAGCTGGGTTATTTTCTAAAGAATGAGGCAGATTTTACTCATTCCTGTATTGAAATCTAATGATTTGTATAGATCTGCATCCTCTAGTTATGGACCAGTTGCCAGTATCCCTTTGTTTGCTAAAATAGTAGAAGCTGTTGTTGGTGCTAAATTAATCTTTTTTTTTTAATACATTCTAAATCTTGCATGATTCTCAATTTGGGTTCAGGAACAATCATAGCACAGAATCCTTGCTTATTGTATTGTTGACAAAAATAAGGTTTTCTTTGGGTATTCAGTCAATATTATTACATTCAACATCCCTGAGGCTTTTGATACTGTCGATCAGGCTATTCTACTGGATAGACTTGCAGATCTAGGACTATCTGGTATGGTTTATACCTGGTTTATGGACTTTCTAATAGATCAGTTATTTAGTTCATGGAGAAAGATCTGATTGTGAGTACCCTGAGTGTGGTATCTCTGGTTCCAGTGTCCTACTTATTCTCATACACAGAAGATATTTTTGTCTGGCTTCCCACAGCAGATACTGCTAAACAAACTTATTTGTCTTGTGCTACATGTATTTCTAGTATAAGATCATGGGCAATTGAGAATATGCTAAAATTGAATGCTGACAAAACAAACATTCCCTGGTTCAGCAGTACTTTGGATGATGTTCCTTTATTAATTCCAGTTAAACAATTTTCACTGATCCCTTTGCGGCATGCTTCACCTATTTCTACAGGATTGTCACATTTTCTTCCTGTTGCACAAACTTCTCAGGTTTTGGGAATTATTTTTGATACTACCTTGTCTTTTGATCCACAAATTAACAATATAGTAAAGAAAATACTTTTTAAAAATGAAGGCAGCTAAGTTCCATTCGGTCTTCTGTTTATAGAAAACATTTTGCATTGCTGGTACAGGCATTGTATTGTCGCAGCTAGATTACTGTAATTCAGTTTACGTATGATTTCTCCAGAAACAACTGGCTAGATTACAACTGCTACAAAGCAGCACTGCTAAGTTGATCTGTGGACATCATAAATATGATAATTGCATCATTGCTTAACAAGTTACACTGGTTAACGGTAAAAGCCAGGATACTGTATAAGATATCGTGCTGGTTTTTAAGTCTTTAAATGGTCAGGGTTCTGTTTACCTATATGATTTGTTGAACTGTTCTACTTTTCGTTTGACATCTAGAATTTAGAAAATTAATCTTCTTATATACCCAGCCATTAAACATATAACATCTAAACATAACCATGAACGCTCATACTCTTATCAGGCAATTCATTTCTGGAACTCTTTACCAAATGACAGATACAAATCAAGGTAAGGTATGCACAGAAAGTAGCACATATGAGTTTATCTTGTTGGGCAGACTGGATGGACCGTGCAGGTCTTTTTCTGCCGTCATCTACTAAGTTACTATGTTACTATCAGATCTAAGATTAGAAAGTTCCTACAGCTTATTTTGTAAGAATCTTAAAACATTTTTGTTTCATGAATACTAAGTAGTAGATGCTGTTTAATTGACCTGTTTATTTTATATTGATATGTGTAAATTGTATCTGTAGTTATACAATTGTATGTTTAAGTATTATTGTTGAACAGCATTTTGGACCTATTTGATGGAAATTAGCGGTATATTAAGTGCAGAGTAGATTAGTTACAAATTGCACAGGTAATGACATGCTGACCTTTCTTCATGTGTTACTAGCGCATTTAGGAGTCCTTTTACTAAGACATGCTAACAGATTTAGCATGCTAAGTAAGATGCCTATTATGCTCCTATAGGCATCTTACTATTTAATGAGCACAAATCTTTAGCGTGCGCTGTATCTGTTAGTGTGCCTTAGTAAAATGATCCCTTAGTAGATATACCCCGTAATTTTTAGAGCACACTATAAATCTTTTATTAGCACAACTATTGCATTATTAATTGGACATTATTTAGACAAAACATTGTTGTGAAGACTGTCTAAAGCATCTTCCATTTTTGTTATTTTTTTTTTTTGCTCTTCTGGCATTGCTTTGATGACGTGTAACAAAGTGGTCCTTTTACTAAGCTGTGATAAGCGCCAGCATGTGCTTACCCCAGGTTGAAATGGCTCACTATGGAAAGAACTTGAGTGCCCTGTGGTTATTTTTGGATCTGCGCGTGCAAACCACTCACTAAAAAAATATTCTGTTTGTTTTTAGCTTAGATGGGGCATGTCCGGGGCAGAGGGTGGACTTTTCTGCAGTAATCAGTTAGGGGTTCTTTTATAAAGCTGCGGCAAAAGGGGGCCTGCGCTGGTGTCAGCATGTGTTTTTGACACGCACTACAGTGGGTAATGGCAGTTAAAAAAAAAATGTAAGCACTTGTTGCATGCCCATTTCGAGTGGGAGCACTTACCTCCACCCATCGAGGTGGCGGTAAGGGCCCCTGTGCTACCCCAGTGGTAACCGGGCAGTGATTATTTTTGTAGTGCCAGAAATGGCGTGTGCTGAGGGGTGGGAACTACCGCTGGGCTGCTACGGCAGCCTAGCGGTACTTCCCGTTTAGCGAGCTGTAAGCCAGCGTTGGGCTTACCGCCGCTTTGTGAAAGGGCCCCTTAGTGCATGTATATTTGAGCATGCTGACCGAGTAGCACAGGATTAGTGCGTGAGCCCTTAACTGCCTACAAAATAGGTGTCGATAAGTGTTTATCCACTAATATGTTTTAATGGCTGCATGCTAATGGCAAAGTAGCGCATGGCCATTCATGCGAAAAATAGAAATTGGCCATCTTCTGGCTGCAGTGAAAAAAAAAATGGCATTAGTGTATGGGAAAGACCCACATAAGCCGCATTAAGGCCACTTTTTACCACAGCTTAGTTAAAGGTCTCCAAAGTTAACAAAAATAATATAACCTGTGAATGATGGCTTTCTTAAGAAAAAAATCCAAATAGAAGAACTGCTTTTGTAAAAAAAATTTGATTTTGTGCAATGCCCTTCAAATATCTACCAGTTTAATGTGTGTTTGCCTGAAGAGTTTGTCTCCCCCTCCCCCCCTCATCTGCTTAGATCCTTCAGTGTTCATTTAAAAGTACTAGAGGGCAAGAGAAGAGCAAACCTCATGAACAGGCTCTCAAAGGGGGCCTTTTACAAAGCTGTGCTAGCATTTTTAGCTCATGGAAAAAAATCAGCTGCCGGTAAACACTGAGACCTCCAAAGGAGTATAATGAGTGTCTCAGCGTTTACTGCCAACTGATTGTTACTGCATGCTAAAAATGCTAGCACGGCTTAGTAAAAGCCCCCCCACCCCTTAGTGATATCAGCTGCGGTCCTCAAATTTACACTGGAATCTGGATTGTGAGTATGAAAGTTTATGAACTTGAACTGTACTAGTTTAACTCTAAATGAGTCAAAAGATGTTCATATGGTCTGATGCGATATTACCTTTTTAGACAGGACTCGCTTCCATGGTAAAAACTCAGCAACATACATAAGTACATAAGTAATGCCACACTGGAAAAAGACCAAGGGTCCATCGAGCCCAGCATCCTATCCACGACAGCGGCCAATCCAGGCCAAGGGCACCTGGCAAGCTTCCCAAATGTACAAACATTCTATACATGTTATTCCTGGAATTGTGGATTTTTCCCAAGTCCATTTAGTAGCGGTTTATGGACTTGTCCTTTAGGAAACCGTCTAACCCCTTTTTATCCTGGTCCAAGAATTTTAGTTGTCAAATGTACACTGAGAAATAATATTTGTCAAGGCAGGATGTTCAGTACACTTCAAAGAACAAGGGTGAGAGTGGGTACTCTTCATGGCGCCTATCTACTATAATAAAACTCACCCTCAACATTCTGAAGACAACGTTCTGAAGTCACTCAGTCACTTCCTGAAGGGTTCGTCAGTTCATGGTGGTGAAGCCACTGACCATGTCTCTCTGCCCCGCCCTCGCATGACGGACCAATCAGAAAAAACACCCTCAATGTTCTGAAACACAAAGGACCATCACAAAACCGTTCCTAGGCAACGCTAGGCGACGTAAGATGGACCTATCAGAGGAAACCACGTGGCAATAAGGGAGGAGCATTCACCAGCAGAACGGCTCATTATCTGTGCAGCACGGAGAGCACAGAACCACCGCTTGAACGAGAGAAGAATATTCCTGCTGTGAGTATGTGCAAAAATAGACAGGGGGGGGGGGGGGAAATTTTAAAATGCCTAATGCCGGTACTGAAGAGTGCCGGAGGGCCTATAGCACAGACTATATTTGGGTTCGCTTGACGTGGAGCCGGAGAACAGCGTGCCCCTCACCATCTGGGACGTGGGCAAACAGGACAAGCTGCGGCCCAGCTGGAAGGATTACCCGCGACCCAGCCAGCAGCAAACAGCGACCAAGGAAGGGGGAGGAGTAGGGAAACATGCGGAGCGTGTTTCCCTACTCCTTCCCTGCCTAGGAATCGCTGGAGACTGGCTGCTAAACTAACGAAACAACCGCACACCGACGCACTACCTCCATCATTCAAAAGGCATCCACTTTTTCTTCAACAGAAATGCAAACTAATAATACAAAACAAACAAAGAATACCCGGTTTCTCACGCGGCTGCAGGTAACTCCCCACCCCCTTCCTCTTCCCCTTTTGCCGAAGCGGCCGTGCCCAACCATCCCTAGCCTCAGGCAAGCCGTCTCCCACCTCGGGGATTCCCCGAGCACCCGGAAAAAGACGGCGCTTCTTCCCGCAGCGCATAAATGTTCTAGCATTCCCCTGCAGCCGGCCTGAAATGGACCGAACATACCGGATCACCCCCCGATGTCCCGAGACCGTGCTCCTCTCCCTTCCGCCAACTTAAAACAACCATCCCCGTCCTCAGGCAAGCCGTCTCCCACCTCCAGGATGCCCAGAACCCCAGCCCAACGGAAAAAGACGGCGCTGCTTCCCACAGCATATTTCTCTTCCAGCGTTCCCCTACAGCAGCCCTGAAACGGCAAAAAAGTATCGACAGACCAAGAACGTGCTCCTCTACCTTCCGCCCATCTAAAACAACACTGCTGCCTCAGCACAACACAAAAAAAAACCCTGGAAAACAATCCACCACTCAGCAAAGGCTGACCCCCCTACAACCACATTTACATTTCACCAACAGAAAGACCCCCCTCCACAAACCTCCTTGACAGACAAAACCACACACACACAATACAACAGAAATACACCCTCAAAGCCACACACCAATCCATCCCACTTTGCCAGCACAGCACAGCACATCCCCCAACCTCCCAAGCAAAAAACAAAACAACAAAAAAAAAGACACACATCAACAACCTGCTCACACACTCACACACACACCCACACACACACAAAATAACTCTGGGACACATACACACACACACAAAAAAAACAAAAAAAAAACCACATGCTAGCGCCCGTTTCATTGGTTTCAGAAACGGGCCTTTTTTTACTAGTATTTAAATAAAACATTCAAGAGTTTCAAGAGTCCCTTCTTGGATGCTTTCGTTAGGGAATTTGTACAGATGTTTTACCCATGTTAGCTAAAATTGGAATTAGAGGTAGTTGTGTAAAACTGTTTTCGCCAATAATTCCAGTGAAGCCTTTCAAAGGCTTTATCAGCATCAATTGTGAACGGAATGGAGGAGTAGCCTAGCGGTTCAGGAGATCACTGGAGCTCTGATCCTTACATTGACCTCTTTCATCACTCCGAATTATAGCTAAGTCAAGCAAGGTTCCACATTAGGAGTCACCGACCAAGGAAGGGATCTAGGTGTTGTCGTTGACGATACGTTGAAACCTTCTGCTCAGTGTGCTGTGGCGGCTAAGAAAGCAAATAGAATGTTAGGTATTATTAGTAAAAGAATGGAAAACAAAAATGAGTACGTTATAATGCCTTTATATTGCTCCATGGTGCGACCGCACCTCAAATATTGTGTTCAATTCTGATCGCCGCATCTCAAAAAAGATATAGTGGAATTAGAAAAGGTGCAGAGAAGGGCGACGAAAATGATAAAGGGGATGGGACGACTTCCCTATGAGGAAAGGCTAAAGCGGCTAGGGCTCTTCAGCTTGGAGAAAAGACAGCTGAGGGGAGATATGATAGAGGTCTATAAAATAATGAGTGGAGTGGAACGGGTAGACGTGAAGGGTCTGTTTACGTTTTCCAAAAATACTAGTACTAGGGGGCATGCGATAAAGCTACAAAGTAGAAAATTTAAAATGAATTGGAGAAAATGTTTCTTCACTCAACGTGTAATTAAACTCTGGAATTCGTTGCCAGAAAATGTGGTAAAGGCGGTTAACTTAGCGGAGTTCTAAAAAGGTTTGGACGGCTTCCTAAAGGAAAAGTCCATAGACCATTATTAAATTGGACTTGGGGAAAATATTTCTGGGATAAGCAACATAAAATGTTTTGTACTTTTTGGGGGGATCTCACCAGGTATTTGTGACCTGGATTGGCCACTGTTGGAAACAGGATGCTGGGCTTGATGGACTTTTGGTCTTTCCCAGTATGGCAATACTTATGTACTTATAGTGTGAAATCTCTCCCATTAATAGTCCCAGGCCCTGGCAGTCCTGCACATGGGTGCCAAGGATGAGCAGCTCTATGCAAATTCTCAACCAGCCATGTCTGTACTCCAGCATGAGCGATTGGCTCTTCTGTAATGTCATGAAGTCCTAGTAATATTGTTCTAGCTTTGGGTCCTCTGGCACACACCCCCTACTCGATGCAGATAGCTCAGCTTGGAAGCTGATTAACTATTTTTCAAGTGCTTTTATCCAATGGATACAAAATAACAATTTTCAGAGGCTTTCGATGTCTAGTTAAAGTATATGCTTGTAGTCCATTGCTAATGAGGCTGGTTTTTTTTTGTCATTCTGATGTAAACATTTTGTGGGAGTTTCTCAGTCATGATATATGCTGACTCTAATTTTTTCTCTTTAAAATATCTTTAGAGCAGCTAAAAAATGCAGTAAATTACCTGCCAAATGGGCATATGGTCACCAGTGGAATTTTGGGAACCCTGTTTATTTGTTGTTAAACTTCCTCCTTAAGGCGTTATGAAACTTGAAATGAAGGCATCTCAGAGAGCTCTAACAGAGTATAAACCCAGAGTTTACCCATAATCCCTGTTTTTAAGAATGCATTATGCAGATCCTGCACTCAGGAAGCAAGCACTTTCATTCCAATCAGATATTTATTCACCTTGCTTTCTCAATTAAACATCCGATAGCCCCCTCCTCCCATCTTTTTGGTTTTCTCTGAAAAAATAGTATGGGCTGCATTGGCTGTACTGGTAACAAAATTGGCACTGAAGACATGAACAGACAGGATTTGGGGCAGAATTTTAGTCTTATACTACACTTGATATTGTAATAGGTTTATATAACCTTGATGGGTTCAAAGCCTTGTGTGGGCAATTGTTTTATATCTGGTCTTTTACCTGGTAAAATTATAAATGTCCATGAAAAAAACCACACACACACAAAACAAGAAAGCATGGGGTATGGTTTAAGGGTTGAAGATTACATATTCTTTATTGGATAAAGACATACAGTAGAAGTCCAGAAATACGGATGCTGGAAATCCGGACCACCTGATAATCTGACCCTTTAAATTTGCTTGCCAACCACCTGAGAATCCGGACTCCCCCCTCTTCCTGTCCAACACAGTACAGCTTCGTATTCTCCCAGCCCTTCACTCACTTTTTCAGGCCCCCAAGGGCCCCCTATGGCTACGCCTCCCCCCTTTCTTCCCTCCTTGCATTGTCTGGCGTCTTTCCCCTCCTGGCCCTGCCCGCTTGCGCTCTCTCTCTCTAACCTGTCCTGAAATGTTTACAGTGCCAGTGGCAGTCCCTTACCCATCCTGCCCCTTTTGATGCAACTTCCTGTCTTTGGAAGAAGTGATAGGGTCAGAGGGAAATGACCTGGTGCATACTGGAGGCAGCCAGTGAGTAAGGCTTCACTGCGAAGACTTCAGGACAGGTTAGATAGAGAGAGAGCAGGTGGGTAGGGAAGCGAATGGGGGGAAAGATGCTGGACTGTGCAGGGGAGGGAGGTGTAGCCATGAGGGTGGGAGTCTTGGGGCTTTGGGAGAGTGAAGGGCTGGGAATGAAGAAAAAGTATGGAGGGCTGCCTTAAACTCTGTACTGAACCGGTTGGATTTTTGGACTTCTACTGTACTTGATAGCCTGATATGGGAAAGGTATGTGGTGATTTGAGGTTGTGCCAGTATTTAGTTTGGTGACTAAAGTCTGTTTCCATTTTATTTTCTCTTTTGTTAGTTACAGACCTACAAGAGATGAATTGGCCTGGGGTTCTGCCGATGAATTCAGAGGGCAGTAAGTAAAAAGCTGCCTTTCGAGGCCAGACTCAACTTTTTTTTTTTTTTTTAACTTTGAATGTTCATATGCACTTCTGCTTCAGAGGCTTGAGACTAAAATCGTTACTAGGGATGGGTTGTCAATTGCACCAAGATGTAATTTGCCAGTAATAGTGCACATTTTTCTTGATTATGCAGTATACGCAGTGAGGGTGCACTCATTCTCAATGGTTTCTGCATGAACTAACTAATCATGCAGGCATGAACCATTGCACATAAAGGGCCAGATTCTATATATGGCGCCTAGAAAACCTGCGTGGAAAATATTTCCGCCTAAGCGTATTCTATAAGCAGCACCTAGATTTAGGTGCAGTATATAGAATATACTTAGTTGATATCCTAGCGCCTAAACCTACACACCTCCATTTACACCAATGAAAATTTGATGTAAATCCCAGTGCATAGATTTAGGCGCAGAGGACCATATTCTATAATGCGTGTAAATTTAGAAACGCCCCCAAAATGCCCATTTCCTCACCCATAACCATGCCCCTTTCTACCAATGTGCATTAAAATTTAGGTGCAGTGCATTACAGAATTTGCTTAGGGAGTTGTGCGTGCAAATTCTGTTGCCAATTAGTTCTCATTATTGCTTGTTAAGTGCTATTAATGCTGATTGGCTTGCTAAGCCAATTAAGTTACACGCTTTGTTACAGAATACACATGGATTTCAGTGTGGATCTCTAGACATGCTATATAAAATTCGAGGGAAAGCACGCTTGTTATGTAGAGTGCGCTCTCCTTTACACGTTCTTGACAACATTCATTCCTGAAAGAAGAAAAAAATCTGGAAAAAAACGAGAGGAAACGTTTTTGGCTGCCCATCCCTAGTTAACACATTTAGGTTTCACAGTAAGGTCCATTCCACATTCTTAACCTTGATATTAGGAGTGTCAGTATTGTGTTAGTATTTCTTGTGGCAAAATAATGCTTGAAGGTGGTGCTGTTTTAGAAGTTAACATTTTTTTTTTTTTGGTTAGCATCCAGTCTCTGGAATCAACTACTGGCTGATATCCATGAATTAGAATCTTTGACAAAATTAAAAACATTCATTTTTGTTGAAGAATTTGGGCTACCTGACGTATCTGGAGAGAGGGGAGAAGTAAACACTTTATTTGCAGGATATGTTGATTTATTTTAGCTACTTTTAACTGTAACATTTATGTATGATATAAGTCTTTACTATAACCTGTGGAATTCTCTTCTGTTTTAAATAATTTGTAATTGTAAACTGCCGTGATCATCTATAGCCAGGCAGTATTAAAAAACAAAACTTAAGAAGCGATATACAGAACTGAATAACTCATAACAAGAGTAGCAAAACATGTTTTGGGCCACCAGAGACAGGCTTATGCCTTCAGGGGTTTTTTTTTTGTCTGTTTTTAAAACTGATTTTTCAAACACTTGTGAAATGAGAAGACGTGACAATGCTTTTGTGCCATGTAGGCAATTGGTATCTTTCTTGCTCTCTCCCATTCACATGACTTTGGAGATCCATACCATGCCTTGTTTTTGCTGTGTAAAGAAAGATATGTTAACTATGTATGTATGTATGTATGTACACACACACACATACATTTACTAGAGCTTGAAGCCTCTAGTGGTGAAAGTTTAATGTCACTCCATGCAGTTTACTACTTTGCTTAATATGTCATCATCCACTAGGTGGCAACATGTCCTCAGAGTAAAATGCCAAATCTCCAACATGTATCTGATTATCCTTTCTTTTTATTTTTGTGGAAAATGTTTTTTTTAATTTTCATCTTTTCAGTGACTACTGGGGCCCCAGTCTCTTTGGCTTCTTTGGATTTGGAGGAGTAGCCTAGTGGTTAGTGCAGTGCACTTTGATCCTGGGGAACTGAGTTCGATTCCCACTGCAGCTCCTTGTGACTCTGGGCAAGTCACTTAACCCTCCATTGCCACTGGTACAAATAAGTACCTGAATATACTATGTAAACTGCTTTGAATGTAGTTGCAAAAACCACAGAAAGGCGGTATATCAAGTCCTATTTCTCTTTCCCTTTAAAAAAAAAAAACTCCAGCTCTTGATCTTCAGGCTGCTTTTGGGTTTCGGGGCACAGGCAGGGTGGTACAGCCTTAATTCTGTTTTGCTTTCATTCCTGCCATATCTAACCAGTTTCCCCATACCCCTGCTGCCTCAGTGGTACCTTCACTGGAAATACATCTGGCTAGAGTTATGGTTTTTGTTGCAGAGAATTCTTCTGTCCTCCAGCTGTTTCTCCTGCCCATTATGTACAGTCCTGCACTCTGTCTTCCTCAAATCTTGTTAGCAATCTGTGCCTTCTTTGGTGTGGTGTTCATTTTCTTTTAAAATTTATCCATCCATCTCAGTTTCTCAGAATTCTTTCAGTTTCTCCATATTTAATTCAGCTGTACTTCAGCTCCATTGCTATGCTTATATTTAATGAGTAAGTCAAGTTGTATATCAAAGCTGACAGTTCACTCCTGGATGGTCTCCTCCCTTTCTCCACCCCCCTCCCCAGCTGTCTCAAAGTAATTATAGTTCTTATCTGTTCATCTTTCCCACATTACTTTTTCTTGCTGATATTCAAATATGCATTACAAAGTATACCTTAAAGGATGACATTTTCAAGTTTTTTGAAAATACAAGCGACCAGCATACATTCCAACTTAAATTTTTATCACTAGGTCACATCGTCAGTGGCATTCCTAGCCTCCATGACACCCGGCGTGGATCGCTGATGCGCCCCCACCCCCCAGTGCAGCCCCCCCCCCCCGCGAAATGACACAACCCGGGTGCACGCCGCTGTGTGTGTGGGGGGGGGGGGGGTGCTGTGGCGCGCGCCTGTCGGCTCCAAGTTCGCTACTCTAACTTCGCTGGTTCGCTGCAGCTCCTTCTTATTGCACAATTCTATGTGTTGACTTCAGGCCACGAATGTGTTTAGCTATGTCTCTGTTCCTTAGCTTTGTGACTGTACCATCCAGAACTACTGGCTCTAATCCACCTCCCCCCCCCCTACTAACATATGGAGGTAGAGAAACTGATCTTTTCTAGTGATATTAGTACAAAAGGGGGACTGTATTTCTCTACCTCCAGCAGATGATTGATTTGTTCAGGCTGATGCACTTGGTCCCTGGCCTAGCTCTCAGTAGTGCAGCAGGTGCTGCACAGCTTGGTCAAGCCTAACTGCCTGGTTCCTGGATCCATGGACCGGACCTGGTCAAGCAAAGAGCTTGGCTACATTACCCCCAGTCGTCACCTGTGGGCATTCATTTAAGGCCTATGGCTCAGCCCCATGGGACCCTGCTGCAGGGGGTGCTGGTCCCCATCCTTTCTCCTTCCCTTGCATTCCTTTGTTGTGTTTCCCCTGAGGCTCCCCTGCAGCTCCCAGGCAAAAAAAAATATATATTGACTTTTTTTTTTCCTGGTTTAGTTTTACTCCCTTTTTGTAAAGAAAAGAAAGAAAAAGGCTGCAGCTTAAGTAGCCTTAAAAAAAAAAGACCCCCCCCCCCAAAAAGAAAGATACACAGCACACCCTGTGGAGCTAGATGGGGAAAGCCAAGATTGCTGGGGATTCCAAGTCCTGCAGGCCTCTGTGCTGTGGCCATGTGGCTGGATATGTCAGCAGGCTGTCTGCATGGGCTTTGGGATGGCTTCCCTGTTTTATTCCTTTTCTCTGAAAGATGTTAAAATAATTGGATGGGAAGTTGCTTTCTCACCTCAAGACAGAAGAACTCTGCAGTGATTGTTCAGAAGCTATTAGGCCAAAGCACTGGTTTTTCCTGCCAGTTCAGCCCAGGGGCGTAGCTAGGTGGGAGGCATGGGCCCCCACAGATTAAGTCCTGGCCCCCTCTACTTTTGACCCCGCCACCGCCCCTCCCCCATCAATTTGGACCCCCCCCTCCCACCGCAGTCAGGTACCTTTGCTGGTGGGGTCCCCAGCCCCCACCAGCCAAAGTCCTTCTTCAGCGCCGGTCGACTCCAGCACCTTCGCTGATGATCTGTTTCTGACTCCTGATGTCCTGCATGCACGTCCTGCACGGGGCTATATACAGGACGTACACGCAGGATGTCAGGAGTCAGAAACAGATCATCAGCGAAGGCGCTGGAGTCGACCAACGCTGAAGAAGACCTCGGCTGGCAGGGGTTGGGGACCCCCACTAGCAAAGGTACCTGCGGCGGCGGTATGTGTATGGAGGGTCGGCGGCAGGGGGAATCCAAAGTGGCAGGGAGGGGTCAGCGGCTGGGGGAGGTGGGCTAAACTGTGCCCTCCACCTCGGTCTCTGGACCCCCCTCCTGCCGAGGTCTGGCTACGCCCCTGGTTCAGCCCATACACCTGAGGTAATTTTCATGGCACATTTCTGGATACATTTCTCAGTGGAGGTGATGAACGTCTGGAGACTTCTATGGGGGCATAACTCAGACTCCTCACTTAGTACCCAGCTAAAAGCAAGGCTGGAGAAGTTCCCCAAATTGAGCTGTGGCTTGTGCAGTGTACGAGGAGTTAGACCTGGCACTTCACTTTAAGGGACTTATTTCTTTAACTATTTTATTAGCGCTTCGTGTTTAAAAAAAATCTAATCTAATAGAAAGTCACTAAATCCTTAAAACAGGCCCTATGGGGCCCTTTTACTAAGCCGCTTAAGCGCCTATGTGCGCCCAGTGTACGTCAGTTTTAAGTTACTGCTTGGCTACCGCGTAGCCCTTGTGGTAATTTCATTTTTGATGCATGTCTGCTACTCGCACCGGAAAATCATTTTTATTTTCTGGCTTGAGGCAGAAACCAGGCGGTAATCGTTATTCTGTGCGTGTAGACAATTACCGCATGGTTACCACTTGAGACCTTACCGCTAAGTCAATGGCTGGCAGTAAGGTCTTGGACTCAAAATGGACGCACACCAATTTTTATTTTGCCGTACGTCCATTTTTGGCAACATTTTTTTAGGCCTTTTTTACAGGCATGCTGAAAAATGGATCTGTGTACACCCAAAACATGCGCCTACACTAGCGCAGCCCATTTTTCAGCGCACCTTAGTAAAAGGGCCCCCTAAGTGATTTACAGAAAAAAAAACCTGACACAAAATTCAAGGAATTACAAGATACATTAAAAAAAATAAATACTATTCACAACTATATAAAAGAAAAAAAATGCTAAAATCAGTTTGAAATCTGTCTAATAGAATCTGGTACAGCATTCCAAATGACAACTGCCTGAAAAATAAACAGAGTTAAATATGCACTTATAAAGAACACAGCTAATAACTGGATATCTAAGTAATAGTTGATTTCAAAGATGAAATGGCCAACAAAAAGAAAGTTGAGAAAATAACTGGAACAGGAGCATTACCTTATAAAATATGAAATAAAATACGTGTTTTCAAGGAAAGCCAATGTAAATGCTGTAACTGCTTAGAAACACCCTCAAACTTAGTCATCTGCAAGCTGCAGTATTATGAATAAGCTATAATTTTCTCATCGAAATAGCATTTAAACCAATGTAGAGAGAATTACAGTAGTCCAAGTGCACTAATATCAGCATCTGGACCAGATTAAAAAAAAATCAGATTCATGAAAATATGACTAAATCAGCCGAAGTTGCCTTGTTTGGAAAAAAAAGTTTTTTTTCCCCATACATGATCAACTTTAAGTTCAAATGAAAGGGACTAATCAAGAATAATACCCAAGACTTTAGAACTATCCTCCACAGGTAAAGAAATTCCTGATGATAGAGGAATTACAGAAGGTACCTGACTATTCGGACCTCCGAACCATAATATTTTAGTTTTGGCAACATTGACTTTAAGTAAATTATTAATAATCCAGCTTTGAAGTTTATTCATGCAAGAAGAAATCGTATCAAATGTATCATTGATAGCAGCATGAATTGAAACAGCTATAAAAAATATCAGCATAATTTAATGGAACCAGTTGAGCTCATAAAAATGTTACAGCGTTAAACTCCATATTTCGACCACCTGCTTTAAAAAAAACATCCTGTTCTTTTGAACGCAATATGATCAGTTGGACAGAAATTCTTTAAACCAGCACAGAACCGGTTAGCCCAGTCTTGCTTAACTTGTTCAATAGCAATTGATGGTCCACTGAATCAAAGGCTCCAATAGTTTGGTTACCAAGACCAAAAGCATTTTTAATCTTTGTAGCAAGAGGTATCAGTAATGTTTCGGTATTGTGCTGAGATTGAAATCCAAGCTGAGTAGAGTGTAAACATGGAAATCTATCTAGATAACTAGCAAGCTGTTTACTTACAAGTGTTAAGTTTGGTAAGAAAAGAAATTCCTGCAGTTGGCCTATAATTAGAAGTAGATGATAAATCAAGACCATTAGACTTAGTTAAGTATTGGTGTTAACATGCTGGGTTCTTTACCTCTCTCTCTCTGTTAGAGAATTAGGAAAGTTCATAAAAACTATATATCTCCCTCAGGCATGACAGAGCCATGCAGCTCTAGTTCTCCACTGAAATAATATTTCAGCAGGTGATGTCACATGCATATCAGAGCTCCTCTCTCATCCCCATTCCTTCCCAGCCTGAGGGGGGTGGGCAATAGTTGGGAACAGGCTGCTGAGCTGGCTCTGATCCACTACACAATGAAGCTTCCCAGAGTGCCTTAAGGCCGGATTAGGCTCATGATGCATGAAAAAAAGGGAGGGTGACATGACCCACGTAATGCTGGTGGAGAGGGAGACCTCAGATGGGGCTCTCTGTGGATTCAAGGTTTTGGACAGGTTATTTCCTTTCATCCTTTCACTCCAAAGGAAGTGGATAGGTACTGGAAATACTCTAAAGTGGATGCCCTTGTCACAACAGTTACCAAGAAGACTACCATACTTTGTGTGTGTGTGTGTGTGTGTGTGGGGGGGGGGGTGCTCACGAGGAAAAGGTAGAGCAGCAGTTTAAGATGGGCTTTTCTTTAGGTTCTGAAGGCATACAGTCCACCACTTGTGGTTGGTATATGGCAAGAGTCTTGTGCTGGTTGCAACAATTGCCAGAGTCCCCCGAGGTGACCTGTGTGGTGTCGAGGGAGGACTTTCTGGTCGATGTTTTGTATGATCTGGTACACATTACCTTTTACTCAGTGGCCTCTACTGTGATAGGCTGGAGAAGGCTCTGGCTACACTGTTGGACAGTGGATGTAGCCTCAAGAGTCAGCTGCACTTCATAAGGTATACTGGCTTTCTATTCAGTCTGTCTTTTTTTTTAAAACATTTTTTCGAATAAATATAATGAATATATATGCGATGTATATATGCAAATGATATGCTAATATGCCACACCCCATCTTTCCCCCCCCCCCCCCAATGAAACACTCAAACAATGACCATGCCCTCTCTCCTTAAAAATTTGGTGTCCATCCGCACTGTTCCTTCCTTTCTTCTCAAGGTGATCTCCCCCCTTCTAAATAAACTAGGAGGTATGTCTGTTCTCTTTTATGGATATGGGGTTCAGATTGTACTGCCAGAAAGAAATGGAATTTATTATTTTGCAGTGGTTGATAGTGCATGGCTGTGATTTCTGGGACCTTTGCTGGTTTGGCAAAGGCATACTGGAACTTTCTTCTGAACACAGCCATTTAGGGGGCGCTTACTCTCTGGAGAGGATCTGGAGAGGCTGATTAAGGACATGGGAGAGGCCCTGTTCTCTTTGGCTTCCTGAACTGTGCCAGAAGGGCCACTCTCATTGGTAGGTCAATTCCATTTGAACAAGTATCAGTCTGGCTGGGCTCCTGGACCTAGCAGGTACTTCAAGGCTGGGATCCTTCCATGGCCCCAAAAAATCTGGTGACACTGGGCCTTGGCCAGAGGTCTAATTAGGGTGTGCTGGACCCCCTTTGTGGCTCAGAAAGGGGGCAGATTGTCTCTGTTTGATCACGAGTGTGCTTGTATCTCCTGAGACCAGTGGAATTGGCTCTTGCTGTGCCAGATGCCTTCATGATGTTGCCCTGTGGCTCAGTGATAAAAGTGTTAGTCAGTCAGCGGCATTGTGTGCTAGGGCATCACCTTTAGTTCCAAGCCCTTCCCTTTAGTCTGTCAATTGCCCCTCGCACTCTCTCCAAGGCAGTGTTGGTCTTGGCAGCTCACATGTGCCGCTAGATCATTTGGGTTCATTCCTCCCTGGTTGATCTCCAGCTTTTGGGCTCTTTGCTAGTTACACTGGAAGTGGTACTCTGGGCTCAGGCTTAAATGTGCCATCTTTAATTGACCCTATTCACTTGATGGGCTCTGGTCTGCCAGGATTTGGCCACCATCTATTGCTCCCTCCCAAAGTGTGTCACAGTCTGGGCTGGTGGGATAGTCCTTATCTCCTGCTGAGAGTTCTGCTGGATCTGCCCAACTGGGTAGTTGTGACCAATGAAGCAAGTCTCCTTGGGGAACTCACTGCTTGAGCAGAGTAGTGCATGGTTGTTGCTCCTCTTTGGAGGCCTCTTGGTCTATCAACTGAGTCCGGGCAGTGAAGTTAGCACTGGTGGGGTTTCTCCCCCTGATATGGAGAAGAGCGTTCCTATGATAGCAGTCAGTGCGATGGTGGTGGCCTATATCAACAATCAGGGAGACCAGGAGTCAGGCAGTGGCCCTGGAAGTTATGGCCCTTTATTGCTAGAAAGAAGCTAATCAGTTGGCTTTGTCAGCAGTCCATATAGCCAGCTAGAATGATGTCCAGATGAACTTTCTCAGTTGATCTATGCTGGATCTGGGGGAGTAGGAGCTGGTGGCCAGCAGCCTTTCAGCTCTTCCTGCATGGTTGGGACATCCAGTCTTTGATCTCATGGATAGGCAGGTACTGCACAAGATAGTGTGGCATCTCTTTCTGATCCTTCTGCTGGCTCCAGATTAGCCACTGAGACTGTGGTACATGCATTTGTTTTTTTCCTGCTCAAGAAAGGTCCAATAGAAATGAAGAATCTGGATCCCTTCTGGCTTGTCCTTAAGGGGCAGCAATTATCAAGGAAAAGTTTTTTTGTCTGCAGTGATTTTCACCATACTCAAGTCCATCAAGTCTTCCATTTTCCTGGCTTGGTTGCTTGCTTGTTTGTGCCTGGGGGAGAGGAAAGGTAACAAACTGTTTTTTTTTTTTTCAATCAAACAAGAAAGTGGCTGCCTCTCCCAACGGCTAAACACCTTTCCTCCGAAAGGGTTAGCTCTTCCCTGCACCAAATGGAGATGGGGAGGAGGTGGGGGAGGGACCTGGGACCCCCGAGTTTAGGACCACAGAGGTTGGAGAGGAAAAAAAAAATTGCTCTCTTCCTAGCCTCTATACTGGATTCCCCAGGCACAGAAGGGAAATTTTTATTTATTTTTTTAAGTAGAGAAAGAGAGAGACTAATGGGCTCACCTTCTACCGCCTGCTGGAGACTGAGAAAATACAGAGGCTAGGGTCACATGGCCAGGGCTCTTATTAGCTCTCTAGAGTCAGAAGATTCTCAGTCTCCACCTGCTGGAAGGTGTGCACAACCCATCAGTCCAACCCTGGGCCGATCCGGAGGGACTAAAGGAAAGCAAATTAGAAGGTAAGATCTAATTTCTCCTTTTCCTGGCTTAGTTCCAGGTTTGGAAAGTTTTTGAGTGCCAGTGCAATCAATGTTCACTTTTTTCTTGGAAGGCACAGATTGCCGAGTTCCTCGGGCTTCTGCAGCTGGTGTTCAGTTGCATAAGGTTCAGCTGGCAGCCTTCTCCTGTTTCCTAGCTAAAATTTTGGCCGGCTGATAGCTGGTGGCGGTCAGCAGTTTTCTAAAATGCATACTGTCACTGGTTAGATTAGCCCCCAGTATTCAGTGCCAGACCATATCTGGGCACCAACACTGAAAACTGGTGGCTAAATTTGATGGGGTTAGTTGATAGAGCCTATGGAGGTTCTGGCCAGTATTCAATCGGAGCCTGCATAATATAGTTATACAGGCCCCAGCTGAATATTGGCCACGACCTATAGAACTGTTTCTTTTTAACTTGAATGCTTCCTCCAGTCCCCCTTCTGGCCTCCAAAATAGCCCCCTCCCTTCTACACCAACCCGTGAGAATCAAAGTCACCCCACCCCAACCCCTCAAGGTTTAGGTAGGCCCTCCTGGCTGTACCTGTATTCCTAGTGATCCTAGTGGGATCATCGGGGGCAAGATCAAAGCCCCCTCACTCCTGCCCCATGTGGTGGTACATGTGTAGTACTGTCAGTCTCGTGACAGCCATTTGCAGAGGCCAGCTACAAGGGACAGGATCGAGGGAGCTTAGGGGGACCTACCTAGACCTCAGTGGGGTTGGGGAGGGGGAATCATTTCAGGAGGAGAAGAGACACTTTGATTCCCGCAGGCTGGGGTTAGGAGGTGAGGGGACTATTTTGGAGTCCAGGAGGGAGATTGGAATGTGTCCATTTTGAGAAATGTATATCTTATCAATTTTTGTGTATTAGCAGAGTAGAGGAGAAAATTCCAGACTTGAACTTCTCATAAAGTCTAGTTTTCTTTGGTAGAGTAGAAGGGGGTCTCCATTTCAGTATTTCTGCTTGTTTTTTTGTGGTTTCCTATTTTTATGAGGGGAGGGTCTGTAATACACAGAACTAACCCATCTGAAGACATTTCTCTTGAAGGTATGAAACTGCTTGCTATCACTGTCAGCCATTTTGCCTCCCCTATACTGCATTTGTATTTCTAAGGTCCACATTGGGGGGAGGAGGGAAATGATAGGTAAGTACAGAGGAAGGGAGAAAGACCTGGGCTTTGGAGAATGAAAAAAGGCAAAGGTGTTGGTGTCAAGCCTAGGGAAGGGGGGCAGAGAAAGTCCCCTTGCTAATTCATGTGAATGTGAGGGGGCATAATGAGAGAAGTTTCGCATTGTTGGCAAATTTTCATTTAAAAATTCAAAAAAAAAAATATATATATCTTTCTTCACTGTTGTGATATATTGGCTTCCTATTCAGTCTGTCTTATTTTTTTTTTTAATAACCATAATAAATATGTATGCAAATGATATATTAATGTGCCACACCCCATCTTTTGCCCCCAAAATGAAACAATCAAACTATGACCATGCCCTCTCTCCTTAAATATTTAGTGTCCATCTGCACTGTTCCTGCCTTTCTTCTCAAAGTGATCTCCCCCCTTCCATATAAACCAGGAGGTATGTGTACTCTCCTTTATGGATGGGGGTCCGGATTCTAATGCAAAAAAGAAGTGGAATTTATTATTTCTGCAAAGGTTGATAGTACATGTGATTTCTGGGACCTTTGCTGGTTTGGCAGAGGCATACTGGAGTTTTCCACTGAGCACAGCCACTTTGTACCAATGATGTTACTGGGAAAGATCAGTTTCTCTATCTCCATCTGATGTCAAGAGGATATAACCCCCAATAGTTCAGTATGGTACAGCCATACTAAAAGATAGGAAATTAACAAGTACAACTTATCTCCACACAGTCTGCATATGGTGGTCTTTAAAAGATTTCTCTTACCTGAATATTGTTGCATCTCGATCTTCCACTTTTTCCCAGAAGTCTTGGCTGTTGGTGCAGGAGGAATCAAAAGAGACTTGAATTCATGAATATCTATCTATCTATCTATCTATCTATCTATCTATCTATCTATCTATCTATCTATCTATCTATCTATCTATCTATCTATCTATCTATCTATCCATACGCATACATATACATCCATCCATCATCCAATGCTTCTGTTATATACTGATGTACTGTTTGTATTTCTTTTTTTAATCTGACAGCCATTAGGATCACTTGGCAGCTGAACTCAGTACCTGAGGTGTAATCATCTTCCATATCAGAATCTGGAGACACCATCTTTACCTCTCCCCCACAGACTTCTCACTAGCGTCACTGCTGACTGCTCCCAAATAATGCCCTGCCTATCTGCCAGTCTGTTCTTTTCTGAGATGCCATCACTTATTCAGATATTAGCTCCTCAGATATATTGTAGTTTTAGCAGATTTGTGGAGGGATTGCTCGATGTTCGTGAAGCTTGTCCTGAGCTTTTGCAAGGTGTTGCTATCTCCTGGTTTGTTCCTTTTTATTGATTCTTTTCTAATGCCATGCTCTACCACTCACCTCCTCAGATCATCACAATCAATCATCATTGACTTCCTGGTCTTTCTAGGATAAGGCTTTAGTCCACTTATTGCCTGGCTTTATCTCTACCCTGCTCTTTGGCATATGGCAGAGCAGAGCTATTAGAAATTTAAATCACCCTTGAAGCGTGACTGTTCTGCCAAGCTTTCCCTAATTTAGCTTGATTCCATATGGTTAGTTTCCTACTGGTTTCCTGTTATCTCCCCCCCCCCCAAAAAAAAAAAAAAAAAAAATTTGGTAATGTTGACAAATTGCTTACGAGCATGCCCACACTAACAGGCATATTTTCAAAGCACTTTGGGAGGCTAAGTTCCATAGGTTTCTATGGAACTTTGGGAGGCTAAGTGCTTTGAAAATATGCCTCATGCATGTCATTTTTGGGACAGCAGTAGAGATTATCCGGTCTCCTTTTCTTCTCAGTCCTGGCTTCTATCCTGGAATGGACCAATGGTTTAAATCTGTATTTTAGTATCATTTGTTCCTGCCTCTGTGTGTGGTCCTAACTATAGGATTGCTTGTTTGAATCTTTTTTTTTTTTTTTAATGGCATCATCACTCATTAGCTGTTTATAACACTTCAAGACTTTTGTTACGAAAGACAGTTTGCCAAATTAACGAACATGAATTTAGGGCTCCTTTTACTAAGCCCATAGGAATTGAATGGACTTCATCGCATTTTCCGCACTGGGAATTACTACTGCAGCTTAGTCAAAGAAGCCCTTAATATTTTAAGTGTTTCATACTTAAGATACACAACAAACATAGTGGGGGTGACGAACAAATGGGCAGGAAGAAAGTCTTTTATTTTCCATAAAATGAGACTTGACATGGGCCATGTTTTGGCCACTAGGCCTGTGTCAGGAGACTTAATTGTGTAGAGATCTAGAGAGTAAAATACATCAACTCTGAAAAGGACAAACCAGTGGTTTAGTGTTCTCAGTAATGTATGAAAACCTGAACAATGTGGGCTTGCACACTCAGAATGTACTCTCCGAAGCAATCCGCTAATAAAATGCGAAAAATTACAGAAGTACAGGTGAAACATGGCCAATCGGGCATTGGTTTGTAAATCCTGAGAGCTTTGAACAACCAATAAATGAACTGTTTTTTCTTCATAAGGTCTGCTTCTTTCTTCTGTTCCACATTGGATCTAGTAGACCGGTTTCATTCTTGTTTTCTTATATTTAAAATATAGTAACATGTCTCTATTGCTTTCACTAAGAGGTGAATTAAGCCTTCTCTCATTTTGTAGTCATTGATTTAGAATACCCTTTAAATAGAGAGTATTTTTAACACTTAGGAACATGAAGTTTTGCTTGAGCTTGTAGACCCAAGGGCAATGTAGACATGAGTTGAACTGATTGTCTGCTATGCCTACTATTTAGCTTATGGGCTTCCTAGGGGCTGCTGGTTGTATGCATGGCTATAATATGAACAAATGACTGTAGTTAATATAGTTTGGTATCATATTAATTTATTTATTAGGATTCATTTACTGCCTTTTTGAAGTAATAGGCAATCACAGCAGTAAAAATATTCAAATAACAATACAAAGTATGGCATGGTATACTACTTACAATGCCAACACAGTATGAAATAGAACATTATAATTGACTAGTAAAAAAGGCCCGTTTCTGACACAAATGAAACGGGTGCTAGCAAGGTTTTCCTTGGAGTGTGTATGTTTGGGAGAGTGTATGTGAGAGTGACTGTTTGAGAGTCAGAGTGAAAGTGTGAGTGTGTGAGAGAGAGTGAGTCTGGGTGTGAGTGTGTTTGTGAGAGAGTGTGTGTGAGAATGAGAGTGTGTGCAAGTGTGTATGTGAGACACAGTGTGAGAGAGAGTGTGTGTGTGTGGGCAAGAGAGAGAGTGTGTGTGAGACACAGATTCTCTGTGAGAGTGAGTGTATGACACCAAGCGAGTGTGTGAGTGACTGTGTGGCACATAGAGAGTGAATGTGATACTGTGTGAGACAGAGTGTGTGAGAGTGAGAGTCAGAAAGACATTGTATATGAGAGAGAGAGTGTGAGCCGTGCCCTCCCAATCCATGGCCATCTGTCCCCTGCCCCCTCCATTCATCCTTTTCCAGCAATTCCCCTCTGTCCCTGAGCCCTGCCCTCCCAATCCATGGCCATCCATGTTTGTTTGTCACCTGCCCCCTCCATTCATCACTATCCAGCATTTCCCCTCTCTGCCTGAGGCCTGCCCTGCAATCCATATCCATCCATGCCCATCTGTCCCCTCCATTCATCCCTATCCAGCAATTCCCCTCTCCCTGAGTCCTGCCCTTCCAATCCATGCCCATCCATGCTCCTCTGTCACCTGGCCCCTCCATTTTTCCCTATCCAGCATTTCCCCTCTCTGCCTGAGGCCTGCTCTGCAATCCATATCCATCCATGCCCATCTGTCCCCTCCATTCATCCCTATCCAGCAATTCCCCTCTCCCTGAGTCCTGCCCTTCCAATCCATGCCCATCCATGCTCATCTGTCACCTGGCCCCTCCATTTTTCCCTATCCAGCATTTCCCCTCTCTGCCTGAGGCCTGCTCTGCAATCCATATCCATCCATGCCCATCTGTCCCCTCCATTCATCCCTATCCAGCAATTCCCCTCTCCCTGAGTCCTGCCCTTCCAATCCATGCCCATCCATGCTCCTCTGTCACCTGGCCCCTCCATTTTTCCCTATCCAGCATTTCCCCTCTCTGCCTGAGGCCTGCTCTGCAATCCATATCCATCCATGCCCATCTGTCCCCTCCATTCATCCCTATCCAGCAATTCCCCTCTCCCTGAGTCCTGCCCTTCCAATCCATGCCCATCCATGCTCCTCTGTCACCTGGCCCCTCCATTTTTCCCTATCCAGCATTTCCTCTCTCTGCCTGAGGCCTGCTCTGCAATCCATATCCATCCATGCCCATCTGTCCCCTCCATTCATCCCTATCCAGCAATTCCCCTCTCCCTGAGTCCTGCCCTTCCAATCCATGCCCATCCATGCTCCTCTGTCACCTGGCCCCTCCATTTTTCCCTATTCAGCATTTCCCCTCTCTGCCTGAGGCCTGCTCTGCAATCCATATCCATCCATGCCCATCTGTCCCCTCCATTCATCCCTATCCAGCAATTCCCCTCTCCCTGAGTCCTGCCCTTCCAATCCATGGCCATCCATGCTCATCTGTCACCTGGCCCCTCCATTTTTCCCTATCCAGCATTTCCCCTCTCTGCCTGAGGCCTGCTCTGCAATCCATATCCATCCATGCCCATCTGTCCCCTCCATTCATCCCTATCCAGCAATTTCCCTCTCTCCCTGAGTCCTGCCCTCCCAATCCATGCCCATCCATGCTCCTCTGTCCCCTGCCCCCTCCATTCATCCATTTCCAGTAATTCCCCTCTCTCCCTGTGCCCTGCCCTCCTAATCCATACCCATCCATGCTCCTCTGTCCCCTGCCGCCTCCATTCATCCTTTTCCAGCAAGTCCCCTCTCGCCCTTCCATGCCCCCCCCCTCGGATCCATGCTACTCTCTCTCCCATATCCCAGCCTGGCCCGCCCTCTTCTCTCCCCCCCCCCCCCCACCTTCGCATCCATGCATCGTTTTGTTTTTTTTTTTCTTCTTTTTCAATTTACCTCCGTGGCGTTTCCGGCAACGAAGCGTCAGGGAAGGAGGCGGCGCTCCCGACGTCTAGCTTTCCCTTCGCTGTGTTCCGCCTTCTTTTTAAGGCGGAACACAGCGAAGGGAAGGCTACACGTCGGGAGCGCCGCCTCCTTCCCTGACGTTTTGCTTCCGGATTTGTTTGTTTTGTCGCGAGGGCGGGGCAGAGACGGCTGGCTGGCTTGAAGGCTTCACACCACGAATCCACGAACCCTTCAGCCTCAGCCTGGGAGTGACGTCAGATGGCTTCAAGGCTTCAGGCTTCAAGGCTTCAAGGCTTCAGGCTTCAAGGCTTCATAGAACGTTGTCCTCAGAACGTTGAGGGTGCGTTTTATTATATTAGATTATGAAGGGTAAGGCAAAGGTGTAACTTATAGATGGGTAAGAAAGTAGGAAGAGTTAGAAAGTAAGGTGACTGATTTAAAGAAAGTTGCGCATGAGGTCAGAGAGATGGTTAAATATTATCTCAGGGTAGAAGTGGATAAACATGTCCTGCTGTAGTATGTGCAGCCTGAGTCACTCCTTGTGTGTATGTGAATGAGACTAACAAGTTAATTACGTCTTCCATTAAAGGCCTGGTTGAAGAGCCAAGCTTTTACCTGCTTCCTGAAGTAGTCTTGTGTTAAGTGGAGCTTTTTAGGCATTGCATTCCAGAGTTTATTTATTTCAGAGTATATAGTTTATTACACTGATATTTAAAAGGACACACTGGGCAGATGAAGTGGTTCTTTTCTCCTGACATCTGTGCAATCTGCCTGTAATATTTAAAAACAAATGTCTGGAAATGTGTTGATCATTGTGATTGGTAGTTCCTTAAATTATTGAGGGAAAGGGGAGTGTACTGTCTTAAGGGATATGCCATGGCAAGTATGATGTAGCACCCAAAGAGAACATAATTCTAATGTCCAGTTCATTATCAGGCATTACTGCTGGGACAACATGGTCCTTCAGTGATGCAACAAGAGTCCCTAATATGTTTCGCATACCTGCGTCTCATCAGTCCGTTGGAAACACATAGGGTGGACCAATTTGATCAATTGTGATGCATAGCATGGGGAAAGGGTTTGTATTTTCTCATTATGTTTTCAGAAATCTTATGATCTGTTTTCTGCCTGTTATTTTAAAGAGTTCCTTCCATATAGGGGGCTGCATTGTTGCAAGAATCAACTGTGCTATTGGCTTCCTGCACTTCAACCTGTCACCTGAACCTTCAAAGTACTTCAAGCAGTGCTGGTCTTTACTGTCATGGCTAACATAGCTTTAATAAGCCCGTGCAGTGCTGGTGTCTTTTGATGAGGTGACATTTTCACCCTCCCAGTGAAGAAAGCAGCTGCTGGTAGAGATTATGTGGAAATAGAAACCTGACAGTTTTACTATTAACCGTTTAAGATTTTGCTTTTTAGAGCTGTATAGTTTGAAAAGTAAAGCATTAGGACTTCTAGCTAGGTGAAGGTGCGCCAAATTGGAGTTACCGCTTGGTTACCGCATGGCCCTTGCGGTAATTTCAATTTTGGCATGCGTCCGCTATGCTGTCTGAAAAATTTTTTTTTATTTCCTGGTGCATGGCAGCTACGCGCGTCAAGTGGCATTTGACGCGTGTAGTCCATTACTTCCCGGTTACCGCGTGAGACCTTACCGCTAGGTCAGTGGCTTGCGGTAAGGTCTCAGACCCAAAATGGACGCACAACAATTTTCATTTTGCCGCACGTCTGTTTTCAGCAAAAGAAAAAAAAAAGGCATTTTTTTGTAGATGGTCTAAAAATAATTCTGCACACACCCAAAAGACACGTCTACACTACTGCAGGCCATTTTTCAGCGCACCTTAGTAATAAATTGAAACAAGGATTCGACCAAATAAGAATAATAGGCATTGAACTTTAACTTAACAAATAATAAATGAAGCAACGTGAAATCAGATACCAAGTGTTTATTTCAGTAGGATTTAGGGCAGTAGAGTCCTGGATTATTTATATTTGAATTGAAATCACTTTTCAGCCGAATACGAATAATGTATTCAGGGCACTAATTGGGCTGAATTCAATCAAATACAAATATTCAGTACAACCCTAGTAATTACTGTTTGTTTATAGGACATAAATAGAAAGCATGCACATTTGGACATTTTCTTTGTGAATAACAACACCTTTGGCTGCTTTGTAAGGAAAGTGTCAGGTTTTTTTTAACATCATATATGTGGAATCTCCATTTTGGTGAATTTTACCTGTGTTTGCAATGCAAAATACCTTCTAAGAATATATGTTTGTTGCTTTAATATAGAATATTACCAGTTGTTTATTGTATACCATTTAATGTATTGGTATTGACTCATCATTTTTTTTATACCGAAGAACTGTCTTTTTTTTCCCTACAATATATTGTTCCTTGTTTCTGCGTGACCTCTTAGATCTAGCCAGCATTATCTCCTGGTGCTGTCCGCTGGCAATTTTTTCAGCCATGTTGCTTTGGAATGACTTACCTGGCTATTTACATTTGGAGATGTCTTTCCACTAGTTTAAGGCTGGGGGTTCTTGGGACTGAATGTTGACCCTGGGTACAGAGCTTGGGATACAGCAGGTCTGATATTTCCAATGTTACGTTGTTGTATTGATTTTTTACTGTACTTTTTATGTATTTTATTGTCTATTTTAGAGTTTGTGAACTGCTTAGGTTTTTGTATTAGGTAGTATATCAAATTTTAATAAACATGAAACTTGAGAATATGGCATCCATGCATTTACTTATCTTTCGATTTTGCTTGTGCCTTTTAGGGCACATTACAGTCAGGTATGCTTTTTTGAGAAAGTTCATAGACTTTTAGATTAGTGGTTTGGAAAAGCGCAGCTTTTGTCAGTAACACAAGGACGAAAAAAACCAACTCTGTTTGCCATATAAACATAATAATGAAATGAAAAGATGGTTTCCGCCTCTTTAAATATATGGACCTCAACAGAGCCACACATTGAACTCACCCTTCGGTTGACGATGAGATTTATGCTACTAATATGATATGATTTGGTTACAAAAAACCTAAATATATCTATTTAAGATACAAAAGAAAAATAGAAAAGATAAGAAATTAAAAAAAATAGAGGATATGTATGAGACTGGTGATGATAGAGGGGCATAGGGGCACACATCTTATTATTAACTGAACGGTGAGTTCAGTGAGGTGCCCTTTTACTAAAGGGTTGGTGCGCGGCAACAGGCTTGCTGCACGCCAATCCGGAACTACTTGCACCCCCAACGTGCACCATTTCTGGTGCTATAAAAATATTTCTATTTTTGTAGCACCTGTGCTTACCGCTCCCCCCCCCCCCCCCAAAATGGCCACGCGGAAAGCAGTTCACTTACCGCACAGCCATTTCTTTTCCACAACTAAGATGACATTTACCTGCTGTGGTAAAAAGGAGCCTAGGCATCCAGCAAAAACGCATGCTGACACGCAGGCCTCCTTTTACCACAGCTTAGTGAAAGGACCCCTGAGTGACTCCGCTGAGGTCCATATATTTAAAGTAACAGGCAGGAACCATCTTTTCATTTCATTATTCTGTGGATTAAGGCTTCTGTAAGATCCTTTGCCATTGTTAGTGTGCCATATAAATATAATATATGACAGGGAAAGTGGATCTTTCAGTCAAGATGTGATTACTTACTGGAAGATAATTAGCTGTACCGACCCCGGGTATCTGTGATTCTTCAGGCTTGAGCCAAGCCAGTGTGAGAAACGAAAGATTAAACATCCGTATATCGGGTAGAACTTGCTGGTACAGTTTCACTAAGGACTCTTCTTTAGCTGTTCCTCCAGAATGAGTAATAAACTGAAAACATCAGTTGGGGATTCATTAAGAAGGAAGAGCCTGCAGGAGCAGTTCAAACAAATGTAAGCTGGACTTGTCAAGATGTCAGCTCATCTGTTTTTCTTGGCGCTGTTGCCTCTCTTTTTTGTGGCATTGCTGTCTCTCTCATGTCCTCACATGACACGTCCCCAAGCAGTGAGGGCAAGTGAGTGGTTGCAGCAGTTTCATACTTGTCTTGTATCTTGATTTCTGCAAAGTTTCTGTCTCTGCTGCTTGTGCCCCTGGTACACAAAGACAGTTAGCTGAAGAGCATGTAGCTGGCCCCTCAGGTAATAGTACAAGGGTTTTTTTTTTTCTTTGCTCACTACCAGAGTGGGGTTTAGAATTAATGAGTAATTTTACTAGTATGAAGAAAAAGAAGTCTTAAATAGACGTTAATGGGCCCTTTTGCTAAGCTGTGTCCGAAAGTGGTCTTAATGCACCCTTGAGGTTTTCCTCCCACATTAAGGCTCTTTTTACCGCAACCGTAAAATAGTCAGTTTTCTATTTCTCTATATTAATGGCCATACACTATTTATTTATTAGGGTTTATTTACCGCCTTTTTGAAGGAATTCACTCAAGGCGATGTACAGTAAGAATAGATCAAACATGAGCAATAGGCAATTACAGCAGTAAAAATATTCAAATAACAGTACAAAGTTTGGCATAGTATACTGCTTACAGTGTCAACACAATACGTAATAGAACATTTTAATTGATAGTGAAGGTAAAGCAAGGATGGGACAATATAGATATAGAATAGTTAGAAATAATATAGAATAAGAGTTAGAAAGTAAGGTGTCTAATTTAAAGAAAGTTGCACATGAGGTCAGATAATGGGTCCTTTTACAAAGGCGCGCTGAAAAATGGCTTGCGGTAGTGTAGGCATGGGTTTTGGGCACACGCCAATCCATTTTTCAGCGGGCCTGTAAAAAAAAAAGCCTTTTTTTACAATTTTTGCCGAAAATGGACATGTGGCAAAATGAAAATTGCCGCACACCCATTTTGGGTCTGAGACCTTAAGGCCAGCCAATAGTGGTAAAGACTCGCACGGTAACTGGGCAGTAATGACCTACTTGCGCTTAATGCCACTTGGAGCATGTCCGGTACATGCGGCCGAAAATAAAAAGTATTTTTCAGACACCCGGATTGGATGTTTGCCAAAAATGAAATTACTGCAAGAGCTACGTGGTAGCCATGCAGTAACTCCATTTTTGCACGTGTAGACGCTTACACGGCTTAGTAAAAGGGCCCCGTAATATTATCTCAGGTAGGGTAGGAGTGAATAAACATGTTGCCACTAGCATGTGGCCACTAAAAAAAAAAAAAATTGCCAGTGAGCGCTTACTGTCACTCATTTAGTAGGAGGCAAGGTTTTATACGGTAATTCTTGCTAACCAGTTAGTGCAGCTCATTAGCATATGCTAACTGGTTAGTGCAGGAATGCCTATTCTTGCCCCCCTGACACACCCTTCCCCCTCAAATAGAACATTTTTAGCGCCTGGATTATCATGCGCTTTTGCCGCAGGATGCCTGAGCACGTCCCGCGGTATGCCATTTTAAACTGTATTAGGTGCACATTAGCGCCAAAGGCAGCTTAGTAAAAGGGGCCCCTGAGAAATGTACAGGTGCGGTGGTGTAGTTGTGCATCAGCAGGGTTTCATATAATGGTGTTTGATCTCAAGCCAGGCATCAGTAGTAAAACAGTAGTTCCCTTAAATAAACAGGGTTAAAAATAATAGTAACGTTTTAAGTGGGTTTGTCTAATTGATAAGCACCTACTACACAATCCCTTTTATCCTACCTTTGTTTAATCTTTTTTGCCCACCTCTGTCTTTTCTTTCTGAGTTGTGTGATTGTGTTACTCTCCTATATTTTAATGAAATTCCTTTCATTTCTTTATGTTAGCCTGTACACTGCTTTGCTCTGCTAGTCAGAGCGGTATAGAAAATTCTGGAAATAAATAATAAAACAAACAGCTATCTACTTACAGAAGTGGACCTCTGGAAGGGAGGGTAAGAAGCAGGTGCCAAATATTAGGGGGCATGCAATAAAGCTACAAAGTAGTAAATTTAAAATGAATCAGATAAAGTTTTTCTTCACTCAACGTGTAATTAAACTCTGGAATTCTCTGTCAGAGAATGTGGTAAAGGCGGTTAGCTTAGTGGGGTTTAAAAATGGTTTGGACGGCTCCCTACAGTCCATAGACCACTATTATAATGGACTTGGGGAAAATCCACTGCTTATTTCTGGGATACGCAGCATAAAATGTTTTGTGTTGTGCAGAGCAAAGAACTGTTACTGTACTTCCTAATCCAGCCCCTTTTCTGTTGCTTCTGCATGTGGTCCACCTACTCTGTTACCCCCTGCTCCAGTCCATTCTTCTACTTCCTTTTTTGTTTGTCTGTTCATGCCTATAATTCATTTAGCAGGGTGCAGCACACTCCTCCCTCCCCCCCCCCTTTATTTTTGGCAGGAATATAATGGAAATAACCTGGGTCTTTACTACTGGGGATCTCTGAAGGAAGTAGTGAGGCATAATATAATGAACAGGAATAAATAAATGCAGAATAAAACTGTTTTTGCTTTATGGTGCTTGAATCTTTTACAGTGAATTTTACCCTTCTGCCCTGCAAAGTATGTTGGACCTCCTCAAATCAAATGATAATATTTATAAACAGTTTTGTATCACCACCTTGGACCCACAAAACATAATATTTATAAACAGTTTTGTATCACCACCTTGGACCCACAAAACAAAGTCCAGAACACTTTACAAATGGTATATTTTAATTGCTGTGATATACAAACAATACTAAGTCATGGTTACAAGTGGCCTGCAGTAGTGTGGGCATGAGTTTTTGTCGCGCACTGGTCCATTTTTTTACCGCGGCTGGGAAAAAAGGCATTTTTTATTGAGGCAGAAAATGACTGTGCGCTAAAACTAAAAGTAGCGTGTGGCTATTTCCTGTCCTGAGCTCTTACCGTCACCCATTGACCTAGCAGTAAGGGCTCATGCGCTACTCACACGGTAATCATGCAACACGTGCCAATATGGCCACCGTCCTGATTACCACCAGGACTGCCCCCCCCCCCCCCCCCGTGGTAGAAAATAGAACAAATATTTTCTACCTCTGGAAACAGTGTGCACCAACTTTGAAACTGTGGCAGAAAGCCTTCATTACCCCTGCGGTAGCGCCAATTTGGCACGCGCTACCTTAAAAGGACCCCTAAACAACCAAAAGTCCGTATCTGTCTTTTAATTTGTAGTTGATTGCGTCTTGCTTTTAGATCTGGGTGGCTTATGTTGGCTGTGATGTTGTAAATGATTAACCCCCCACACACAGCGGGGCCAAACTGAATTCTGTACCATGCTGAAGGCGTTTTGGATAGTCTGCATAATAACAATTTGTACCTGGAGAAAGTTTATGGTTCTTATAGACTAGTGCAAATTTTCTAGAAAAGAGGTAGAAGAGGGGTAAGCATAGAATAAGATTTGAAGAAATTGCGAGAAGCAAGCTTAACTGTCGTTCAGGAAGCGGCAGCAGGGCTCGATCAGTTCACATTTGAAGAGCACATTGCGACAGTTGAAGAACAAGGAAGTGAGGTGGCTGCCATGAGTGTAGGCTTATTGCAAATTTAGAGTCCTGCTTAATAAGCTGCACTGTAGGTGCACACACTTTAGTGCTTGCTAAAAATTAGCATGTGCTAATGATAGAGCCACCCATTATATTCCTATGGATGTCTCTAGCATTAATGCTTGCTAATTTTTAGCGCACGCGTGCCTACAGCGCAGCTTAGTAAACAGGGCCCTAACTGAAGTTGATATATCCCAAATTTCTTGAAACTGGTCAAGTTTTGACAGAGTTTTTTTGGAAACAAGTGTTTTTTTAATCACAGTACTCCTGATGAACGTTTTTAGGTTTTTATTTGCTATTTATATTGAATTTAGTTAGTTGTGTGTTTGCTTTCTATTACATTTCTATTAAATTATTTATCAAATTGAAAAAAAAGGTCTTATTTGACTGGTTCTTTGTGAACTTTGTTTATGTGCCTCATCTATCTCTTCCCTTCATGCATAGTGCTGGACATCATTTTCTACTTATGCAGAGCTTATCCAGAGATTTGTATATACTTTATACAGATTATGTAGGAAACTGTTAGGGTGCATGGTCACATGCTTACTTTTGGGCCTTTCACTAAGCTAATGCACGCCTAATATAGGGCCCCTTTTACCAAGCTGTGGCAAAAGGGGGCCGGCGCTGGCGTCAGCGTATGTTTTCACATGCGCACTGAGGGCCCCCTTTTACCTCAGCTAGTAAAAGGGAAGTCTCGGCTTTCTGCAGGAAATGGCCGTGTGGCAAATAAAGCACTTGTCGTGAGGCCATTTTGGGGGGGGGGGGGGGAGAGCCCTTACGGCCACCCATTGAGGTGGTGGTAAGGGCTCCCGCGTTTACCCAACGGTATCCAGGCAGAACTGCCCAATTACCACCGGGTAAACTCCGGTGCTACAAAAATAAATTTTTGTAGTTCTGGAAATGACGGCGTGCTAGGGGTGGGAAGTACCGCTGGGTGCTGCAGTAGCCCAGCAGTATTTCCTGTATAGCGAGCAGTAAGCCTGCTTTGGGCTTACCGCTGCTTAGTAAAAGGAGCCCATAGCTTAAAATGGTGTACTACGGACGTGCTGAGGCATTTTATGGTAACTTCCAAATGTGCATGCACTAAAAATCTTTAAAATTATTTTTGAGGCATGTGTTGCACGGATAGCACGTGAGCCCTTACTGCCTACAAATTGGGTGAAGGTAGGTGCACATGCAATAATTTGACAAAATGGCCATGCACTAATGGCAATGTTAGAGTATGGCAATTAATAAAAAAAATAAAAAAAGGAAAAAGCCATTTTACGGCAGTAGTAAAAATGGCCGTAAGGGTGTGCTAAGGCCACTTTTTATCATAGCTTAGTAAAAGGACCCCATTCTTCTTTTTAACATTGTGGTGATTGATAGTCCTACAGCTTCGCAATTTCTCCCTCTTGGCAGGTGGTTTGTCACTGAGAAAGTTTTTATTGATTCTTTCAGAATGCTTCGGGCAATAAGCATAATTGGGATGAGGGAGTGAAGCTTAGTGCTAAAGCTAGTAAAATACTGTTGCACAGTTAAGTATTCACAGCAATGCCATATTTCTGCAATAAAATTGGTCTCTCTTAAAAATTTTACTTTTGAGAAATTTCAAAGTAAAAAAGACAAGTATAATGACTTGATAAAGAAAATTACTGTAGAAAACAAAAGCAGGAAAAATTACTACCTAAACACCGTTAAATCACAATATCATGCCCATTTTGACCACAGTAAGGGGAAATCCACCAAGGGAAAAACCCAAGAGCAGGAATCAAGGAAAAGAAAACAAAAGAGGAGAGACGACATCACAATCAATGTAAAAGATCCATTATTATCTGTATGTACCAAAATCTTAAACAGAAGCAGATAAAGAATCGGGAAATTCCAACTTTTTAGCATCTATAAGAAATCTCAGTTGCTTCCAAAAACACCTATTTAACAGCAGAAATAACTGCACATCAGTAAAATGCTACTGCATAGATAAGTATTCATATCAATGCCATATTTCTGTAATAAAATAGGGCTCTTATTACACATGTATAACAATCTATAGTGTTTTTCTTGACATGAAAATCTCAGTAAGAAGCATGGAGGGAAGTGCATTGAAGTAAATCTGCTATGCTTTAGATCAGTGCTTTTCAACCCAGTCCTTGAAACACACCCAGCCAGTCAGGTTTTCAGGATATCCACAATGCATATGCATGAGATTAGCATGCACTACTTCCATTGTATGCAAACCTGTCTGCCTCATGTATATTCATTGTGGATGTTCTGAAAAACCATGTCCATCGTTCACTTTGAATTTTGGTGATATATCTTTACAGCCTAGTGACACGGTTAGAGTCTTGCATGTGCTGATGGATTCTACCCTCTCTTTTAGGGCTCATATTTCTGCAGCGGTCAAAGCATGTTTTTTTTTAGGCTACGTCAGATACGCTTTGTGCAGCATCTGTTTGATAAAAAGGCTTTGCGATCGTAATTCAGGCTTTAGTCATGCAACGACTGGATTACTGTGAAGTTCTTTTTAGGGGCATAGGTCAGAGAGAGACCAGGCGACTGCAACTGATGTAGAATATCGCTGTAAAGCTACTTTTTCATGCTACAAAATATGACCATGTGACTCCCTTACTGAAAACTGAACACGTGTTACCAGTGGAACATCGCAGTACCTGTAAAATATTGCTTCTGGTGTTCAAGATTTTTCATACAAAGCTGCCTGCATTCTTGTCGCCTAGTTTGCAGCCTTATGTGCCTGGACGGACTCTCTCTGCTCCAGCCAGCAATCACTGCTATCTGTTCCTTCGTTGCGCACAATACCATCGTCTACATTTTGGAAGGTGACGTTCAGTGTGGCGGGACCAACACTTTGGAACAATCTACCCATACTCTTACGTACAGAGATCTCTCTCTCTTCATTTAAGGCTATGCTTAAAAGGGAAAGGGAAATGGGACTTGATATATCACCTTTCTGTAGTTTTTGCAACAACATTCAAAGCAGTTTACATAGTATATACAGGTACTTATTTGTACCTGGGGCAATGGAGGGTTAAGTGACTTGCCCAGGTCAGAAGGAACTGCAGTGGGAATCAAACCCAGTTCCCCAGGATCAAAGTCTGCTGCACTAATCACTAGGCTACTCCTCCACTATCAACATTCCATGTAGAATCTCAGCTAGGGAAAGGGAAATGGGTCTTGATATACCACCTTTCTGTGGTTTTTGCAACTACATTCAAAGCGGTTTACATAGTATATACAAGTACTTATTTGTACCTGGGGCAATAGAGGGTTAAATGACTTGCCCAGAGTCACAAGGAGCTGCATTGGGAATTGAACCCAGTTCCCCAGGATCAAAGTGTATGCTGCACTAACCCACCTCTTCCAGTTGGCTTTCCCTAACTAAATTTTGGTTTTCTTACTGTTGGTCTGCTTGTGTTTACTTCCATTTGCTAAATTTAGTTTGCTTATGTTATTTTACTTTCATTTATATGCTTGATGTATTTTGCTTATGTTATAACATTTTTGAAACTATTATATATTGTGCTGTATGTTTGAATTTTTATTATATGTAAATTGTTTTGACGGCTTCGCCCTTAGGCAATCAATCAAATAAATACAACCTTGAACCCTGCTGTAGATGAAGCCACTCAAACCCTCCTGCACCAAATATTTCATCTCTTTGCTGTTTGGTCTGCAGTTTGCATTCATTGATCAGTGAGCTGATTTATACTAAAAACCCACCGACAGCAATGAATGTTGATTGCAGCCGTTATTACTCAAGTGCAGGTTATGTAGATTTGTTGCATGCAGTCCAGCTTTCAAAGGCGTTTTAAGCGACATTGGTAGTAATACAATATTGCGAGTCTTTAGACTTTGGAGTTCTGGAATATTGCACATAACCAATACTCGGATTAGATTGAGCAGGACCAATGTGCCTGTAGAACAAAAAGTATGATTTTTTAAAAATAACCCCCCCCCCCTAAAAATACAGTATAATAGTATAACTTTAAAAAGTGGTGGTTGGGGGAGTTGTGTGAGGGTAGTTTGGGTAGCTATCAGTTTCCTGTGTGGGGTGGGCGGAGGGAGGTAATCAATATTCTAATTGGGGCTGGCTGTACTACAACCAGAAACGTACCGACCACAGTAAATACTAGTAATGTTTAATTTACTAAAGGCAGTTTAAATACCCATTATATTGAAGTTGGCAGTTAACACTGTTTTTAGTGGCTGACTTTTAACACTGTAGTGGCAAACCCCCTAAGACCAGCTACATGTTTACTACACTCTGCTGAGGATCTGTTTATTACCTAGTAGAAACTGGTGGGTGTTGGAGATGAAGTGGAATGCTGCTTAATTTTGTAGTATTACATTGGACTGATTTGCTTTAGTTAGTTGTCCTGTAATCCTTGCTTATCTTTTTGTTATGAATACTATTGCAGCCTTCTCTCTATTCTGCCATGTGTTTTCATTGAATATTGGGATGTGTATGCTATGGATAATTTATAATGTGTGGTGACATAGACTGATAACGAGCTTTGATTAGCCTAGAAAACACAATAAATCGGAATGTGATATCCTGTATCTGGGGTTTTCTTGGTTTATGTACTGTATTTTTTTTAAAGGCATAAATGGGTTCTGTCTGGCATATCTTTCTGCTTTAATAGTTCAACCTTGCAAAAGTACAACCAGGATTATACATGTAATACATTATAATTTCCTTTTTTCTTTAAACCACAATTAGCTTCTACTTCTAAGAAACTATTTATGGGCTTTTTTAACAAAGTTGCGCTAGTGATTCCTGTGCCGCAAATGAGAGGAAGCCCATTCATTCCCTGTGGGCTTCCTCTCATTTGCCACGGGAATTGATAGGCAGTAAATAAATCCTAATAAATAAATAAAAGAAGCCCTATATTTGCTATGGTTTCTATCTGGAATGATCTCCCTATGATTCGGATTGAAACCAATTATTTACAGTTTGGGGAGTTACTCAAATTTTTTTTTATCAAATGCTATTAAACTGTATTTTGTTTATGATACTATATTTTATCTTCATTTGAATTATGTATAATGTATTTTTATTTTAATGTAAACCATTCCCAGCCTTTTGGTGTGGTAAGGTATATATGATTTGGTAGGTTATGTAATTTGTTTTTCTCTAGTGTTAAACTGCAAACAGGCATAGTTTGGGTGTTATCAATCTGTATCATAGTAAAAATGTGTCAAAAACCGGTTGAGTAGGTATGTTTGGGAGATTTTTCTTCTTTCTTTTTTTTTAACTGGCCTCCATCTGATGCCCTCCCACCCTAAGTTACACAATTAATTTTTCAACAAACTCTGTGACAAACAAACATTAGCCAATTTCCAAGCTTAATAAATACCACCTTTATAATTCATATTTCCACACTGAACTGCCTGCATGAACAAAGCAATTTTTCAATTCTCTTTTAAACTCAGACATGTTTCTGATCTTTTTCAGCTTTATTTGTTCCAAAGCAAAGGACCCATGATGTACCCCCCCCCCTAAATTTCTAAATTCTTCAAGTCTTACTACATGGAAAGAAGGAACATCCAATAATTCCTGTTTGGCTGATCTTAATGACTGACTTCGCTGATATATATGAAGTTTGGACACTATCGCCTATGTTTACTAAGGGGCACAATGGGCGCGTTAGCGTTTTTAATGCATGTAAATGGTTTCCACACATTAAACACTAATGTGCCCATAGAAATGTATAGGCGCATTAGCGTTTAATGTGCCTTAACTTTACAGGCGTGTTAAAAACGCTAACGCACCTTAGTAAACATACCCACAAGATCTTAGAGGCTTGTTCAGTTGTTATTTTAAAAGTAATATAGATAATCTTGTATTGAATTCTGTATTCAATAAGGAGCCAGTGCAGACCCTTAAAAACTGGAGTGATGTGTTTGTACCTATTTTTACCACTCAGGACAGTAGCCACCGCATTCTGGGCTACTTGTAGAGCTGTTCACTGGCATTAACAGTGGCAGACATTTTCTTTTTACCCTCCCACCCCAGACCTAAGTGTACCACCTCTAGCATCCCCATGGACCAATGGTCCTGAAGAAAGGGGGACCCAAATTGTTGCATTTAGAGGAAAAAGATTGTGAGAAGGGATGGAGTATTGTGAGAAGGGATGGAATGGCACACACAGTTTTGAAGGTAAGTTGGGTAAGTTCCTGAAGGTTAATGCCACTAAGAGTATTCTGATTTTTTTTTGTTTATTTGATTCTCTGTTCTAAGTCCTGAATTGGTATTTTTCAGCTTCTCTAGCTGAGATCAGGAAATGTATGTTTTGCCTTTCATTTAAAATGAAAATTGGCTGAAGCTTATGAGTTTTGCCAGGGAAACTGTCAATGTGAAGTTTGAAGCAGGTGAAGTCATCAAGACTGTGTGTTTACCAATTTTTATGCGTGAACTATAGCACCTGTGGGGAAGATATGTCTGTCTATTTAACTACCTGAGGAGGAGGCAGCAGGGAGATCAGACCTAGTCACTAGATGATGATCAGATGCATGATAGCTGATTCCAAGTGACTAGTCTACTAGAGTAAGGACATTCACATAGCTCAGTGGAACTAAGTGTTATCACTGCGTGTGCCGGCTAATGTGTTTATGACTTGCTTTTTCCCCCTCAGTACAGTACTTACAGTTTCTGTAAATCAACATTATCCCTCAATTTTTAATAATAAATGAAATTATATTTTCTGATGATTAATTTCTGACACTGTGCTCCTCAACATGACACAGCATCATTATTTAAAATGGGTCTTAAGTCGGAAATGTAGGGTTGCCCATCTTGTAATCCACAGCAATATCCTCTTGAGTCCTTGGAATCTTAAGTGTAATACAGAAAGCATGGATCTGGTAAACCCAACCAAATGTGAAATTGAAAGTGTGTGTCTGTGATAAAACCTCAAGGCACAGTCAACGGTCGATGGTTTCTATGATAACTCAAACTCACCGACAGCGTTGAATGTTCGCTGAAGCCATCAAAAAGTTAGTGTGTTCTTGGCATTCTGACTTGAATTGTTTTCCAGTAGCTGAAAACTGAAACTCTCCTTATGTCTGGATTCTTTTGACAGGTATAAGTTGCAGATATTTTAATTATGAAACTGAGGGGTCCTTTTACTAAGGATGGCTGAAAAATGGTCTGCGTTAGTGTAGACGTGTGTTTTGGGTGCGCGCAGAATAATTTTTCAGTGCACCTGCAAAAAATGCCTTTTAAAACTTTTTGTGAAAATGGACGTGCAGCAAAATGAAAATTGCCGCACGTCCATTTTGGGTCTCAGACCTTACCGCCAGCCATTGACCTAGCGGTAAAGTCTCACGCAGTAGCCGTGCGGTAATGACCTACATGCGCCAGAAAAAAAAATATTTTTTGGGTGCACATAGCGGACGTGTGCCAAAAATGAATTACGACAGTTGCTGTGCGGTAACTCCGTTTTGGCACATGTTGGGCGCGCGTAGATGCTTACGTGGCTTAGTAAAAGGGCCCCCTAGTTGTGGGTAGCCAATGGCTCATGAATCATTGCATTTTAAGACTGTGACCATTCATACAGGATTGACCCAAGGAAGACTGGTGTGCAGGTCTTTTCTCGGAACAGAAAACAGATGAACTGTCATGTCAATGAACTAATCTCCCCCCACCCCCCTTTCTGGTTTACTAAATAAATATGAGGAGATTCAATTATGCAAATTTTACTGAAGAACTCATTGATGGCCATAATTCTGTAGAGAGAGAGAGAGAGAGAGAAAGCATTCTACATTATGCATGGAAATAGTTCTTAACCATTTGTCTTTTTTATTTTTTCATTTGTCTTTTTTATTTTTAACCTTGGACAAGCAGGAATGCTTGCTCACTAAATTTGTTATTTAGGGCAGCTGGGCACGCTATAGTTTTTTAGTTTAAGAGCAAGATAAAAAAGTTTTGAAGTCCTGGTATTCCTTTCAGTATTGTATAAGTATTAGAACTTGGTAGAGTTACAGAAGCCAGCTGGAAGCTATCAGTGTTGATTTCCAGAAATTATTTTTGGTGTTAAAATCGTTAATAGTTCAGTCACTGTTGCTGAGCCCATGTGGCTTGAACGGTGATTTAGAAACAGAGTTGAAGGAAAAATGTGAACTGCAGTTATTAATGTTCCATTAGGTTTTTGTACATTCTGCTTAATGCAGGCTTCGTGATTCTGTGAAATCTTCCAGGATTATACAGCAATTTTTTTTTATTTTTAAAATACCTAAACCTTAGCGTTCATTTTTGTGTTCTAAACTTATGTTCTGATTATATGTTATTAAATATGTTATTTAATAACATATAGCTCATTTTTTCTTGTATAGCTTAAACCAGTAGAATATAATACTTTCAACAGATGTAGGATTTCATTTTACTAAATACATTGTTTAACAATTGCAGACAGTACAATCGAGTCCTGGAATTTATTTTTGTATGGCTTATCAATAGTGACTTGACAAATACATGTGGGTTGTTATAAATTCTTACCTTCTAGTCTTGTAGTGTGAAATGCATTGATGTTGTAATCAGGGTTCTGAAAAAGAGAGATCCCTGTATTTACCAGATCATTTAAATAAAATGAACTAGGCATGTGGAAAAAATCATGTAGTGATACAAAGGCATTATAGCTCTTTCGGTTTTATTCACATCCTATATAATAATTCTCACCTCCAACGTTCTGTCTTGCTGCCTGGGACCGTGGCTCATTCCGAGTTGGTCTGCTAGGCTCCGTAGATCAGGCTGACATCACCATAGCGATTATGATGTCAACTTCAGAACCTGTGGAAAAAAAACATGCCTCACAGCTGATCCATGTCCAGAGGAGGGTCGCTGGACATGGGTGGCTGCAGGGGGGCAGGGGAGAGAGGAGGGTCGCTGGACATGGGTGGCTGCAGGGGGGCAGAGGTCGCTGGACATGGGTGCCTGGAGGGGGGGCAGGGGAGAGAGGAGTGTCGCTGGACATGAGTGGCTGCAGTGGGCGCAGGGGAAGAGGAGGGTTGCTGGACATGGGTGGCTGCAGGGGGGCAGGGGAGAGAGGAGGGTCGCTGGACATGGGTGGCTGCAGGGGGGCAGGGGAGAGAGGAGGGTCGCTGGACATGGGTGGCTGCAGGGGGGCAGGGGGTCACTGGACATGGGTGCCTGGAGGGGGGGCAGGGGAGAGAGGAGTGTCGCTGGACATGAGTGGCTGCAGTGGGCGCAGGGGAAGAGGAGGGTTGCTGGACATGGGTGGCTGCAGGGGGAGAGGAAGGTCAATGGACATGAGTGGCTGCAGGGGAGCCGAAGAAAACCTTTCTAGCGCCCGTTTCATTTGTGTCAGAAACGGGCCTTTTTTACTAGTTTCCTAATAATGCCTAGCATCCTGTTTGCTTTTTTGGCCGCCACTGCACACTGAGCAGAAATTTCAACCTATTAATTATAACAACACTTAGATCTTTTTTTCTTGAATGCCGTTCTCCAAGGCTTACCCTATCAACAGGTAACTGTGATTCGGATTATTCTTTCCAATGTGCATCACCTTGCATTTTTCCACATTAAATTTCATCTGCCATTTGGATGCCCAGTCTTCCGATTTCCTAAGGTCTTCCTGCAATATTTCACAGTCTGCATGTGTTTTAACAACCTTGAATAGTTTTGTATCATCTTCAAATTTAATCGCCTCACTTGTTACAATTTTCATATCCGATATCCTGAGAAGATATGCATATACATTTTGAAAATCAAAAGCATGCATGTATTTTCCTAGTTCAGGAATAAAACAAAAAGACAAAAAGGCACATAACTGCTTACAAAACAGTATATAAAAAACAACAAAGCAGTGGAATCAAATGCATTTATTGGAACAATACCCGACGTGGCCACGTTTCGCCCTCAGGCTGCGTCAGGGGTACAAACTATCAAAAGTTAATGCATAGCAGATAAGTGGAACTAGATTTTTGGAATAACGGTTCTTATCCCACTTTTAGTGTATATGATATATTTATATACACTTTTGATAGTTTGTACCCCTGATGCAGCCTGAGGGCGAAACGTGGCCACGTCAGGTATTGTTCCAATAAATGCATTTGATTCTAGTTCAGGAATATCCTTCCCACCACCTTTGGTAAACATTTAGATGTAGAAGACATGAGTGCACTTCTACCTGCATAGAGAAGCATATTTTTTCTAAAAGTACCATTTTACCCTCAGAAATAACTTCTGAAGTTGCCCTAGTTTTCAGGATACCCACAATGAATATGTATGAGATAAATTTGCATGTACTACCTCCATTTTATGTATATTCATTGTCGGTATCCTGAAAACCTGATTGGGTAGGTGCGTCCTGAGAACTGAGTTGAGAACCGCTGCTCTAGGTGGATTAGCAGATGAACTGCCATGATCTTGAAGATAATTAAGAAATAGTGTGCTTCATTGTTTTTCAAATTGTAATTACAAAAACAGATGTGGCATTTGACAGACTTGCCCAGGGGCAAGTAATGAGTGGTGAGAATTGTGCAGCACTCTGCCAGTCCAACTTAGAATAAATGAAAATGAGGAATGCTAATAATGCAGAGCACATGGCACAACAAAATTTGATGCATTATTAGATTGAAAGGAAATGGGTACTAATTATATCCATTTCATATCATTCAGCATCTCATGGTAGGCATACCATTAATAGCTTCCAAAACTGTTGCCCTAGAAGGTCTTACACAGCAAAGTTTGAATGAATTCACTCTGTTTATTAGTGACATTTCTTACATGTCTGGGCAGACAACTTGCTGTTTTGACTCGGTGCCAAGCAGTAAGATTGCAGTTGTTAGGTCTAACATCTGAAAGAAAATGCTGTTCTATTAAAACTTCAGAGATGACTGAATCTCTTAGAAGCCTGAACTTGGCCAGTTTGTATCCGGCCAAGTGGGACTGTAGTGTGTAGCACAGGAACTTGTGTGTCCCACGCTAGGGAGGATCAAAGTTAAAGCAGTTATGAATAAAAACGGCATACCCGTAGATGCGTCTGTTGCTACCAGTACACCTACACTTCCCTGACTTGTAGAAGTCCAGTGATCTTTAGTTTGGACTGATCAATTTACACTCAGATCAGTAGTGGAAGTGCTGCATGTTCAGCATGGGTTTATGTGACCTCTTTGCAAAGCAGCTGGGTATTTAAAAAAAGAAAAATAGCAATTTTGCATGGTCTATTTGCACTAGTTGTTGGGTATGCTTGTAATTTTCGGGATTTTTGTTTTATTTTTAGTTCAGAAATTAGTTGGTGCAAAAGTTCACACTTTTTAAATGTAAGTCAACTTTTATGCACATTAATTCAGAGCTTTTGTATATCTACAAAGTTAATTTAGTGTGTGTTCTTTACTCATTTAAATTTTCCAAACCAGAAACTGAATGCAGTTGTGACCCAGTTGGTGGGAGAAGAATACTAGTGTACAGCACAAGCAGCAGGTGCAGGCGGACCTGAGCTGTGCTGGGGATAGACCCTCTAAGTGGCTGCGGGGTAACCTCAGGTGGGTGACTAGGCGTTTCGTGACACATGTCTTTAATTAAGACTATTTATTTTTTGATTCTAGCCAAGCAGTCAGCTGGAGTTTCATGATGAGAAACAAGAGTCAATAGGTGGTATTCACCCTCTCCCCCCCCACCTACAAGTTAAAACACCATTTCTGTACTTACATGCTGAAAGCCTATTAGACATGGCAAGACAATGAGACAGAATTTTATAACAGGGCACCTAGTTTAAGAGGACAAATAGGCTATTTAGGCACTATTTTTTAAAGACACATAGGTTCTCACAAAACACATAAACTACAGACTTCAAAATGGTCTCTTCCCCACGGATAAAGGAAACATCTTACTTATGCCTCTACCGAAAGATGCTAAGAAAAACACAATGGAGCTAATCAACTATCGCCCAATAGCATTTATCCCGCTCATAACCAAACTCATGGAGGGCATAGTGACGAAACAACTCACTGAACACCTAGATAAACACTCAATTCTACACGAGTCCCAATCAGGATTTCGATCGAATCACAGCACTGAAACTGTGCTAGTGTCTGCAGTGAACTCATTCAAACATGCAATTGCAACTGGTAACAACATACTCCTCCTACAATTCGACATGTCCAGTGCCTTCGACATGGTCAATCATGGAATTCTACTACATATACTAGAATACTTTGGAATAGGAGGTATAGTGCTCAAATGGTTCAGAGGATTCCTGACCACAAGATCATACCAAGTAACAACGAACGCGGACATATCAGCCCCATGGATACCTGAATATGGAGTTATCCAAGGATCCCCCCTCTCACCAACCCTCTTTAACCTAATGATGATAATGTTAGCCAAATTACTAGCCAATCAAAACCTCAACCCATACATATATGCAGATGATGTCACAATTTATATCCCGTTTAAGCACGATCTAAATGAAATCACCAACGAGATCAACCAAAGCCTCCAAATCATGCACTCTTGGGCGGATGCATTCCAGCTAAAACTTAGTGCAGAAAAAAACACAAACTACTACTACTACTATTTAGCATTTCTATAGCGCTACAAGGCATACGCAGCGCTGCACAAGCATAGAAGAAAGACAGTCCCTGCTCAAAGAGCTTACAATCTAATAGACAAAAAATAAATAAAGTAAGCAAATCAAATCAATTAATGTGAACGGGAAGGAAGAGAGGAGGGTAGGTGGAGGTGAGTGGTTACAAGTGGTTACGAGTCAAAAGCAATGTTAAAGAGGTGGGCTTTCAGTCTAGATTTAAAGGTGACCAAGGATGGGGCAAGACGTAGGGGCTCCATAACCACACCATACTGTTCTCATCTCACAAAATCTAAAAATTCTCGGAGTTACCATTGACCGTAACCTCACACTCGATGCTCACGTGAAAAATAAGACGAAAAAGATGTTCCACTCCATGTGGAAACTCAAAAGAGTAAAACCTTTCTTCCCGAGATACATCTTCTGTACCCTGGTACAATCAATGGTACTGAGTCATCTGGACTACTGCAATGCACTGCAAGCTGGATGCAAAGAACAGAATATCAAAAAAACTCCAAACAGCACAAAACACTGCCGTCAGATTCATATTCGGAAAAACTAAATATGAAAGTGCAAAACCCCTAAGAGAGAAACTTCACTGGCTCCCACTTAAGGAACGCATCGCGTTGAAGATCTGCACGATTGTTCACAAAATCATCCACACAGACGCCCCAACCTATATGCTAAACCTCGTGGACCTGCCTGCTAGAAATGCCAAAAGATCTTCCCGCAAATTTCTGAATCTACACTTCCTTGTCATCAAGCAGATGCAGCCATTACAGATGGGTTGTGTCCATCAACCAGCAGAGGGAGATAGAGAGCACACTTTTTTCAGTGCCTCATACCAGCTTGCTCCACTGCCTCTCTTCAGTATTCTCTATCTCCCCTAGCAGAGTGGCTGCAGCTTCTTCGAGCTCCATCTAAAATCTGCCTGGAGGTTGCGCCTGTGCTTTTGCCAGTTGTTAGCAGGGGTGTTGGAGGCTATAGCAGCTTCACTTTAAAGGCACATAGGTTCGCCCTTTCCCTGCCTTACCCATACCTCCGTGGATGTGGACACATTGCTTAGCTTTCCCTGTCCTTCCCCACCATCAGTGGATGTAGGCACATAGGTTCGCCCTTTCCCTGCCTTTCCCACTCACCTGAGCCTCCAGAGTTCTATTTACCTCTGCTTTCCTCACAGCATTAAAAAAAAAAAAGTCGCGTCGTGCTTTGGCGCTTAGACGCTGGAACAGAGGTTTTTCCTTGCCTTTTTCTGTGGGACCAGAGCTGTGATACTCGGTCCAGTGAGGTAAGAGTGTTTTCTGACTCCTCCAGGGTGGGCCCGCGATCGGGGCGATTTTGGCTTTACCGCCGTTTTAGGCGATGGCTGCGGAGACAGTAAAGCGCTGTTCCAAGTGTGGCAAGCGCAGATCAGCAGCGGGGCTCTGTAAATCGTGCTGTACAGATGTTAGAGCCGGTCCGAGCATGGCGAGCGACGATTTGAATTTACCACATGGCGCAACCTCCGCTGAGACGGAGAGTCCTGAGCCTGGGGGAGGCCTCGGAGTGAGGCTGATATGGGAGCTACTAGCCCCGGCAGAGATCCGGGTGCCCAGGGTGACTTTTTCTCCCCTGATTTTGTCTTATTAATGCATAAAGCATACATGCTTAAAAGAGCTCTCCCACAAAGCCCGGCATGGGCCTCTTCTAATGCCTGGGTATGTCCTCTGAGGCGTTATTCCCTGATAATTGGCAGAATATGAAGCGCAGAAGGGCTCATTCCCCTTCAGAGAGTGCTGCACCTCCATTACCCCCCCCCCCCCCCCCCCCCCCCGTGGTCGGGCTGCGAGGATTCGGAGGACTCTGGCAGGCCTTCATGGTCTGAGGAGCCAGAGTCTGGTGCAGAAGTGACTCAGGATCTGGACTATCCCTCTGCGGTGAGGATTTTCCACCGTGATGAGCTGCCAGCGCTTATTTCTGATGCCCTGCAGGCTCTCTCTATTGAGGACCCTGCCAGTGGCACAGCCTCCTCTGTGAATCCTAGGATGGCTAGTACCAAAAAGCCTGCTCGAGCCTTTCCTTTGCATGACTCCATCCAAGAGCTTATTTCGGCTCAATGGGCTGACCCCGAGGGACCTTTGAAAGTTTCCAGAGCTATGGGGCAATTATACCCTCTGAGTGAGGAGCATATTGCTCGCTTTGCTATGCCTAAAGTGGATGCCCTAGTCACAGCTGTGACAAAGAGAACTACCCTCCCTGTTGAAGGAGGTGTTGCCCTGAAGGATATTCAAGACCGTAGACTGGAATCAGCACTTAAACGGTAATTTGAAATTGCAGGTCTATTCGGGCATCTGCATGCAGTGGTTATGCTGCTAGACCCTGCCTGGCTTGGTTGCAACAGGCAGTGGAACAGCCCGGTGATGGAGCGGAGCCCTTTTCAGATGTGGCTCCGCGGATGGAGTCGGCCTTGTCCTTTCTTGCTGACGCCCTTTATGATATTGTCAGAGCTTCGGCTAAACACATGGCAGTAGCAGTGGCGGCTCGCCGTCTTCTTTGGCTACGGCATTGGGCGGCGGACATAGCCTCTAAGCAAAGGTTGGTGAAGTTGCCCTTTCAAGGCCTTCTCCTGTTTGGTGAGGAGTTGGAGAAAATTGTGAAGGGTCTGGGTGAGGCTAAACCCCAGCGCTTGCCCGAAGATAGGCCTCGGCCTTCCTCTAAGGGTGCGGCGGTCCACTTCTCTTTCAGACCTCGCTTCCGTGAAGCTCGAAGGTACCGCCCGGGGCGTTCTGCTGGGTTCACTTCTCGTGCCCGTTTTCAGCAGAGGAACTCCTTTCGCTCGGACAAACGTTCCACAGCCACTGGCTCAAGGCCTGGAGTTCAGGGGCGACCCTCTCAATGATGGTGTGCCAGCCCTCTCCTCGAGTCCTGTCATCAGAGGACGTCTTTCCCTCTTTGCCGAGGAGTGGGCCAACATTTCCTCAGATCAGTGGGTCTTGGAACTGATCAGAGACGGTTACAGAATAGAATTCGATGCCCCTGTAAGAGACGTGTTTGTGGAGTCCCGATGCGGTTCTGCCACCAAACGGGCGGCGGTAGAGGAGACTTTGCAAGGTCTGATTCAGATAGGGGCCCTGTCCCCGGTACCTCCCGCCGAACACGGCTGCGGCCGCTACTCCATCTACTTTGTGGTGCCGCGAAAAGGAGGGTCTTTTCACCCTATTCTGGACTTAAAAGAATTAAACAAGTCCCTGAGAGTGCGGCATTTTCACATGGAAACCCTGCACTCCGTCATTGCGGCGGTACAGCCAGGAGAGTTTCTCACGTCTCTGGACCTGAAAGAAGCTTACTTGCACATACCAATGTGGCCCCCGCACCAGAAGTTTCTGAGGTTTGCGGTGATGGGAAAGCATTTCCAGTTCCGGGCCTTGCCTTTTGGCCTCGCCTCAGCTCCCCGCACCTTTTCGAAGGTTATGGTGGTAGTAGCTGCCTTTCTAAGGCGAGAAGGTATTCAGGTTCACCCATACCTGGTCGACTGGCTCATTCGAGCAAACTCTGCTGCAGAGAGCCAGCATGTAACAGCCAGAGTGGTCTCAGTACTTCAATCTCTGGGCTGGGTCGTCAATTTGGCCAAAAGTCACCTGACCCCCTCGCAGTCTCTAGAATATTTGGGGGCCAGGTTCGACACAGCCTCTGGGTATGTGTACCTACCCGAGCAAAGGTGGTGCAAGCTTCAGAATCAGGTCCATCTGCTCCTGAGGACAGGGCCATGCCGACAAGGTAAGCGAGGTAAGCAACGCAGGGGGGCGCGACCTCTAGAGGGCGCCACTCACTTGCAAAATCTTTTACCTGAAGTTGTGATTCTCCTCTCTCCCCTGCCCTTCCCGCATCAGGAAGTGAAGGTAGCCCAGCAGTGCTGAGACAGACACTCTGCTCTGCTAAAGCTGCTTCAAAGAGTACAACCAGCAGCTATTTATGGCTTTGGTGTGTGAACAACTTTCATTCAGGGTGAGCTGGAACAACATTCAAATTAAAGAGAACAGGTTTGGAGGCAGGTGTGCAAGTGAGACTGGGGAGAAATAAAAAATAAATAGTGTAATTGTTATCTGTAAGTGGTTCAAAGTTTTTGTTTTTTGAGCATGTACACTGAGAGGAGGGCATGACTGCAATGATGTATACATAATTATCATATCTACAGCTAAAATCTATTTAATTGGCTGAGGTTCAAAGAGGAAGTTTAGCTGACGTATAGTGTAGAATAGCTGGTAAGTAAAAATCTGATTGCTTTTTTTGTGTGTTTGTTTTTATATAAAACATTCTGCTTGGATAGGGAGAGTTTGTGATATTTGAAAATACATTTTGCTTTAATAAAATTGCTAAACTTTAGAGTCAGAGACTTATCAATGAGGGATACATACAGTGGAAAGGAAGCCCTGGAAACAGAATTAAGAGGACAGATACCAGCAACAGAATCAGATACTGGGCCAGCATGATCAGAAAAAGAAAGTCACCAGCCAACAAGGTAGAAAAAAAATCGTTTTATTTTCATTTTAGTGTTTGGAATATGTCCACTTTGAGAATTTACATCTGCTAACTTATTTTGCAATGTATAGCAGTCTCCAAGAGACTGGGCTCCCAGTGAGCCAGGGAGGTCAGACTGTGTAAATGAGATGGAGACCCCCCCCCCCCCACTGTAACAAAGACAGGAACATGCATAATCAAAGCTTAGGTCTCTGCAGTTACAAGGGCTGGCCATTCCTAATTATGCTAATAGTTTTTAATAGGCTAAGTCCCACTGAAAAGCCTCTTTATAAAGGCAGTGCTTTCTCTGGAGAGCAGTGTTAAGAAACAGCAGGAATTGTGTTTATTTTTTTAAACTGCTTTCCTGTGTAAGCTAATTTACAGTTTTCTAGTATATGCTTGACATTGAAGGGTGTGGTAGACCCTTTTGTCAGGTCTGGCTGGGCCTGTAGTTTTCAGTCTAAAGGAAAGACAGGTAGCAATGGAGAAACATCTAATGAAGAAGCGAGATGGGGGGGGCACCAACTGATAGTCTGCAGGGCGGCACCAGAGACCCTTGGCATGGCCCTGCCTGAGGATGCCCCGCCCGCGAGCTTGGGACATTGTCCAGCTGTTTGGATCGATGACGGCCACCATGGAACTGGTGCCCTGGGTGAGAGCGCACCTGGGACCTCTACAGTATGCTCTACTCCAAAGATGGTCTCCAGTATCTCAGGATTACCAATGTAGACTCTCTTGGCTCCCTGCGGCCCGACTCAGCATGGAGTGGTGGCTCTCAGACAACATGCTGCGGCAAGGAATGCCGCTGACGCTCCCCGATTGGTGCCTAGTGGTGACAGATGCCAGTCTGAAAGGCTGGGGTGCACATTGCAAGGGGAAGCATGCCCCCAGGGTCTACGGACACCCGAGGAGTCAGAGTGGTCCATTAACCGCCTAGAGTTGAAAGCGGTGTTTCAGGCGCTTCTGACCTTTCAAATGACCCTGGAAGGATTGGCTGTCAGAGTGATGTCGGACAACACGACAGCAGTGGCCTACATAAATCGACAAGGCGGCACTCAGTGCAGAGCTCTAGCTGCGCAGGCCGAACAAATTTGCCACTGGGCCGAGCTGCATCTACAGTTTCTGTCGGCAGGTCAGAGCAACGTGCAAGCCGATTATCTAAGCAGGCATCAGATCGATCCAGCGGAGTGGGAACTTGCAGACGAAGTGTTTCTGCAGATATGTGCCAAGTAGGGCAAGCCCGTGATCGATCTAATGGCGACAAGCACCAATGCCAAAGTCCCGTGCTTCTTCAGCAGACGGAGAGATCCTCGCGCGGTGGGGTTGGATGCCTTGGCTCAACCCTGGCCTCCGGGCCTACTGTATGTGTTCCCTCCGTGGCCCTCGATAGGGCGAGTGCTCCTGCGGATTCGGCTGCATCCAGGAGAAGTGGTTCTCGTCGCCCCGGATTGGCCCAGGAGGCCTTGGTATGCGGACCTCCGACAGATGCTCGTAGAGGATCCCCTTCAGTTACCTCTGGTTCCCAACCTGTTGTCACAGGGTCCGGTGACCATGGAGGATGCTGGCCGATTTGGTCTTATGGCCTGGCGATTGAGAGGGCGCAATTGAGAGGCAGAGGCTATTCCAATTTTAATTACCACTCTCCTGCAAGCCCGCAAGCGTTCCACTTCCATGGCTTATGCCAGGATTTGGCGCCAGTTTGTAGTCTGGTGTGCTTCCAGAGAGATCACACCCCTGCGGGCTCCTGTCTTGCCGATTCTGGACTTTTTGCAGGATGGTGTACAGAAAGGCTTGGCCTATAATTCCATGCGGGTGCAAGTGGCAGCGTTGGCTTCCCTGCGTGGCAAGGTTGAAGGCGTGTCTGTAGCTGCTCATCCGGATGTGGCACGGTTTCTTAGAGGGGTGCTTCGGCTCCGTCCTCCCATGCGTGCACCTTGTCCAACTTGGAACCTGGGGCTAGTGCTGAAGGCCCTTCAGGGTGCTCCCTTTGAACCGCTTTGGCGTGCTTCAGAGAAAGATTTGACACTGAAGGCCGTCTTGTTAATGGCCATTACTTCGGCGAGACGGGTGTCAGAGCTCCAGGCGCTGTCCTGTAGAGACCCTTTTCTGCAGTTTTCAGAGTCCGGGGTCACGGTTCGGACCGTGCCTTCCTTCTTGCCTAAGGTGGTTTCAGCGTTTCACCTAAACCAACCTATTTTCTTGCCCTCCTTTGTCGAGGAGGATTTTCCAGAATCTTTTGGGCAATTGCACCTGTTGGCCGTGCGCAGGACTCTGCTGCAGTATCTGCGAGTTACTAACTCTTTCAAGACCTCTGATCATCTGTTTGTTTTGCTGTCAGGTCCTCGCAGAGGGTCTCCAGCGTCTAAAGCCACTATTGCCCGCTGGCTTAAAGAATCTATCTTTTCAGCTTATTTGCTTGCCGGCCGGCCTCCGCCTGATGCCTTTAAGGCGCATTCCACTAGAGGAATTTCCTCTTCTTGGGCTGAAACTGGAGCACTCTCTCTTCAAGAGATTTGTAGTGCAGCAACATGGGCTTCTAAGCTCTCTTTTGCCCGACATTACAGGCTGGATATGGCTGCCAGGAGGGACGCACATTTTGGAGCACAAGTGCTGGCGCGTGGTGTGGCTTGTTCCCACCCTATCTAGGGATTGCTTTGATACATCCCATCTGTAATGGCTGCATCTGCTTGATGACAAGGAAGGGAAAATTAGGTTCTTACCGTGATAATTTTCTTTCCTTTAGTCATAGCAGATGCAGCCATGATCCCTCCCTGTCTGATGCCATCTGCTGTAAATCTATTTCAGGTTCTGTTCGTGTTTCCTGGAGATTCCGTCCTTGGGAGAAAGTCAGAAAACAGTCTTCAGGATTCTTGTTCAATTAAAGGAGGATGTTTCATGTTTTGGAGGATGAGTTTATTCCCTCCGGGAGGATGAATTTATTCCCTCCAGTTATGTCTCAGTGGAGGATGAGTTTATGCCCTCCAGGAGGATGTTTCATTCCCTCCATTCTGAGTTAATGCCCTTTGTTGTAGGGCCATCGTTCGCTGTGAGGAAAGCTCATGTTATTCCCATTGCGGTTTGCCATACTGCTTTGGAAGCTTCAAATACTGAAGAGAGGCAGTGGAGCAAGCTGGTATGAGGTACTGAAAGAAGTGTGCTCTCTATCTCCCTCTGCTGGTTGATGGACACAACCCATCTGTAATGGCTGCATCTGCTATGACTAAAGGAAATAAAATTATCACGGTAAGAACCTAATTTTCCCTTCCCCAGCTGTAAAGAACTAAAATACAAGTTGATACATGCAACTACCTTCTCTTACATGAGCACTTAGTTGTAGAATGCACTACCTACTACCTTGAAAACTATTGACGAAATAATCAACTTTCAGAAATCACTGAAGACACATCTCTTCAACAAGGCCTACAAAGAAAACCCACAACCCTACTAAATCACCACGCCAACCCACCCAGTTATGAAAGTCTACTTTCTATACCTATCCGCCTAAATCTTCTCTTCTTTCCCTTATTCAGTTTTATCACATCTCTAGTTGTATCTGATATCCTGTAATGGCAAAGCCATAACAGGACTCTGTAAGCCACATTGAGCCTGCAAATAGGTGGGAAAATGTGGGATACAAATACAATAATTAAATAAATAAAAATCTAGGTGTCTTTACGTAGTGGCAGAATAGCCTATTTATTCATACCTATATAGTCTTTACATAAGTGGCAGAAATTGCACCTTGAATGGCGGTGTGAATTGCACATACAGGGCTAGATTCTATATATGGTGCCTGATCCACATGGTAAAATAAATACGCCTAGGTGTAATCTGTAAAGTATGCCTACATTTTATAGAATTGGCTTAAATTTCTGTGCGGTATATAGAATATGCCGAGTGCCTGTCCATGTAGGCCAAGTAAATCCCGACACTTAAATTAGGCTCAGAGGAAGTGTATTCTATAATAATGTGTATTGATTTTAGAAATGCCCATGCCCCCTTTTCAAACATGCGACTTAGAATTTATGCGCACCACATTGCCAAATACACTTAGTGAGTTGTGCGCATAAATCTTAATGCCGGTTAGTGCTGGTAATTGCTTTTTAACATTCAGTTGACAGCGCTGATTAGCTAGTTAGCCAATTAAGTTGCGTGCATTGTTATAGAATACGTTTCGATTTTCGGACAGAAATCGCAGCATGATATATAAAATCCTGGAGAAAGTTTTTATAAGTATGTATGTTGACTAACTTCTTTTATTATTAATACATGTGCTTCTGAACTCTGCCCACACTTGGCCCAAACTGTGCCCCTGTACACGCCTACCTTTGTCAGTCAAAATTTTATAATGGCCCATTTATGCATGTATGCTGCCACATGGGTGTGAAAATTACTTTATCTTTATTTTCTGAAAGGTAATTTAAGGCATAAGTCTTAATCGGTGGCTGGACTTCAACATTCAGCCCAGAAATGTTGTTAAGATTGAACGTAATGAACACCGGTGAAAATGGAGGACAATAGTTGCAAAATATTTTCTGTTAATTAAAGGAATCTGAAAACAATTTGTATTGAAAGCCAAGTGCTGTAGTTCTTAGCAATGTGACTTTGTACAGTAGATGTTACAAGGTTATGATAGACTTATAGCTATTTCTGAGGTTGGATGGCACTTCACATCGGGGCAGGGATCAAGTGTAAACTGAAGGACAATCAATTACCCTGACCAAGACAGTAATTCAGGGGTCCCTTTACCAATCTGTGGTGAAAAGGCCTCTGTGGTAGCGGTGACGGCCATTTTTGCTTTCCTTCAGGGCCCTTTTCACCACAGTGGGTAAAAAGCCTGAAAAAAAAATGGCTAGGTGGTAAGCTTGCACTTACTGCATGGCCATGTGGGGGGAGGGGGAGACACCACTTACTGCCACTTGTTAATGTGCGGTAAGGACTTCCGTGCTACCCCAGTGGTATATTTTTGTAAAAAAAATCCATCAGCGCCGGAAATGGCATGTGCTGGAGGCGGAACTACTAGTGGCAGCCACGTTGGGCCGGTGGTAGTTCCAGGTTGCCGCACGGCAACCCTTTAGTAAAAGGGCACCTCAGTGATCTAAAGGGAAGCAGAGCTTGAATGCATGCTTCCACAAGAGAGGTTTAAAAAGAGAGAGTGATGAAGGGAATTGGCAGAACATAGATTATAATGGACGTGAACCTGCAATTCACAAGGGCTTCATACTGCATTTGAATCTAGAGTCCTACTTAGATCCTAAATGAAATAAATTGAAGAACTTTTATCCAAGTTTTATTCATGTTGTAAGACCTCTTTGTTTGGGGTTGCTGACAATTTTTGCACAAAGACTACTGAAACAGACCAAATACAGTGCTTTCCAAGAATGGGCTAGAAGACTACTACCCCTGTGCTCAACTTAGAGCTACAGCTGCTAACTTCAAAAATATTATTTTCAATGTGTGTGGTAATCTCACCTGCTTAATCACCAATTGGCTCTGTTCATTTGTAACATAGCCCATCCGTTTGGGGCTACTTTTTTTTTATTAATTTCAAATTAAATTGACACGTAAATTTTTACATTGTCATGAAATACAGCATCATAATGTTATATAAAGTATATGGATACAGCTCAAATATAAGGGGAAGAGAAAATAAAACGAAAGAAAAAAGAAAAATTTTTCCCCCTAGTAACTAACATTTTTTTTCCTTCTTTTCCCTCTCTTACCATCAGCATCCACTAAACTATTAATCTGTAACATTCAGTTATATTGCTTCCTTAGACCACATATAGAAGAGGGAGACGGGCAAACATATTAGAGAAGTTACTTATTATATTCAATTTTAAGAAGAACTCATGCAATCCCAAACTCACATCATAACAGGCTTTTTAGAATCTAAGAAGACTCTCAATTGGTCAGGCGAAAAAAAGACATACTTTGTTGAACCTAACCGAACTATACATTTACATGGGTAGGCCAGTAGGAAAGATCCTCCCAAGTCCAAAGTTTTTTGTTTTAATTCCAGAAAAAGTTTTCTTCTCTGTTGAGTAGTTTTAGTAACATCTTGAAACATCCAAACCATGGCACCCGCAAATAGAGTAACTGAATTCCGAAAATAAAGACGTAAAATTGCATTAAGATCTTGCTCAAAAGTAAATGAGATTAATAAAGTCCTTCGCTCCGTATTAGCGTCCAAAGTTTGTTCTAATATTTTGGATATATTCGCAAAGTCCAAACTTTTCTCTCCTAGACCACCTGGTTCATCCGGCTCTTTTCCTTTCTTCTGGGGTAAATAAAAAACTTCCTGGGGTAACTTTAATATCTCAAAAGAATATCTTTTAAACATGTCCAAAGGTGATATCCCTGGGAGTCTTGGAAAGTTCAGAACCCTTAAGTTTAGGCGCCTGTTGTAGTTTTCAAGTTGTTCTGTTTTGTTATGCACATATAGTTTATCTTTTACAGCAGTTGCCTTAAATTCAGTTAGTTGTTCTGATTCTTGCTGTAAATGTTTAACTCTATCTGAGAGTTCAGCTTGGATCTTTTCTACTGAACCTTGAAGTTCTCCAACCTTAGTGGTTAAAATTGTAACCTCACCTCGAGACTCCTGTAAAGAAGCCTCCATTTTCTTCAACACCTGCCAGATAGTCTCCAGATTCACCTCTGCAGCTCTTTCTACACTCTCCACCAATACTGGGGGAGCTTGTTCCAGGCGTTTCTGTTGCAGTTTGGGATCCCACTCAGGGTTCTCGCTACTCACACTTCCGGTGGAGCTCGAATCTCCTTCTCTTACTGCAATCGCTACTGGATGCAGAGGTATTTTTGGAGCCGGGGGAGGGGATAAAGATGTTTCATTGGCCCGTAGAGAGTCCTCTTCTCCCGGGCTCTCTACTGCGGGTCCCGTCCCTCTCGTTCCGAGTTGGGATCCGGTGGTTAAGTAGCGCTCAAGAGTCGACTGTAGCGGAATCGAAGATGAGGCAGGCGGGATTCTCATCCTCGTCGCGCCTTTCCTCTTTGTGTGCAGCATTTGTTTAGCGATATCAAAAAATGAAGAGAAAAGGTAAAACTTTCACAAAGAGGGTCAGAAGATCTAGGAGCGCTTCCCCAAACCGCAGGTTGCATCCGCCCCGTTTGGGGCTACTTGAGGGAGGCGTGGCCTAATGGTTAGTGCAGCGGGCTTTGATCCTGGCAACCTGGGTTCAATTCCCATTGCAGCTCCTTGTGACCTTGGACAAGTCACTTAACCCTCCATTGCCCCAGGTACAAAAACTTAGATTGTGAGCCCTCTAGGGACGGAGAAAGTACCTGCATATAATGTGTACAGTGCTGCGTATGTCTAGTAGCACTATAGAAATGATTATTATTATTAGTAGTACTATTCATGGTAAAATCCTGTCAAGGGAACATATTCTTTAGCTGGAATTTCTCTGTAAAAACTCAGAGTGAATGCCAGCAGGGGCATGTAAGGACATGCGAGTTGTATAGTACGAAATAATTCTTTTTTGCAGAACAGAGAAACTTGAAAGCGTATATTCTACTTAGCTTTTTATTATATTTTTAAGGGGTTTCCCTCGGATTCTATATAGTGCGTCTAGAGAGCTGTGGCAAAATTGGCATGGATTCTACAACAAGTTGTGTAGCTTAATTGGCTTAAGTTAATCAGCGTTGATAACAGCTCTTAAGCAATAATTAGCACTGATTAGAATTCATTGCGCACAACTCACTAAGCGTATTCTGTAATGAAGTGTGCCAGCAAAGAGGGGTATGGTTATGGGCGGGGAAAAGGGCGTTTCATGGGTGTTCCAAAATTTCCGTGCATAGTTATAGAGTATGGCCCAGTGCGCCTAAATCTACGTACTGGGATTTACTCCACATTTTCATTGGTGTAAATGGATTCATGTAGTTTTAAGCGCTGAGATATCAGCTATGCGTATTCTATAATTGGTGCCTAAATCTAGGCGCAGATTACAGAATATGTTTAGCTGGCACTGATTATTATTAGGAAAGGGATGGAAAACAAACTTGAGGATGTTATAATGCCGTTGTATCGCTCCATGGTGCGACCGCACCTCAAGTATTGTGTCCAGTTCTGGTCGCTGCATCTCAAAAAAGATATAAAGGAATTAGAAAAGGTGCAGAGAAGGGCGACGAAAATGATAAAGGGAATGGAACGACTTCCCTATGAGGAAAGGCTGAGAAGGTTAGGGCTCTTCAGCTTGGAGAAAAGGCGGCTGAGGGGTGATATGATAGAAGTCTACAAGATAATGAGCGGAGTAGAGCGGACAGATGTGACGCATTTGTTTACACTTTCAAACAATAATAGAACCAGGGGACACAAGATGAAGCTAGAATATGGTAGATTTAAAACAAATAGGAGAAAGTTTTTCTTTACTCAGCGTGTAGTTGGACTCTGGAACTCGTTGCTGGAGAATGTAGTGACAGCAGCTGGCCTTACGGAATTTAAAGGGGGTTTGAACAGATTCCTGAGGGAAAAGTCCATTGAACATTATTAATTTTTTTTGGGGGGGGAGGGGGGTTGCTGGGTTCTTGAAGCCTGGATTGGCCGCTGTCGGAGACAGGATGCTGGGCTTGATGGACCCTTGGTCTTTTCCCAGTATGGCGGTGCTTATGTACTTATTTCAGCGCCATATATAGAATTTCCTCCTTTATGTTTTGAAATTGTGCTATTTCTTTGCATGTTAAAATGTATGTATTGTTGTAACCCACCCATAGGAGACAAGTTTTCAAAATTATTGAGGGTGCTAAACCTAAGAGAAATGATCTCTCTCTGGATGTAGTCAAGAAATTTGTTCAATATCGGGGGTGCTCAAGCACCCACAGAGCTGGCTCTTATACCTAGGAGTACAGCAATAGGTGGGCAGTAAGCCCATTAAATGAATGAAAATGAAGAAGCTGGGAGTGTAAAAACTGTGTGCAACCTGTGTAGATGCTACTTGTCTAGTGCACATTCATGAGGTACCACAATGTTTGGATGTAGCATTGAGACTAAGCAAAATCTGCTCCAGTGTTGGTTACAACATATATTGCAGAAAGGCAGCAGAAATTATACATATGGACATTAGTGGTGCCTGTGAATTAGCAAGGCAACAGGTCTGCCACACCTGAAGATGCGTGTTAAGAACAAATGAGCGTATCGGCAGAGAATTTTGACTACAAACCGCTGACACATCATCTGACCAAAGCAGTACGTGTATGGAAAGGGAAGTATGTGATGGTTTTAATTTTGAAACATTTATGTTGCCACCTTTTCCCCTGTTTGAGAGTATAAAGCAGGTTAAATAAGCTCAGAAAAATAAAGGCAAGAAAACAATATACAAATAAGTTAAAAACTGCACATTTGAGTGTGACAAAATGATGTTTCCCGTTCCTCCATTTGCAAACTCATACATGTTTTCTTGGGGACTGGGTGTGAAAAGACATTCTCGTGTGTCTCAAAGTGTCAGGTTGGGTGAGGTACGTGGTGCATGCACACTTGGAGTGTCTTTGCTTAAGCATACAGATGCATAACAGATGGATCAATAGATGATATTGCTTGGGCAAAACACACCTTCAAATGAACTCTGTCAAGAAAAAGTCCAGGTTTTCTGATGTCTCTTAAAAGGTAAATTAGTTTTAGTTCATAAGCACAATTGTAGAATTTATAAACTGCTTAATCCCATTACTGATTCAATACAGCTAAGAACATAAAAATAGCTATACATGATCAGACCAATGGTCCATCTAGCCCAGTATCCTGTTTTCAACAGTGGCCAATCCAGGTCACAAGTACCTGGCAGAAACCCAAATAGTGTCAACATTCCATGTTGCCAATCACAGGGCAAGCAGTAACTTCCCCATGTCTGTCTCAATATCTAACAAAAACACATTAGAACATACCACACATTAAAACATAATTCATACCACATAACCAACATTTCAAATTAAAAATTTGTTCTGTCTATGTTACTTTTACAAAACACAATATAACTTGGTAATTGTCTGACATTATTGGAATCATGTTTGAAGTAATAAACTGCTAAATAAAATAATTATTCGGCATTCTCCTTAGGAAAGGTATGGTGAATAAGACCGAAAATACTGTAATGCCTTTGTATTGCTCCATGGTCTGACTGCACCTTAAGTATTGTGTTCAGTTCTGGTTGCCGTATCTCAAAAAAGATATAGTGGAATTAGAAAAGGTTCAAAGAAGAGCAACCAAAATGATAAAGGGGATGGAACTCCTCCCATATGAGGAAAGGCTAAAGAGGTTAGAGCACTTCAGCTTGCAAAAGAGATGGATGAGGGGAGATATGATTGAGGTCTATAAAATCCTGAGTGGTGTAGAAAGAGTAGATGTAAATTGATTTTTTTACTCGTTCCAAAAGTAGAAAGACTAGGGGGACACTTGAGGAAGCTACATGGAAATATTTTAAAAACTAATAGGAGGAAATATTTTTCACTCAACGAATAGTTAAGCTCTGGAACTCTTTGCCAGAGGATGTGGTAATAGCGGTTAGCATATCTGTGTTTAAAAAAGGTTTGGAGAAATTCCTAGAGGAAAAGTCCGTAGTTAGCTATTGAGACAGACATGGGGAAGCAAATGCTTGACCCAGGATTGGTAGCATAGAATGTTGCTGCTAATTGGGTTTTTTGGCTTGGCCACTGTTTGGAAAACAGGATACTGGACTAGATGGGACCATTGGTCTGACCCAGTATAGCTACTTTATGTTGTATGTTGCTAAAGCGTATCTCTCTGCAAGGTGGAAAGCCTAGTGCAATGTGTTTTGAAAGCACGCTCTTATTACCTGTTGCTATTGGTTTATTTAAACATGATAGAAAAAAATGGCACAATAGACTATTTTCTGTGATACTTCTTTACATATTTTGTCTGTTGGCAGTTCCCTCTTGCTTGCATCATAATGTTAAATGAGTCTATTTTTGAAGAAACTAGGAACTGGAAGATGCTGAGTAAGGGCCCTGAAGGTCTTCCTTTCTCCTGCTTGATAACACTGATCATTGGATGGTGTGACTCAGTATTAGAATACAAATGATGAGGGTTCTAGACTCAGAAAAGCTACCTTAGTCAAGATAATGTACCTCAAGGAATCTGTTGGTAGATGGGGAAATAGAAAAGTTTAAGAGTAGTGGGCCAAACTGAAAAGAGACTTTGTAAGGGCAACAAACCTTTTGTTAGGAAAGTAAATAAAGACAGGAGGTAAAAGTGACCTCTGTAGTTTTCTTAGATCTAAAATGCTGATCTGTGCAGGTTTACACCTCTATGCCTTTGTTTAGCATTATACCTGCTGCTCTGCACAGGTTATCCCCCTCCCCAATGCCTTTTTCTTTGGGGGGCGGAGGAAGTGGTAATATATATATTTTTTTATAGTGGATGTACTCTATTACTTTGATTCCACCCTCTTGCTATATAGTGATCATCTGTATATATACTATGCCATTTTGAATTCTGTCACAGTTTTGGTCCTTACCAACTCCACCAGGAAGGTGTTCTAGGAATCCACTACCCTTTCTGTGAAAAAGTATTTCCTGATGTTGTTCTTAAGTTTACTTACTTACTTACTTTCATTTTTATTTCATATCCTCTAGTCCTACAGCATCCCTGTCTTTGGAAAAGGTTTGTTTGTGCCTTAATACATTTCAAATATTTAAATATGTGCATCATACCTTCCATGTACCCCCCCCCCCCCTTACCCAGAGTGTACATAGGTCCATAGGAACCAACTTTTCAAAATTATTGGGGGTGCTGAGCCAAGTGGAAATAAACCCTTCCTTGGACACATACAAGAATCTTCTCAATCTTGGGAGTGCTCAAGCACCCACAGAGTCGCCTCCTATGCATAGGTCTTCAAATGTCTTGGATAGCTATCACTCATCCCTGGGAGTGAGCTGTGAGAAATCAATCTATATTTTGGAATATACCAGATATTTTCTGTTTCATAGAATATTTAATGGTGTCATACAGTGACTGGGGAAGTGAGTGGAGGAGTGGCCTAGTGGTTAGAGCACCGGTGTTGCAATCCAGAGGTGGTCGGTTCAAATCCCACTGCTGCTCCTTGTGATCTTGGGCAAGTCACTTAACCCTCCATTGCCTCAGGTACAAAGTTAGATTGTGAGCCCTCCTGGGACAGAGAAATATCCAGTGTACCTGAATGTAACTCACCTTGCGCTACTACTGAAAAAGGTATGAGCAAAATTGAAATAAATAAATAAATAATATTTTATGCATATTGGACTAGATTCTATATATGGTGCCTTAAAAATGAACGCCGAAAAAAAATACACCTAGGCATATTCTATAAAATACTAAAGTTAGGTATGGTTTATAGAATACGCCTAGGGCCCGTCCACATGACTAAATCTAGTTGCTGGAGTTTATGCCAAGTAAAACTTGGTGTACATGCCATTGACTAAGGAGCCCTTTCACTAAAGGTAGCTGAGGAGCAATCAGGTACTACCACCGGCCTTATGCATGTGCTGGCTGTAGTGATGCCCTCAGCACATGCCATTTCTGGTGCTCCCAGAAATTAGCTGTAATTTTTACTGCTGGGGGTTACCCGCACGCTGCCCGGTTACCGCCAGTTTAGCTTGGGAGCTCTTACTTGCCACTTCAACGGGTGGTGGTAAGGACTTCCCCTGGAAATGGCCGTGCGGCAAGTGTTTACTTACTGCACAGCCATTTCCTTTATGGGGCTTTTTACCCACTGTGGTAAAAGGGGCCTTAGTGCACAGAAGATATCACGAGCCGACGCTACCGCAAGGCCTCTTTTACTGTAGCTTGATAAAAGGGGGTCCTAAGTTAGGTGCAGAGCCGGTGTATGCTATCTTGCCCATGATCCACTCATTCTACACACGTTGCAACGCTCCCTTTTCGGCAGCGCACAATAGAATTTACGCGCATCATTTTACAAAATACACTTAGCACATGTGCATTAATTCTAATTAAAGCCAATTAGTGTCAATTGCTTTAATCGGCAATTATTGGTGTCGATTGGCTTGTTAAGATAATTAAGTTGTAAGAATACAATCCGAATTGCGTGCGCAACTCAAGTCACGCTATATAGAATCTGGGGTTAATGCATGCATTACATGCATTTTTGCAATCTGTGACACCCCCTTTGCACATTATATATGTGAGCGCGTTTTACAGATGTTTTTTTTGCATTTGCCCTGAATCCAGTATCTCTTTCCTTCCCTCCCCATGAGTCCTGCATCACTCCCTCTTCCTTCCTCTCTTCTCCTCTGCCCTGTTGTCCTCTGTTCTTAATTTCTATTTCCAATGATAGCAGTGATTCAGACAGGCAACCTATTGATGGCATTGGAGGCCTTTTCTCTGGCACGTCCTGTCTCCTCTGATGGAATATCCTGTGTTTCTGACAAAGGAAAGACCCTCAGTGCCATCACAAGGCTGCCTGTCTGAATCGCTGCTATCATTGGACACAGCAATGAAGTGTGGAGGAATATTTCTATACCACTTATTAGCTTCAGTACAATATTCCTGGTCACAGATGAGGTCTAAAAGAAAATCTGAAAAGTGACAATCCATTCCAAAAAAAAAAAAACAACTTTAAATACTTAAATATATAAATCTTTTCTCTGTGTTCTGTGTGTAAGGTTTTTCTAAAGAATATAGCTATGAATTTAATTTCATGGACTAGAAATATCTATCCCAAGAAAACAACAAAAATCCTCATATGCACTGTTTTTCATCGTGGTCTTTCCAAATCCCCACAGAACTTTGAATAAACGGAAGGTAAAATTTCAGCATGTTACAAGAAGGATATTGTGCATCCTTCAGGCAGAGAGGGAACCGGCCTTTTATAGAACAGGTTTTGTCTTGACATATGCAGTAGTTGTAACAGATGATGGTAAAATAAATCTGTACCATTATTCTCTCTTGAGTTTGTCAGTGTTGTCTACGGTTTCTCTTTTTAACCTGTCTTTTCTCTAATACTTTCATGTGTTTTAGAGTAAGGGGGGGCATTCCAAACCTGACCACAGAATAATTCTTCTGTATTTCTAGCAAGGAGCCATGTTTCTTGTATGTCCTTGCTTCCAGGCATTTTGTGATGTAGACTAATATTAGGAGTGTTAGGTGAGGTGCCTAAGGTTTTTATATTTTTCTGATCTTTATATTAAAAAGCAGCGCAAGAACTTAAACTTCAGTAGTAGCCTGAGGGCTGAATTGAATTCTAAATTTGTAGCATGAAGCAAATGGAAAGTCATGAACATAAGGGTTTTGTATTTCTCTTGCTCCTAATATGAAAGAGGGTAGTTGTTCACAATGTCACCTCAGTGAAACCAAAAGAAAAACCAGGGAAAATCGTCACCTAACCATGCTGGCCACAGATCAGCAACACAGAGGGCTTCCATCAGAATAAATGTACAAATTTCCAAAAGTACATAGTGAAGTTGCCAACCCTTCATAAGATTTTGATTTCAGTGCCATCTGCCCACCAGAGCACACAGTTTAGCTTTTTTTTCCCTTTTTTCCTTTAAGGACTTTGCTAGAATACAGATACTCTTAGAGGAGACAGTGGAAAGTAAAATCACCAAATAACACTACTGTATGAAAACTACTGTTAGAGGGGCACCACCCAACTTCCCCTCCCTACCAACCCAGTTAAGATAGAATTTCAGCCTACCACATCTCTCTCTTAAAATAGCAACCAACTAGTTCTTTGAAACCTTTTCACCCTGTTAATCTTTTGCTTAGCTTCCTTTTTGTTTTTGTTAATAGATTGCCTGTTTCAGATGTTTTTTTTTTTAGTTCAGTCAAAATAAATGAGAGTTCTTTTGAAAAGTTGCACTCAAGCTGTTACTCTGAATTTATGATGCCAGTATATTGGACTAAGGCTGTCCCAGTTTTCTGATGATAAACAGTACAGCAGTATCCTAATTTACCCAGGCAAAAGGCGATTCTATAACTGAGTGAATGTCGTTATATGCAAAGTGGAGTGGAAATGGTAGATGTGAATAGCTTGTTTACTCTTTCCAAAAATACAAGGATTAGAGGGCACGCAGTGAAGCTACTAAATAGTAAATTTAAAACAAATCAGAGAAAATATTTCTTCACTCAGCGTGTAATTAAACTCTGGAATTCATTGTCAGATAATGTAGTAAAAACAGGTAGCTTAGCGGGGTTTTAAATAGTTTTGGATAATTTCCTAAAAGAAAAGTCCATAAGTCATTAAGATGGACTTGAGAAAACCACTGCTTATTTCTAGGTTTATAACCAATCAATAGTAGAGTTCAAATAGTGCCAGATGGTCACAAGATAGATTCTGTTTTTAGGGAAGTCTCATACAGTCACTAGGCAATTCTTTTACCATTCATCTGGTATGCCTCATCGCTGTGACAATTATAATCATAGACAACCCCCAACCATCCGTAACTGCTGAAATAATTTTTAAAATATTTTTTGTTGCTTATTTTGTGATTAGCTAAATTTAATTTCTTTCAAGTGCAGGGCCGCCGAGAGACTGGGCCGGGCCCGGGACAAGGCTGCTCCTGGGCCCCCGGCCCTGCCTCCGGGCCCCGCCCCCACTGCCACTCCCCAGGTTGTCGTCCCAGCGCCACAGTCCCACCCGCCTCCGCCATCGGGCCAGGCCCCTTCCACCCAAACCCCCGCCAGCAGAAGTGTCTTCTGACTCGGGCGTGCGAGGCCCACACAGACGCGCTCCTCTCAGCTGATCTTCGCTGTACTCTGGAGGGCTTCTGTGCGTCTGACGTCCTGCACTTCTGCTGGCAGGGGTTCGGGTGGAAGGGGCCTGGTGGCAGGTGGGACTGCGGCGTCGGGCCCCCTTTGAGGCCCGGGTTCTGGGAATTTTGTCCTCCCTGTCCCCCCCTCTCGGCGGCCCTGTTCAAGTGATTAATATTGTGTCATTGATGATAGCTGTGCACAATATTAGTCACTTGAAAGAAATTAAATTTAGCTAATCACAAAATAAGGAACAAAAAAAATTTTTAAAAATTATTTCAGTAGTTACGGATGGTTGGGGGTTGTCTATGATTATAATGTCACAGCGATGAGGCATACCAAATGAATGGTAAAAGAATTGCCTAGTGACTGTATGAGACTTCCCTAAAAACAGAAACTATCTTGTGAACATCTGGCACTATTTGAACTCTACTATTGATTAGTTGTATATTGGTTATTTGTTCAGTAGATTAAACGCCATCAAGATTTTGACAGTATTTCTAGGTTTAAGCAGGATAACATTTTTTTTACTCTTTTGGGATCTTGCCAGGTACTTGTGACCTGGATTGGCCACTGTTGGAAACAGGATACTGGGCTTGATAGACCTTTGGTCTGTCCCACTATGGCAGTACTTATGTGTTCTTATGAACGCAAGGGCATGTGCAAGTACTATATCATGTAACTGCAAGGGTGGCATATGTGTAGGTGATGCATAGGAATTACATGGGTGAATCTGCTACTGATGAGCAGTAAATTATGCTCATTGTATGTTGTACTTAGGTGAACCCATTTACACCTGTATTTGACCTGGCATAAATGGACATGCCTATGTGGGGTTATGCTACCATTCTGTAATGGAATCTGGGTGCTCAGATGCAGTTATAGAATAAATGCTCCCCATGTAGCATTGGGGCGCTTACAAGGAGATGCCTAGTTATCAAGTTGCCCCTTATATGTTAGGTTTTGAGGGTGTTAACAAGGGTGGCTGGGCAGAAACACATGGAAACTGGAAATGGGAAGAAAATATAAATTGAACGATGAATTGTAAGAAAATTATTGGACTGTAAAAGAGAAAAAAGATTTCACACATGATTGTTTTGTTATTGTCACAAATTTGAGTGACAGCGACATACAGGTTATTTATGACTAGCGATGGCCCTCTGTGTCTGAATGCATTGAAGGCCAGAGGGCATTACTTGTCAAAAATAGATTCATTTGTTGCAAGATAATCCCAAATCATTTTGGGGGTGTGCAGTTTAGATTTTTGAAGAAGAGCAAAAAAAACCCCCCCTCAAATATTTAAAACAAAAACCACTTGAGTGAAAAAAGCTGCTCTGACATTAAAAAAAAAAAAAAGTCTAAAATATTTGGTCTACGTTAGAACATGACAACATTCTTAGTTCATACCCAAGTTAAAATTTTCTTTTTGAGCACTGCTATTGTTGGATAGGCTATTTTTGTGTAAAACAAATTTAATTTAATGCAGCAACCTCAAATGTCATGACGTAATGTAGAAGTTAACTATATATTGTATGTGTGAGTGTATTTAGGTAGAGATGGCATACAAATTTATAAAATAAATGCATCCATATTTTGAAGGGAGGCTTAGAGGCCCTTTCACTAAAGGGTTGCCCCGCGGCAACCAGGAACTACTGTCAGCCCAACGCGGGTACCAGCGGTAGTTCCACCCCCAGCGCTTGCCGTTTCCAGTTCTAGCGGAAATATTGAAAAATCTATTTCTGCAGGGGGTTACCCAATAATAATCTTACCTCCGGTTTAGTGCGGGAGCCCTTACCGCCACCTCAGTAGGTGTTGGTAAGTGCTGCTCCCCAAAATGGCTGTGCAGCATATGCGAACGTACCACATGGCCATTTCATATTTGGCTATTTTCACCCCTTGTGGTAAAAGGGCCCCTTATAATAGTCTTTTTTTTTTGTTACATTTGTACCCCGCGCTGTCCCACTCATAGCAGGTTCAATGCGGCTTACATATTATATACAGGTACTTATTTGTACCTGGGGCAATGGAGGGTTGGTTAAGTGACTTGCCCAGAGCCACAAGGAGCTGCCTGTGCCTGCAGTGGGAATCGAACCCAGTTCCCCAGGACCAAAGTCCACCACACTAACCACTAGGCCACTCCTCCACTCCCATTTTTATTTAGCTTACACATTTTTCACTGGTAACTCAAGGCAAGATATATTCAGGTACTGTAGATATTTGTTTGTCCCCAGAGTGCTGAGTCTAAGGATGAGAGTTACATTTTAATGTGCATTGTTTCACATAATGTGATTTTCTGTGTGCTATTGAGCCAGGGTCCCATTATCTTCAGTGGGACCTATTTACTAGATGAGTGAAGTGACTTGCTCAAGGTCCCAAGGGGCCTCAGCAGGGTTTGGACTCTTCCTTGATTCTCAGCCAGCTGCCCTTACCACTAAGCCACTCCTAGGAGTTGGAGTGGCTTAGTGGTAAGAGCAAAGGAAAAACAAAAAGGAGGTGAAATCCCTCACGAAACCTTGAGATATAAGACAAAAAAGTGAGGAGAATGAATGAGGATACCAAAAAAATTGTTTATTCGCATAAAAAATGACCCGACACGGCCGTGTTTCGGCCAAAAGGCCTGCCTCAGGGGTCTTGTAATCGCAAATGGCTCTTATGAGAGGAGTATAACAGGCTAGTTCCTGGTTAATATCCAAAAATTTGTCTAGAGGAAAGGGGACCCAAGAGGGCTCAGCTACACTATTTTTCTCAGAGTACACGTTTCACATCAGACTATCTGAGGTTATAAAGACCCCTGAGGCAGGCCTTTTGGCTGAAACACGGCCGTGTCGGGTCATTTTTTATGCGAATAAACAATTTTTTTGGTATCCTCATTCATTCTCCTCACTTTTTTGTCTCATATTAGTGGTAAGAGCAGCAGACCCTAGAGCCAGGATTCAAATTCTGTTTTCTCTCCTGTACTGGAAGCCCAGTGCTCTGGGACCTGACTCTGTGATCTTGGGCAAGTCATTTTGTCTTTCTGTTGCTAGTGGGACACAGCTAAAAATGCAAAGTGTGCTTTTCTTTGCTATTACCAATCAAGAAATTAAACAAAAAAGAAAAGAAAAATAGGGGTGGGAGGAGGGGTTGGAGGGTTGATTTGATTAAACGTCTACAGCGGGGCTTCCCAAACTGTGAGTCACAACCTCAAATGGTATTGCAAGATTGAGTTTGCGGTGGTGACCTGGGCGGGCTGAACCCCCCCCCCCCCCCCCCCCACACACACACAAAAAAGCCCTCATTGGCTCTTGTCTCATTTCCAAGCCTGTACTATAGTTAGGCCTGTGGGGAATAACAGCATCATCGGTTGCAACATTGTAGGAGGACTGGGAGCAACAGCATGTATGGAAAGGTACGTCTTCAGGGGTTACATGCTTCCTCTGACCATGATAATGGGGTCTTGGTTGCAGACAGTTTGAATACTGGCCTAGGGCCAGCTAAGGCACCCTTTTCTAAAAGAGTTAAGATGTTTGGCTATTCAACACCTGTAATAAAACAAACAAACAAAACACCTCCCCACAACCCCCACAGACATAAATAAATTAATAAATAAAAACAAGCAGGTTTAGTCTTCCTTTTTTTCCTGGTCTTAATATAATTGTTTCCCCAGTGAGATCAGGTGAGAGGTCATTAAGCACCCCCCACCCCACCCCAAGCAGTGTGGAAATTCACAGTCTTAGTCATGGTCTTAAAGCTCAGATTCTGCAACTCAATCCTGGCCAAAAAGCCAAGAAGTATTCAGAAGAAAATAAAATGCATTAAACTAATGGGAAAAAGCTTGAGAGAAATCATTGAAAGCTGCAACAGGAAAGGGGTTTGTTTTATGATTTGAATCAGTGTGTATTTATAGTCTGGTGTGGAGGAGGGGAGGAAGAGAGAGAAGTTTTCCTGACTGTGCCTTTTTACTGCCTTGCGTTGCTGTTCTGAAGAACAGTTTGAAAATATAAAGAGAGTTTAAGCTAAGAAGTGTCAATTTCAAGCCACTATGGACTAAATTCTATAAACAGCGCCTAAAAAATCAGGTCCGAAAAAAGCACTTAGTGCTACTCTATAAACGTTGCTTAGCATCGGGAACCGCAACTACATTTATGTGCAACCAGTTACACCAATGAAACTTTGGTGTCAATTATGCGTGGAACCTGTTATTCTATAATGTACATAAATTGTAGGAATACCCCCATTCTGCCCATGACCCTCCCATGTCTGCGCGCTCTTTTCGGACCTGTGCATAAAATTTATTTGCAGATCTTGAGCCTAAATTTATGCTTGCCAATTTTAATTAAATCCAATCAGCACCAATAATTGCTGAAGAAGCCAATTATTGGCGCTAATTGGCTTGTTCAATTACATTGCATATATAAATTGGACCCATGCCCAAATTTGCATATGTAACTTTTATAGAATTTGGGGATTTGTGTTAAAACAATTTTATTAGTTTCAAAGCAACACATCTAAAATTAACAACAACCTGAAGGAGGATACAAAGTACACTAAACTATAATTTCAAGCCACTTTGATTATTGACTTATTTCCATGTATCTAATTGTAGGAAACTTTTATTGAGCTAAGTACTTTTTTTGACTAGCTTTTAGATTGTAGAATTTGTTCCAATTCATGCTGTTTGCTTTCTAATCTATCTACAAAAGGATTGACATGCTTCGATCATACAGGTGATAATGTCCCTTTTGACCCAGCATCAGAGTATATAGTAAAAAGATGAGCTTTAAAGACCAGACAGGATCTTTCCTTAGTATGTCTGTTCTTATGTTGGCCCAATAAAAAGTAAATTTTTTTTCAGGATCACTATCAGACTTGTTTTCGAAAGAGAAGGGCACCCATCTTTCGACACAAATCGGGAGATGGGTATCCTTCTCCCAGGGTCGCCCAAATCGGCATAATTGAAAGTCTATTTTGGGCATCCTCAACTGCTTTCCGTCGCGGGGACGACCAAAGTTCCCAGGGGCGTGTCGTAAGCATAGCGAAGGCGGGACTGGGGCGTGCTTAACACATGGGCGTCCTTGACCGATAATGGGAAAAAAGAAGGGCGTTCCTGACGAGCACTTGGACAACTTTACTTGGTCCATTTTTTCTCACGATCAAGCCTCAAAAAAGTGCCCGAACTGACCAGATGACCACTGGAGGGAATCAGGGATGACCTCCCCTTACTCTCCCCCAGTGGTCACTAACCCCCTCCCACCCTCTATGCCAGCCTCAAATGTCATACCCAGCTGCCTGACAGCAGTATGCAGGTCCCTGGAGCAGTTTTAGTGGGTGCAGTGCACTTCAGGCAGGCGGACCCAGCCCCATCCCCCCCTACCTGTTACACTTGTGGTGGTAAATGTGAGCCCTTCAAAACCCACCAGAAACCCACTGTACCCACATGTAGGTGCCCCCCTTCACCTCTTAGGGCTATGGTAGTGTTGTACAGTTGTGGGTAGTGGGTTTTGGGGGGCTCAGCACCCAAGGTAAGGGAGCTATGCACCTGGGAGCAATTTCTGAAGTCCACTGCAGTGCCCCCTAGGGTGCCCGGTTGGTGTCCTGGCATATGAGGGGGACCAGTGCACTACGAATGCTGGCTCCTCCCACGACCAAATGGCTTGGATTTGGTCGTTTCTGAGATGGGCTGAAAACCGGGGACGACCATCTCTAAGGCTGACCTAAATGTTAAGATGTGGGCGTCCCCAACCGTATTATCGAAACAAAAGATGGACGCCCATCTTGTTTCGATAAAACGGGTTTCCCCACCCCTTCCCGAGGACGACCTGTGAAGATGCCCTCAGGAAAACTTGGGCGCCCCGTTCGATTATGCCCCTCTATTGCTGCTAGAACTCTCTGCTAAGGCCATGTTTACCTTCCAGTGGTGAACATGGAGATCTATTTATTAGAATTAAAAAGATTATACAGCTTTTTAGTCAGGCTAAGAAAAGCATGTTTCAAGGTCTTGATAAAGTATATATATTTTACGGACTACATGTACCTGAAGCTTATATACTATGAGTAGAAATTTAGGCTTTACCTGTAAATTCTTGTAGAAGAGTTTATTTACCTGGATTTATTTACCACCTTATTGAAGAAATTTGCCCGGGGGCAGTGTACAGTAAGAACAACTTGGATAATAGGCAATGTGTGATTAAAACAGTTAAAATTTTTTTTCAAATAACAGTACATACTATTGTCAACACAACACACATTAAAACATCTTACTAGACCAGGACAACACTGGATAAGAGCTTCTCTATTGATGAGCAACTCTGTTATTAAAAATCCATAACCCATCATTAAAATTGTCTGCGGTACATGAAGATTGGAAGGTGACCAACATAATGCCAGTTTTTAAAAGAATTCAAAGGGAGATCCAGGAAACAACACATTGGTGGGCCTAATATCAATGCTGGGCAAAAGGGTAGAAACTATTAAAGGCCAAAGTACTGTATACTTGTGACAAAGCCAGCATGGATTTTGCCAAAGGAAGTCTTTCATCACTAATCTGCTATGTTTTTAGAAGGCATGAATAAACATGCGGGTAAAGGTGGGCTGGTTGATGTTCAGAAAGCATTAAGCAAAGTCCCTAATGACATACTTCTGAGGAGACTAAAAAGTCATGGGATAGGTGGCAATGTCCCTTTTTGGATTGGGAACTGGTTAAAAGAAAGAAAACAGATTTAAAAGGTCAGTTTTCTCATCAGAGAAGGGTGAATAGTGGAGTTCCATAGGAATATACTGGGACCAGAGAGCTTACATATTTATAAATTAGAAATGGGAGCAATGAGTAAGGTGATCAAATTTGCAGATGACACAATTATTCAAGGCTGTTAAATTCCATTTGGATTGTTAGAAATTGTAGGAAGACCTTATCAGAATGAGAAGCTGGGCATCAAAATGGTAGCTGAAACACAGTATGGACAAATAGAAAGTTCCTCTCCACTCTTGTCTCTCCCTACCCCCCCCCCCTCGGGTACTCCATTCTGTTGATAAATCTCTCTTATTTGTCCCCTTCCCCGAGCCTGTACGTCTAGCCCCCTCTTTGGCCGTTTTCAAGTCCAAACTTAAAGCCCACCTCTTTACCACTGCTCACTTGCCCTATCCTTTATCCTCACCTCTTTATTCCCCTACCCTTAATTGTTCTGTCTGTCTCCTGTCTTATCTAGATTGTAAGCTCTTTGAGCAGGGACTGTCTTTTGTGTATAGTGTACAGCGCTGCGTATGCCTTGTAGCGCTATAGAAATAAGTAGTAGTAGTAATAAAGAATAATCCAACATGATGCTAGGTTCCACATTAGATGTAACTGTCTAGGAAAAGGATCTAGATGTTATAATGAACAATATGTTGAAAACTTCTGCTCAGTGTTTTGCAGTGGCCAAAAAAGCAAATAACATTGGGAACTATTAGGAAAGGAATAATGAATAAATCGTGGAGTGGAGGAGTGGCCTAGTGGTTAGAGCACCAGTCTTGCAATCCAGAGGTGGCCGGTTCAAATCCTGCTGCTGCTCCTTGTGATCTTGGGCAAGTCACTTAACCCTCCATTGCCTCAGGTACAAAACTTAGATTGTGAGCCCTCCTGGGACAGAGAAATATCCAGTGTACCTGAATGTAACTCACCTTGAGCTACTACTGAAAAAGGTGTGAGCAAAATCTAAATAAATAAATATCATAATGCCCTTGTATTGCTCTATAGTACAAATGCATTTTATGTACAGTCATTCCATCTCAGGTACAGTAGAATTTGAAAAGGTACATAGAAGGGTAAAAGGGATGGAATGACTCAATGAGGAAAGGCTAACAAAGATTAGGACTCTTCAACTTCAAGAAGAGCATAAGTACATAAGCATCGCCATCCTGAGACAGACTGAAGGAAACAGGATACTGGACATGAGAGACCTTCAGTCTGTCTCAGGATGGCGATGCTTATGTACTTATGCTCTTCTTGAAGTTGAAGAGTCCTAATCTTTGTTAGCCTTTCCTCATTGATTGGAAACAAACAGGGTCCAATCTAGATCACAAGTACCTGGCAAGATTCCAAAAGAGTAACACAGATTTTATGCTGCATATTTCATGAATACGCCATGAATTTTCCCAAGTCCATCTTAAAGGTTTATGGACTTTTCTTTTAGGAACGTGTCCAAACCTTTTTTAAACACTACTAAGCTAACTGCTTTTACTGTGTTCTCTGGCAACAAATTCCAGTATTTAATTACAGTTGCATGAAGAAATATTTTCTCTGACTTACTGTACAGTAAACATGAGAAATAGGAAACTTTAATAAAGTAAGCCAATTTTTCTGTGTAACAGGAGGAAAAACCTCAAGAAGCACCTTCTTGCATTTCACAAAGCGAATAGAAGGGTTAGGGCTTTCTCATCATAGGAAAAAAAACCTCCTGGAGCTGTTTAATTCAAAAATCAGAAAATTTATAACATCGCTGATAGATAAAACTAATTCCGATGTTAGAAAAAACGGTACTTAGCTTTAATGCCAAAGACTCAATCTTGTCAATGGCTCCTTCGTTATTTATTCAGATTTTCCTTAGGTGGAAACTAATTCCCTGATTTTTAAAGTAGGTTAAACTAGTTATTTTAAATGTACCTCATTTTAGCTTCATTGCTTGTCCCCTAGTCCTTGTATTTTTGGAAAGAGGATGTACTTAGATCTTACATCTAGGCAAAAGAGCATAACCCAATAGCACGTGGCTTCTCAACTGGCCTTGCCTATTATACTCCTATGCATAATTTCTTCAGGACAGGATTTATCTGTTGTTACAGCTGCAATAGAAACATGTTCCATCTTCCAGAGAGGAATCTGGAGCTCTATTCTGTTTTCTTATCCAGAAGAAGATTTTTTTTTTGGGGGGGGGGGGGAGGGAGTATTTGGCTGAGCTGTACTATGCAAATTTGTTTATTTATTTGGATTTTGCTCACACCTTTTCAGTAGTAGCTCAAGGTGAATTGCATTCAGGTACAGGTGCACTGGGTATTTCCCTGTCCCTGGAGGGCTCACAATCTAAGTTTGTACCTGAGGCAATGGAGGGTTAAGCGAGTTGCCCAAAATCACAAGGAGCAGCAGTGGGATTTAAGCCAGACACCTCTGGATGTCAAGACCGGTGCTCTAACCACTAGGCCGCTCCTCCACTGTGTAATCTGTTCAACACTTGCATCATGGGATCAGTATGCTCCTTAATGCAGATATTTCTGGAGGAATCTGGACCAACCCTGAGGTTGGGCATCATTCATTTGTGTTCTTCTGTTTCATTCCTGCTTACTGGTCGGGAAAACAGTTGCTTACCTTTTTAACAGGTGTATAGAGAGCAGGGTTAATTGGGCATACAATTTGACATGCATCCCTGAGAGCTGATAATGAGCTTTAAACTAGCTGAAGAGCATCAGGGGACCGCAGCATGTATTCTGTTAGTTCTGAGCTCTTGAGTTTGTCCCGGCACAATCAGCTGATATAACCCACTTGTGTGCCTGATCTAATCCTGTTATGGAGAACATCTGTTACAGGTCCGCTACTTTGCTTTGTATATACATACATTCCTTAACTAAGTTCAGAGATATCACTTTTGAGGAAACAAAATACCCGATTAAAATAGGCATATGAACAATGATAAACTTGGATACTTTATATGGAACAATTTAATGACTCTTGCTATCTTTGAGTGTAGAAAGATAAGAGCTGAGAAAAAGTAATGTAATGTTTGAGTTTAAAAGATATAAGGAGAGAGGCGAGTAAAGAAGGCAATAGGTATTACATAAATATAAGAACAAAGAGATAAGATTTGGATGTATTTCTCTGTAGTGGCCTTTATTTGCTTAGATAGCGACTGGCTGCATCAACTGAGGTTGGAGCTGGGCTGGCTTGTACGGTCTGAGTCCCGCATATAGCAATCTGGTTTAGAATGGGCTGGAGATCTTTGTCAGGAACTCCAGTAATTTGGAATGTGAGGACAGTGCCGGACAGACTTTTATGGTCTTTGTCTCGCAAATGACAAAGACGGATTTGGATAAGCTGGAGTGGGCTTTGACGGCTACTCTAGTAGTTGGAACATAAGGACTGAGCCGGGCGAACTTCTATGGGCTATGTCCCAGAAACAACAAAGTAAGACCATGATCAGGTATATAATATCATGTTCATTGTTGATTTTAAATTTTGAATTGATAATGAATGTGACTGTTGGGCAGACTGGATGGACCTTTCGGGTCTTTATCTGCTGTCACTTTAACATAGATATGTTTGCATGCTGCGCTCCTAGTGACCCGCTACGGACAAGCTTACCACGAAAGGTCTTTTTCAAGACCACTTTTGTAATATAGCCAATCACTTTACATTTGGTTCGTCACACGGACCAAATCGTGTTTCAGGCATTTCAGATTCATATACGCTACGTCATAGCGGGAGACTCCTGATGCAGGCCTGTAGGCTGAAACACAACAGTTGTGTCGAGTCTTTTCTTCAATAAAAAAGCTTTTATGATATTGTCTCCAGGATTTGTATTTCCGTGGTCAAACATCCCACTTTTTACCTATTTCTGCATTCTGGCTGTCATCAGATTTTTAGATGTGCTTCAGCATTTTCCTTTTCTTTCCATATTACATCTTAAAGATAGGCTAAATATTGCATTGGCTATTTGAAAGTACAGATTTCCATAAACCAAGAAAAACTTCAATAGGAGATTAAGAAAAACTTCAGTAGGAAAAATTCAAAAAGAAATACTAATCCAATCAGTTTGAGAAAATGCAGTGCAGATTTCATTGGATTATTTGATCTCCTTTTCAGGTTTTTATGAAAATGCAAAGTGTAATGTTTTTTTTTAAATTTTGCTTCAAGCTTCTGGGGAGATTGATGGGTTTTCCCCTTCCTCCTGTGAATCTGGTTGAAAACCTGAAGCAGACCAAGATATCATTCTAGTTTACAAGGTGAATTGTCTTCATATGACCAGTTATGGCAGCATTTCCCAAACTGTGCGCTGTGGCACCCTGGTGCGCCGCAGCAACACCTCTGATGTGCTGCGACAAATCCCGAACTCCCTCCCGCCCGAACCACTACTGCACACAGCAGTGGCAGAAAAACAACAAAAAAGCAAGCGCAGGACTGCAGCAGCCTTCAAGCATGTGCTGTCAGTTCTGCCGGCCCTCTGCCCCCGGAACTGGAAGTTGACATCAGTGGGGGCAGAGGACCAGCAGAGCCGGCAGCGCATGCCTGAAGGCTGCTGCGGCCCCACACTTGTTTGTTTTTTTTGACCCGGCAAATGGGGACAGGGAGTAGACAGCATTCGGGACTGAGAGGCGACTGGTAAGGAGGTTGGATGAAAACAGGAGACGGGATGAAGTAAAAAAAAACTGAAGCCAATAGCTCAGTAGTTTGTTTCCATTAAAAAAAAAAAAAGCAAGCAAACCTACGAGCTGCTGCATCTGAGTTGTCATTCTTTATTGTTGGTAGCATTTTTTTTTTATTTAATCTCACTTATATTTTTAAACATGCTGGCTTGTGCAGCATACAGATGTACAAGGAGGAAGTATAATAATGGAATAACTTTTCATAGGTAGAATAGTAATTTGTTCTAAATCGTAATCAGTGTGTTATTTGGAGGGGCTGGTTATGATATATTTGTGCAGATAAAAAAGTGGAGACCTGTGTGGCTGGTGGGGGGAGGGCGGAGACCTGTGTGGCTGGTGGGGGGGGGGGGGGGCGGAGACCTATGTGGCTGGGAGGTGGAGACCTATGTGGCCAGTGGGGGTGGAGATTGGAGGGTGCAGCGAAACGTTGCTTAGACATGAAGGGTGCTGTGAACTGAAAAAGTTTGGGAACCACTGAGTTATGGTATAATGCAGAATGCAGCTTACTCTAGAGCTACTGCCACCATTGTTGTTAGAGTGCTGTAACAGAGAGAGAGGAAGCAATTAGCTTTTTATATTCCCTCCATACTTTGATTTTGTCCAGAGGGTCCTTGGTTTCTCGGTGAAAGGTTTTAATATTTAATTCAGCTTGCTGGGCCTTGTGCTCTGGGAATGCACTATGGAAAGCTTAATCATTTATTTCTCGTCTGCATTTGCTTACATTTCCTAACACTGAAGGTGCAAAATTGTGCTTTTCAGACTAGTTCTTTACCTTCCCCCATCTGTTCCATATGCAGATTGGATTGAATGAAACATTGACAGCAGGAGGTGGGTTTGTTTCATAGTAGAAGTATTTCCTACATTGCCAATGTGGGTGAATTTATTGCAATTACATCTTTAACTCATTTTTGTATGATCTGTTGCATAATTTATAAAGAGATTGCTCTGAGCTCTAAATTCCCCTCTTCATTTCTTGCATAAGTGGATACCTCTCTTTTTTGGCACAACTGGGAGACTGACCTGCAGCCCTGGAATAGGGGGAAGGGGTAGAGAGCCAATGGAGACAAAGAAGCAGGTAAAATGTTTTGCAGAGGGAAAAATCTTGTTTGCCATTTAAAGAAATCTGGAAGAAAGGCACACATGCCGCCATTCTTTTTATATGCACACTCTTATAGTCTGGGAGGACAAGAGAAAGGAAACCTACTGTAGTCTTGCAATAATTAATGAAATATACTCTTACAAAAAAAGTGTGGTTACTATGACAACTTGCAAACTATCATGTATTTCTCTGTGGTGTGAAATACTATATTAAAGAGACACTGCCATAATTGGTATAGTTGATATGTGAGCACACTGAACTGTCAAGTGAATTCCATTTGTTAAAATGAATATTTAGGGGCCCTTTTACTGAGCCGCGGTAGCGTTTTTAGCCTACAGTAGAAATTAGCTGGTGGTAAATACTGAGACGCCCATAGGGATATAATGGGTGTCTCAGCGTATACCACTAACTGATTTCTACCGTGAGCTAAAAACACTACCGCAGCTTCTTAAAAGGCCCCCTTAGTGTTAAGTTTTCATTGCCCTCTCCTCAAACTGCAGAATTTTTAAAAAGTAAAGTGCACATTTGATAAATATCTATGCTGCCTTTCAAAAATAAAACCAAAAACCCATTGACTCGCAACAATTTAAAAATGATTCAAATAAAATTTCAAATAAACCCTGCATCACAATACTATTTAGGTCTCATCCTCAATAGTTCAATAACTAAGGGGTCCTTTTACTAAGCTGCAGTAAAAAAAAAAAAAAAAGTGTTTTTAGTGCACCCTTTTGCAGGTTTTTTTTTTTTTTTCCACGTGCTAAGGCCATTTTTACTGCAGCAGTAAAAAAAGGTCTTTTTTTTTGTATTAATGGTCATGCACTAATGTTAATTCAAATAAAGGGAAAACTCAATTAATAGTAAGCAAACCCTGTAAAGGAAGAAGGTACAAAGGAGGAAAAAGCCTCAAGATGCTCCATTCCATACAAAACCACGGTCATTGAATAACCTGAACAAATCAGAGAGAAGAACGGCGACTCAACAGCCTAAGCTAACTGAACATTTAAACGTTTGAAGTTAGTTTAAGTAGGCTGTTCACCATAATTCAGGAGGTTTTTTGCCCGTGATGAAGCAGTCCCAGCTCCCTTAACACAATTTTGTATGGAATGGAGCTTCTTGAGGCTTTTTCCTCCTTCGTATAACTTACCTTCCTCCTTTACAGGGTTCGCTTACTATTAGTTGAGTTTTCCCTTTATTTGAATTGGAAACTCATCCTCTAATTGAATATTTAGTTCATGCACTAATGTTGCCACTAGAGCACAGCTATTAAACCCCCCCCCCCCCCAAAAAAAAAAAACATTAGTGCATATACACTTACTGATACACATTTTGTAGGCGACAAGGGCTTATTCTATTCCTGTGCTAACCAGTTAGCGTGTGGTAATTTAGCAGTGCTAAATGATTAGAGCAGGAATGCCCACTCTCCATCCCAGACACTCTCCCTCAAAAAGTTAAAAAAAATATATTTTAGTAGGTACACATGTACTTACCGCAATATGCCATTTTAAGCTATTATTCATATGTTAGCGTCTGGGGGTGAGGATTCTATATATGGTGCCTATAATCCGTGCATAAAACATTTTAGCCTAAGCGTATTCTATAAGCGGCGCCTAGATTTAGGCGTGATATATAGAATATGCAAAGGTGATATCCCAGCGTTTAAACGTGTGTCCATTTACACCAACGAAAACATGGTGTAAATCCCGGCGCGTAGATTTAGGCACAGAGGGTCATATTCTATGACTACGCACGTAAATTTCAGAATGCCCATAAAATGCCTATTTCCCCGCACATAACTATGCTCTTTTTTTGTCTGCGTGCATTAGAAGTTAAGTGCAGTGCGCTACAGGATATACTTAGTGAGTTGTGCTTGTAAATTCTAATTATTGCCAATTAGTATTCATAATTGCTTGTTAAGTGCTGTTATCAATGCAGATTAACTTGTTAAGCCGATTAAGTTATGCTCGTTGTTATAGAATCTGCCTGGATTTTGGCGTGGATCTGTAGGCGCGCTATATAGAATCCGGGGGCTAATGTAGCTTTGTAAAAGAACTCTTTAGTGCCATTTCACGTCCTATAGTAATTGGCGTTAATGAATAGTTTGTTTGTTTCAAATTTATTAAGGATTTACTATCATGCCCATCAAAAAGCATTTGTAGGTGACTTATAGTCTAAAGGTTATAGGAAAGGGAAAAAATAGTACAATATGAAAAAGGAAAGACGGGGTACAACATTGATAGGATAGAAAAGGGAGGGTTCCAACAGTCTCAACTTCTATGGATTGCATTGCAATGGAGAGATTAAGAATATGCATTGGAGGAAAGAAACATTTTGAGTTCTATTTTAAAATTTTGGAGACATGTCTGATACTGAAGAGGCTGAGGTAGCTTATTCCAGTGTTTAGGACTCTGAACTGAAAAAAGTTCCTTCCTTGTGTGGTGGTGAACCATTTCTCAAAAAGATGGTACTATCAGTAGGTTTTGGAACAATCATTGCAATGTTCTTGAATTTGTGTATGGGGGTCAACATACAAGAGAGATATAGTGGTTCACCACACAGATGGATTTTATAGACCCAAAGTAAAATCTTGTAGATAATACAGTGGGGCAATGGGAGCCCATTATTATCAATCAAATAGCCATGTTTTAAGCATTGTCTCAAAGCTATCAGTCTATCATTAGTCTGACTATATTTAGGAAAACTTTTCTGTTTTTGTCCCTAGTTTATAGAGTAAAATCAAATTTGTTTGCATAACCCCTGTAACCTCCCCTACTGTTGGGAGTTCTAACAAACTGTCCATCTGAGACCAAAGCATATGAACTGGTTGCTAATATTTTAGCTTATCTCACTAATAGGCAGGATCTGTTGCACGGAAGATAAATTTTAGTTAGTGTTGTAAACTTAATTCTCTTTGCTAAAATAAGTGAAATATGATTTTAAACCCACAACTGGTAAGTGAGCTAGCTGCTGCCTTTTGGGTTGATTATAACCTTCCTACTCTCTGCTTAGGTAGATTCAAATGTAGTCGGTTACAGTAATCCAGTTGAGCAGTTACAGATGAACAGCCACAAAATTTTCCTTTGAAAGAGGCCACATTGATCTCAGTTATCGGAGGTGAAAATGACATCATCTAACAACAGATGAAATATCAACTCTATAGATTAAAATGCAATTCAAACATTCCTTAAACATACTATCTAATCTTTCAGCTGTAGTAAATGACCATCTATACTTCTGTAAGGCTGTTAACATCATGGATGTTTCTGAAGCCATAGATTCAACCTAATTTGGATTTGATTGCAACCAATGTACACCCAGTCTCTTGGCAATAACATCTACATATGTTAATGACTTTACTGCTGGTATTATCTTACATACATAATAATGAGCAACATTATGAAGCAAAAATAGCTTTATTAATGGTTATTCTGCAAAATGTAATATATCTAGCTTTTCTCTGGTATGACTGGGATAATGTTGTATTGTGAATGACAAAAGGTTTTTCTTCAACTTGTATAGTTAAATCTTTATAACCTTATGTGCTCGTTCTAGACCATACAAGGGAGGGTACTCTTTGGCTAATCTTCATAAACAAATTAAATATGATTTTTTATATATATATATATATAGGGCCCTGTTTACTAAGGTGCACTAACGTTTTTAGCGCATTCTAAAAATTAGCGCACGTTAACGCTAGAGACACCCACATATTCCTATGGATGTCTCTTGCATTAGCGCATGCTGATTTTTAGCATATGGGTTCCGTGGAGAGGCATAATCGAACAGAGCGCCTATGTTTTCCTGAGGGTGTCCTCGCAGGATGTCCCCGCGAAGGGGCGGGGAAACCCGTATTATCGAAACAAGATGGGCATCCATCTTTCGTTTCAATAATACGATGGGGGACAGCCAAATCTCAACATTTAGGTCGACCTTAAGCTGGTCAACCTAAGAGATGGTCGTCCCCGGTTTTTGGCGATAATGGAAACCGAGGACGCCCATCTCAAAAACGACCAAATCCAACTCATTTGGTCGTGGGAGGAGCCAGCATTCGTAGTGCACTGGTCTCCCTGACATGCCAGGACACTAACCGGGCACCCTAGGGGGCACTGCAGTGGACTAACTGATGCACTAACTGAACGGAAAAAGCTCTTCCCTTACCGATTTCTTAGCAATTCGGAAAGGAACAGGCATGCATGAAGGAAATCGCATGCAAATGAGCTGCTCACTGTTAGCTCATTTGCACACGATTTCTTTCCTAAGCCACGCATAATGCTTGGCTGCTCTGCGCATGCCAAAGACTGTTTCATGCAGACAAGCTGCGTGTATAATAGCCGTCTACAACCTTAAATAAATTGCCGTCTACAACCTTAGAAAAATACAAGTCCAGGTGAAAACGTCCAAGTGCTCGTCAGGGACTTTTTTTTTTTTTTTTTTTTGAGTATGGGTGAAGGACATCCTCCGCTATGCCTCCGTCCCTGCAACGGCAGTTGAAGACGTCCAAAATGTGGATGTTTCTGTGAGAAGGACGTCCATGCCTGGATGTTTCTGTGAGAAGGACGTCCATGCCTTTGCTATGCCTCAGACACCCCCTTTATTTATTTGTGTCGAAAGATGGGCGCCCTTCTCTTTCGAAAATAAGCCTGATAGTGACCTGCCCCACCCAACACACACACACGAAAAAAAAAAAGATTTTATGTGGTAAATATGGAAGATACAATCCATAGGTTACAAAAATCATATTAACAAGCATAAGCCTGCTGATTTGACCAAGGTTCTACATCTAGTTGGATCCGTGACCTGGCATAAACACCTTTTGGTCTTCTGTCATATTCCACAGGTTCCCAATCTTGGCCAAAAGGCCAAGAAGAGATTCTCTTCATCTTACAACTCAGACCTTCTATTTGACATCAGTTTAAAAAAAGTAGTGATGAAACATACAGCCAAGGTGTTACAGGGATAGTCTGAGCAAAGACAACGGGAGGTAGTTATTAAGGTATGTTATGGTAATAACACATGTTATTTGTCCCTTAACACACACTGAATGGCAATAATATGCATTGTATTACCGTAATGTGTGTGTTAGTTATTGCAGGGTACATAATGAGGCAAAGCAGGCAAATATATGCAAAACAGTTTGTTATTATGTAAATCTAATAAAGCAACTTGCTATGTTGTTTCTGGAAAAATAAAGCCCGCTCATAGCTTACATGGTTTTTCTATTCCAGGAGCATCAGACTGCTAAGCCAAAGCCTGATACTCCCATTCAGCACATTTTAAAGGGGCTCCTGGTCTCCTTCCTGCCTGCCTATCAAGGTGGTCTTCTAAGAATCCTCCCCCCAAAGAACAGCACCCCACCTTCTAAAAGGTCTCCCCCCACCCTTTGTAGGATTCCTGAGCTTGGTGTTCCCTGGTAATCTAGTGTATGGTGGGCTGGAACAGTCCCCAGTCACTCCTGCCTTTGCCAGCTCTTGACTCAAAAGCATAGGCAGGAGTATCTGGGCATCACTCCTGCCCACCCTACACTAGACTACCAGGGATTCCTTCAAGTAGGTCTGGGGGGTTTGGAGTGCTCTTTTGAGGTGAAGTCTGCTTGGTTGGGGGAGCTCTTTGGTGGTGGGGTGAGAGAGGGCGAGCCTTGCTGGACAAGGGTCTCCTAAAGCTTCTTTAAGGTGCTGTGCAGGAGCATTAGCTTGATGTTTCTGGGAAGCATAAAAAATGTAGCTTGCAAGGTCTATCACAAGTTGAGTGTTCTTCACGTATTGCAGGAGTTAGTAACCTGCAGTACTGAGATATCACAGGTTAGTGGCTCCAGCGGTAAATTAAGGTGTGGCCAAAGGCCACCTTTAACCATTCCTTAATAGCTACCCCCTCAATCTTTAATTTTACGATGTTAAAGGGAGGGATTTCTATTGACTCGGGGTGGCGAAGATTATGGAACATTTTGCTAGCAGTAGTGGTTATAGTTACAGCACAAGTTATATTGATTTTTATATTTCTATCTATTTTTTGTACTCTGCATAGAACCTTAAATACTGTGGATAAGAAACTAATTTTTCCAAGGCAAATATAAATAATGGAAAGATGAAGAGAGAAATATGAGACATTTAAGATAGAAAACTCGTTTCTAGATCTAACTAGAGGAGGTAGCATGTGATAACAATGGAAAATGTTTCCTCAGTTTAAGGAACAGCAGGGGAAAATTGTTGAAAACATACAGAGTAAACTTAAAATGGAAGACAAAAATAAAGGTGGGGTGGGAAGGGCCAGAAAACAAAACGGTAGGAAATGTAATAGTGAAGACCTTAAATGGGCCAGGGGCCAGTAGTGGGAGTTGTTGTAGCTCTTTGTAAAATGGAGTAATGTTAGACTGAGGGCAGAGGAGATGAATTGGATGGCAGTAATCTGATCCATGAGTAGAGGACATTGGAAGCCAAGGTAATGTCCCTATATGAATTGTAGAGAAGTCCAGTTCCTAAAAGCATAATCTGGAATTAAATAGAAATAATCAGACAAACTGAAATTCAATAATCACAGCTAAGGTACAAACTTAGATTGTGAGCCCTCCTGGGACAGAGAAATATCCAGAGTACCTGAATGTAACTCACCTTGAGCTACTACTGAAAAAGGTGTGAGCAAAATCTAAATAGATAAAATAACAATAAATAAGTAGGTCAGTCTTGATAAATTTGCTGATTTAGGATGATAAATAAAGTGCTCTCAGGGGTATTCAGAATACCCCTGCATTTAAGAACTCTGTTTTTGTATTAAAGGCTTCTGGTTTATTCTTGAAATATTTTTGAACCTATAATACACATGAAAAATATTTTGTGAACTTGAATTATGCTTTGCGAACTGTGAAATTTTTCATTTTTAATTACTTTTCTACCATAGCAAATACTAAAGACCTCCCTCTGATCCTTGGCAGGAACAAATGCAGTCTTCCAAGATAGTTTCCGCTATAACACTGTTCCAAGTTACCATGGAACTGAACAATAGGAATAGGAGAGTGAACTAAGGGATAACAGAGCATGGCTTTGGAAGTGGCTCATTTCAAACACTAAAATTCCAAAAATGAGATTTATTCAGAATATTGTAAAAGAAATTAAGGTGAATTGATCTGTTGTGATGGGAGAGGAAATGTTTGGACCTGGTTGACCTCGTCATATTTGGTGGTTGCAGGAAATAACAGCAGAGGTGATCAAAAAAGAGTTACAGACTGCCAAAATGCATATATGTCTTTATTAAGTGTCTTCAGTTAACCCGACACAATCCGTGATTCTACCTACCGGCCTGCATCAGGAGTCTGAAGATTACAAGTATCAACTTAATAGTTCAACATCAGGATGATGTGACAGTCAGTGGTCCCAAATCAAGTCAGTCAAGTTTAGATTGTAAGCTCCTCTGAGCAGGGACCATCCTTCTTTGTTGATCTGTACAGCGCTGCGTAACCCTAGTAGCGCTCTAGAAATGTTAAGTAGTAGTAATATACATCACAAAATGAAATAGGTCTTATCCAGCCAGAAATCTGTTGAAAATCCCTGATGGCAACGCACCACTAAGACATGCAGTTGAGGGCGACACACCGCTAAGACGTGGCTGAATTAGACCTCTCTCATTTTGCAATCTATACTTGAACTTGATTGACTTGATTTGGGACCATTGAGTGTCGTCATCCTGATATTGAACTATTAAATTGATTATTGTGATCTTCAAACTCCTGATGCAGGCCAGTAGGATGAAACATAGTGCCAGGTTAATGAAGATACTTAATAATGACATATATACATGGCGGTATGTCCCCATGTTTTGATCACCTCTGCTGTTGTTTCCTGCTGTGCGCTTATTTTGAGGAGGATTGTTCTTCAGTTTCGTTTGCTTATCTCTGTGGGCTGACCATTATTCAATATGGCCAGCTTTCTGTAAGGAACCTGCCTTTTTTAACCTTCTGATATGTTGAGGGTGGGCACTTGAAATGTCCTGAAAGTTGGCATTCTTGCTTCCTTTGGCAGTCCAATTCTGATGGTAGTGGAGAAAACAGAATCCCCAAGTTGCCAAATGCTATATGGCTCGCTTATGTGTATGATCCACAGTGAGCAACCGTTCAAGGCTACTGCTCATGACTAGTTCTGAACAATCAATGGCCATTGCCTTACTCGAGTGTGTACAGTGTGTGAATTGTGCTAATGCATCTGGCACTGCAAAAATGCTTCATGACAGTTTCACCTTAAAACCTTTCGAACTACCGATTATCGCAGCATGAGATCTCTGTACTCTCCAAAGGGCTGTCATTTTGTCCCTCCAACAAACTAGATGAAATTCAACTACACTCAAACCTGGAAGAATTCTTTAAAAAAAAACTCAGTTTGAAGGTACACTTCCACAAAAAAGAGGCCCCCAACAGACTGGAATACAATTTTAAACCAAAACAACAACAACAACACGTATTTCACTTCACACGATGGACAAAATAATAAACTGGACAACTATGTAGAAAGTTTCAGTCATAGGGTGAAATCACAACTTTCCAACAAACAAAAGAAAATTCTGTACAACCTGTCTCTACTAGAAAGAGCTGCCATAAAACAACCTATGAGGAAAGGCTAAAGCGGCTAGGGCTCTTCAGCTTGGAGAAAAGGCAGATGAGGGGAGATATGATAGAGGTCTATAAAATAATGAGTGGAGTTGAACGGGTAGATGTGAAGCGTCTGTTTACGCTTTCCAAAAATACTAGGACTAGGGGACATGCGATGATGCTACAATGTAGCAAATTTAAAACGAATCGTAGAAAGATTTTCTTCACTCAACGTGTAATTAAACTCTGGAATTCGTTGCCAGAGAATGTGGTAAAGGCGGTTAGCTTAGCGGAGTTTTAAAAAGGTTTGAATGTCTTCCAAAAGGAAAAGTCCATAGACCATTATTGAATGGGCTTGGGGAAAATCCACTATTTCTGGGATAAGCAGTATAAAATGTTTTGTACTTTTGGGGGGATCTTGCCAGGTATATTGTGACCTGGATTGGCCACTGTTGGAAACAGGATGCTGTGCTTGATTGACCTTTGTTCTTTCCCAGTATGGCAATACTTATGTACTTATCTACAAAATAACCAAAACATTGTCATTAAACCTGCAGATAAAGGTGGCTCTGTAGTGATTATGGACAGACAAAAATACTTTGCAGGAGGACACAGACAGCACTCAGACGACACATACTACAGGAAACTAAGGGACCCTTTTACAAAGGCGCATGCAACATGTGTCAAATCGGCATTACTACCTGGCAGTAATTTCAAGTTTGACGTGCTCCAACAACCCGCGGTAGAAAATAATTTTCTACCTACTGCGGGGATGTTCTGGACGGTAATCGGCAGTTGGCGCATGCTGCATGGTTATCGTGTGGGTAATGTGTAAGCACTTACCACTAAGTCAATGAGTGGCGTTAAGGCTTCAGGCTGTAAATAGACGCGTGCTGGTTTTCATTTTGCCACACATCCATTTTCCGGGCCCTCCCCCCCCCCCAAAAAAAAAAAACCTTTTTTCCAGGTGGAGAAATGGTCCAGCGCACGTCCAATACACATGCCCACACTACCGCAGGCCACCTTTTGGCATGCCTTTGTAAAAGGGCCCCTAAATGAGGAAACCACGCAGGATTATACAAAACAGCTGAAAAACTTTATCAAAACACTTCCAAAGCATGTACAGCCACATATAAAAAAAAAACTCAACCATACTTCTGTGGGTACATTCTACATGCTACCTAAAATCCATAAACCTGGAAACCCTGGCAGACCAATCATATCTGGCATTGGCACACTTACAGAGGAAATATCTGGACTTATAGAGGGAATTCTTAAATCTTTTGTGCACAAGACAAACAGCTTCCTACAAGATACCACAGACTTTCTAAAGAAACTAAAAAACATCAAGCAGCTACCACCGGATACTCTTCTGGTCACAATAGATGCAAAAGCACTATACAGCAACATTGTCCATACAGATGGCATAGCTGCACATGATACATTCCTAAAAATATCTACCCTGGACTACCAGTACTCACCAGAAACCATTACAAAATTCATCAAATTCATTCTAGCTCAACACCTATTTCCATTTTAACGATGATATCTATCTGCAAATCATGGGCACTGTTATGGGCACCAGAATGGCACCCCAATATGCTAATCTCTTCATGGCAGAACTGGAAGAGACGTTTTTAAATACATATCAAACTAAACCCTTAAAATACTACTGGTATATTGATGACATTTTCATGATTTGGACTGATGGAGAAGAGATTCTCAAACAATTTTACAGTTCCTTCAATACATACCATTCTACGATAAAATTGAAAATGGACTACTTCCCAGAAAAAGTCAACTTTTTAGACACCACAGTTTCCATCAGCAATGGCAACATACAAACATCGATATCTAAGAAACCTACAGATAGATGCAGCTATCTGCACAACTCCAGCTTCCACCCTTCACATATAAAACAATCCATTATACACAACCAAGCCACACGATACCACCATATTTTCTCTGACCCAAGAGACAGAGATAAACACCTCAAAATCCTGACTGATTCCTTCAAACAAACAGACTACAACCCCAAAATAATCTCCAAGAATATTTCTTCTTCCCTTAAAATAACTAGAGAAAACCTACTACAGTACAAAGAGAAGAAAGCCACAGAGAGAATCCCTCTTGTGTTAATATACAATCCAGAGCTAGAAAAATTGAGAAGAATCAAAAGATCTACAGCCACTACTCCAGGAGGATGAAGTACTGAAAGAGATATTCCCAGCCCCACCAGTGCTGGCCTTCCGACAGCCACCTAATGTGAAACAGAAATTAGTGAAAAGCAAACTGAAGCTCAAAAAGAAGAGAATGGCACACACTCCTGCAATATTCCCAACTGCAAACTGTGCCAACACATTTCACAGGATCCTACAGTCACTCACATGAGAAAAACATTCAGAATAAGGGGATCATTCACATGCTCATCCCCCAATGTGTGGTATACATCATTCAATATAAAACGTGTGAAGAAGGATGCTATATTGGAGAAACAAGCCAGATGCTTAAAGACACGACTCAATTTACACAGACAATATTTAAACACCCCAATGCCAACCAGGATGCCACTTCAGTGGGACAGCACTTTACAAAACCAGAACATTGCATCAATGATCTTATGGCAAGAACACTAAAAGGAAATTTTAAGACAATCCTCGAATGTAAGACCTTTGAAGTCAAAATGATGAAATATTTTGACACCCACCAGACAAGATTTAACAAAGATCTGGGCTTTCTATCCCACTATAAACCATACAATTCTACTGCTTTGTCACTCTCTTATCTGCCATACATCTCTCTCTGGCTCTCATCCACCCAGCTCTCCCTGTTTCTCACCTAACCTACCCTTCCCTTTTCCTGTGGTACTGTCATTGGAATGCCTCTTTGTTTCACTTTATATTTTGATATTTGTCAACATTTGCTTATTTCCGATCTGAAGAAGAAGGGTTACCTTCGAAAGCTAATCAAAAGATGTATTAAGTTAGTCCAATAAGAAAGGTATCATCTTATTTTCTTTTCTGTGTTTTGATTTATTTCTATTTATTAATCTTAAATGACAACTACCAACCATTTTAAAATATGGTTTTATTGAAGAAAGTAGAACATCTAGTAATTTAATCACCAGGAGATGAAAAGAGCTTGAGATGGCGAAAAAGTATTAGTAAATAATTTTTCCTCTATAAATGTCCCCTTTTTAGAGCTAGCTGATTTAACGGAAGAAATCAGTGTTAACAGAATGTCCAATTTTAGGGCATGCCAGTCCCTGGATTAAAAGAAATTGGCCAGATATTCAAAAGAACTTGTCTATATAGGGCTAGATTTCTATATATGGCACCTAAAAAAATCCACACGGAACTAAGTGTAATCTATAACATGTAGGCGCAGTGTATAGAATACACTTAGCGTAGCACCTAAATTTACAATCATCCAATTAGTGCGTGTTAAAAAGCATTGATGACCTTGTTGCGCCAATTAAGTTACGCGCTTATCTCCGTACGGAATCTAGGTGCCATATATAGAATCCAGGGGATAACTGTACAGTACTGCAGGTTAGTGACTCGCATTGAGAGTTTTTGTGTTTCTGCAGCTGGGCTGGCTCCAGCAATGCAAAGATAGTGGGTCCAAAGTAAGGCCCACTATTTTAAAGGATAGATGGCTGATTTAATTATTTGGGAGCTTGACTGCTAACGATAGCACCATGAGATTACTATTGAAGGCATTGATTTTCTTTTTGAATCTGTGTGCTGACAGGGCAGGAGAACATAACAAGAATAGCCATATTGGGACAGACCAATGGTTCATCTAGCTCAGTATCCTGTTTTCAACGGTGGCCAGTCCAGGTCACAAGTAACTGGCAGAAACCCAAATACTAGCAACATTCCATGCTACCAATCCCAGGGCAAGGAGTAGTTTCCCCATGTCTTTCTCAATAGCATCGGGCAGGGGGAGAGAAGAGATCGCTGGACATGGAGAGGAGGGCAGGGGGAGAGAAAAGATTGCTGGAGAGGAGGGGAGGGCAGGGGAGAGAGGAAAATTGCTGGACATGAATGAATGGGGGCAGGGGAGAAAGGAATTTTGCTGGATATGGGTGGATGGAGGAGAGGGCAGGGGAGAATGGAGAGTTGCTGGACATGGATGGATGAAGGGGAGGGTAGGGGAGAGAAGAGAATTGCTGGACATGGATGGATGGATGGAGGGGGCAAGGGAGAGAGGAAATTGGCTGGATATGGATGAATGGATGGAGGAGAGGGCAGGGGAGAATGGAAAGTTGCTGGACATGGATGGATGGAGGGCAGGGGAGAGAAGAGAATTGCTGGACATGGATGGATGGAGGCGACAGGGGAGAGAGGAAATTTGCTGGATATGGATGGATGGAGGAGAGGGCAGGGAAGAATGGAGAGTTGCTGGACATGGATGGATGGAGGGGAGGGCAAGGGAGAGGAGAATTGCTGGACATGGGTGGATGAAGTGGAGCAGGGGAGAGAGGAATTTTGCTGGATATGGGTGGATGGAGGAGAGGGCAGGGGAGAGAGGAGAATTGCTGGACATGGGTGGATGAATGGAGGGGGGAAGGGGAGAGGAAATTTGCTGGTTATGGGTGGATGGAGGAGAGGGCAGGGGAGAATGGAGAGTTGCTGGACATAGATGGATGGAGGGGAGGGAAGTCAGGAAGGAGATGCACATTGGAGGAGAGGGAAGAGAGGAGAAATGCTGGACATGGATGGAGTGGTGGGCAGTTAAGAGAGGAGAAATGTTGGACAAGGATGGAGGGAAGGAAAGACAAAGGAAGGAGATGCACACGGATGGAGGGGAAGGGACGTGGAACCCGTCGAAGCGGGCGTCTGCTCTCAGAGCGCTCTTACCCCCGAAACTCTCCAAAGTAGCCTGGCACACTGGGGGACCTGTAGCTAAGTTTGAGGAGGTAAAAACCTTAGCTTTTCCCTTTCTTTTCCCCATGTTGTCATTCGGGAAAATTTCTAGCGTCTTTTCCTTCGTAGAGTCTCAAGAGCAAAGAAACGCTCTCACTGCTCTAAGTGCCATCTTGGATCATCCTTCCCCCAATACATTGAATTTTCATTTGATATACTCGATTGCTTGATTGTATATTGATCTGTATGTTCTGGTTTGCTTGTAAATTTGCTCTCTCCCACTCCCCAGATACTCAAATGTTTTGGAATCTTTTTGTTTCTCACTCTGCCCCCCCTGAAAAAAAAGAAATCATCCAAGGCAGTTTTGAAGCTTCTCTGCACACATGATTAAAAATCAGAAGTGTCTGCAGTTTGGTAAACAAAATGAGGTTAAGAGGGAAAACTCATGTGTGTAATGTTTAAAAAATATATGTTTAAAAGGGAAAACTCCTAGGAACCACCACATTCTTAAAATGTAATACATTAAATTGATTTCACAGAAATCTAGGTCATAGCAACAGGTGATTTATGCAGGGTCCTCGTTTTTATGCATCTTTTTTTTTTTTGATCTGCTCAGAGCACTAGCCAGACTTAGGTACTAATTGACCCTTAATATTCAGTAAATAGGAAAGAAAAAAAAAAAGTAATCCAAAGCTTACATGGTGCTTGACTGTTTACCAGAAAAGACTGAGATCACAGATGTCTTTTTTATTAAACTGTAATCCAGATCTCTCTGTATAATTAAAGGCCCCCCCCCCCCCAAACCTCTTTTTATCTGTTTTTGTAAAGTTGCCATTTTAAAACTTCTGGTTTTAAGCTCAAACTTCTATATTATGGTTTTAGCTCTCACTAGCTGGTAACTTTGTGATGACACTGGACAATAACAATTTTTGTTTCAGGAGAGAGGAGGAGAAGAGAAAATATTTGAAATAATTTTTTTGATGGACAAAGGATGCGTGTCACTGAAATATCCCTACCGAAACTGAGTTCCATCCAGATTTGAGAGAAGCTGCAGCATATAGCACAGCAATTACAAATAGACAATTTGTCTTCTGTGATGGGATAATTTATCGGGGTAAATCTAAAACTGGGCACCTGGGAGGAGACGATAAGTTAGGTGTGATCATCTGCCATAGTCCTGGTGTAAATATGTACACTTAAGTGCCGGGCATATCTGTGTATCTTGGTGTTCTGTTACATGTGTGAGCTCCAGTTCCACCCCTGCCCTCGCCAGACTCCACCTAAGTGTATGTCCACCTATAAAATAGACGCTATGGTGTGAAATCTATATATGGCGCTAAAACAAATCAGCACCGAAAAAACTGTGCTTAGCACTATTCTATAAACCCTGCCTAAAGCTAGGCACAGTTTATAGAATATGCATAGTGTCCATTCCCATGACTAAAATTTAGGTGCAACCATTTTCACCAAATAAAACCTGGTCTAAATGCCGGCACCTAACATGGTTGCAGATCGGGCGTGTTCTACGACAGTGCTCGTAGTTTATAGGGTTACCCATGACCTGCTCATACCATCCCATGGCCACACCCCCTTTTGAGATTCGTGTGTTAGAATTTACACACACCACTTTACAGAATACACTTAGAAAGTTGCATACATAAATTCTATTTGGTGCTAATTAGTGCTGATAATTGCTTGTTAGTAGCCAATTGTCTTGTTAACCAGTTAATTTGCACATTCAGTTTGGCTGTACTGCCAAAATTGTGCACTCAACTGTCATAGGCCAGATTTTATATAAGGCGCCTAAAAAACCTGCGAGGTAAACATTTCCGGCTAAGCGTATTCTATAAGTGGCACCTAGATTTAGGCGCGGTATATAGAATACGCTTAGTTGATATCCCAGCATCTAAAACTACGTGCCTCCATTTACACGAATAAAAACATGGTGTAAATCGCCGCGCATAGATTTACACGCACTGGGCTATATTCCATAACTATGTGTGTAAATTTTGGAATGCCCACGAAATGCCCATTTCCCTGCCCATAACAATGACCCTTTTGAACTGCAGGCATTAGAATTTAGGCACAGTTTATTAAGCGAGTTGTGTGCTTAAATTCTAATTATTGCCAATTAACGCTCATTATTGCTTGTTAGGTTCTGTTACCAAAGCTGATTAGCTTTGTTAAGCCAATTAAGTTACGCACATTGTTATGGAATGCATTTAGATTTCAGCGCGGAACGCTAGGCGTGCAATATAGAATCCGGTAGCTTATGTAGAATCTGGGGGGGGGGGGGGGGGGATGTAAGAGACATGTGTATTTGCAGGATAACACCTAGGTGGAATTATGGCATATATGCTCATGTGCTACTATTCTTATTAAATATATGCGTAATCAAGGGAAAGGAAACTGGGACTTGACATGCCGCCTTTCTGAGGTTTTTGCAACTAATTCAAAGCGGTTTACATATATTCAGGTACTTATTTTGTACCAGGGGCAATGGAGGGTTAAGTGACTTGCCCAGAGTCACAAGGAGCTGCAGTGGGAATCGAACTCAGTTCCCCAGGATCAAAGTCCACTGCACTAACCACTAGGCTACTCCTCCTCTATGGTGAGCACATACTCCATAGAATTGTCTGTATATGCATTTTATGTATATATATCTAAAAGGGTTCTTATCTGTAGCGCTACTCTGTGGATCTATTGGATACTCTGGCCCCTGTGTGACTGCAGAACCTCTGTACTAACTGTTCTTCGTTCCCAGTGTTTTTGGGAAAGCCACCGTGCAGTTTATTAAGGGGCCCTTTTACAAAGTCATGTTAGGGCTACTGCATGGGTAACGAGCGCCAAATTGACCCTACCACTGGGGTAGTGCGGGTGCCCTTTGGTAGTTCTGAAGTTGGCGCTCGCAGTTTCGTGCAGTACAAAATAATTTTTTATTTTCTACTGCTGGGTTGTTTCTGGCGGTAATCGGCAGCGCGGCCACATTGCCTTGCGCTGCCTGATTACCGCCCGAGTAGCGCGTGAGCCCTTAATGCCTTCTACATAGGTGGCGGTAAGGGCTCAGGCAGTAAATAGCCGCATGGCCATTTATGCCCCATCTTTAAAAAAAGCCTTTTTTCCGCTGCGTAAAACATGGCCCAGTGCATGCCAATTTCATGCACCCAAACTAGGGCGGGCCACTTTTTTTTACCGTGACTTAGTAAAAGGGTCCCTAAGAGAAAAAGATATTAGGTGACGAAGTTAGCTACACCTTTTGAAGCAGTTAACTCAGTGGTTCCCAAACCTGGTCCTGGAGGCACGTCAGCCAGTCAGGTTTTCAGGACATCCACTAAGAAAATGCATGAGAGAGATTTGCATGCAGTGGAGGAAGTGTATGCAGATATCTCTCATGAATATTCATTGTGGATATCCTGAAAACCTGACTGGCTGGGGTGTCTCCAGGGCCAGGTTTGGGAACCACTGAGTTAACCGCTCTGTTATTTGCTGTGTTAACAGCTAACCCACGGTAACCATTTCTGTCTTAACTAAAGTGCAGTTCCCGTCTGTCCCAGCGTTCTCCAAAATAGTGTTTTTTTTTGTTTTAGCGGATTAAGATTGGAATTACTGTGCAGTAATTCTGGCATCAAGCCATGTTAGCTATTCAATTTCCCCAGTAAATTCTTGACTATGTCTAAGGACCCTTTTGCCAATCCATCCATCCAGGTTTTCTTTTCACTGGTCCCATACCACTTTAGTTGAGCATATAAAATGTCCATACTTAAATCAACACCATTTAACATCTATTGCTGTGTCTTTCATACCACCTCACAGTCCTACTGTCCTATGATATACATTTAAATTCTATTACAGTATTTGTATAAGAACCCCCCCCCCCCCATTGAGTTTGCATGTTTTGGGGAATTTTGATTGTCTGTGCTTGATGGTTCACCTCTATCTAATTGCAACTCATCATTGCCATTGCAACACTATGGGGTGTATCATCCGGATTAACAAGGCTTTGACATTATAGGAGGCCTGGTTTTTGGAATATTCAATAGCAAGTCTTTTAGTCATCAAGGAGGAGCCTGAACTAAGAGTTAATAAGACATGAAGTGCAAATAAGAAAGCAGCTGTTAGCTCCTTTTGTGTGCCATTCCTCTTCGCCCATTTTCATAATCACACCTCCTACTGAACATTCTGTCTGCTTTAATCATATCTTGGCATCACATCTCAAAGACAGTCTGGAGTTTCTGGATGAAATGGTGGCTAACCGCAGATCTGAGTAATATGTCATTGCAAAACCAAAGCACATTAAATTTAAAGGTACCTAGTTTCCTTAACAGCATGGATGGCTCCCCTTGAAAGCTATTATGATTCCATCGTGCAAGTCTATTTTTCAGGCCATGTGAAGCAGGGTGTGAACAGCAAAAACCTTGCTTCTGCTGCAGAAAGCTTGTTGAAACTGGGGGAAATGCATGGTTATTGCATGTTACTAGCAGCATTCGGGGCATTCCCGTTAATTGTCAACCAGATCTTTTAAACATAGTTAGAAGGATGAGGTACCACAGTGCTCTCTAGTATGTTATGTTTCTCTCTTATATATTGGGCTGTTGTGATTGAATTAAGAGTGGACTGAAAAGTTACTTTAATACTCATCTTTCTCGTTAGGGGATGTGGACAGGAAAGTGTTTATTTTCTTATTTTTTGGTTCATTTGTTAGGTCGTTATTGGACTTTCCCAGTTTCTTGGATTTCTTTTTGGTTTGTTTCCAAATGTTTTGGATAAAAAATACTTTAATATATATCAGAACGTTTTAACATGGAATTGAATTTTTGCTTGCTGATTTTTAGGCTAACCTGTGTTAAATGAATGTTATGCCCATTAAACTTTTTAAGGCATTGTAATAAATGCAGATTCCTGTTTCATGTTAGTTGTATCTAAACACACAGGCACATCCTTCTTAAAGGGTTTAAAGAGTTTCCTGGCAAATGCTGATATTCTGTTGTCTATGTTAAATTGGTTCTGGGAATATTAAATTATTAGGTGTCCATATTGATCTGACTAACATTGATTACTCACATTTCATCTTTGGTGAACAGTTCCTTTTATACACTAAGGAAACTGAGATGAATTAGAAAATTCTTTGAGAGCTCCTAATTTAGGTTATTGGTGCAATCCCTAGATTTATCTAAATGATTTATTTATTGAGACACACATCTTTTTCAGTAGTAGCTCAAGGTGAGTTACATTGAGGTACACTGTGTATGTCACGGTCCCTGGAGGGTTCACAATCTAAGTTTGTACTTGGGGCAATAGAGGGTATAGGGGTCCTTTTACAAAGGCGCGCTAAAAAATGGGTTGCGATAGTGTAGGTGCGTGTTTTGGGCGCACGCTGATCCATTTTGTAGTGAGCCTGTAAAAAAAGGCTTTTTTTGCCGAAAATGGACGTGTGGCAAAATGAAAATTGCTGCGCGTCCATTTTGGGTCTGAGACCTTACCGCCAGCCATTGACCTAGCAGTAAAGACTCACGTGGTAACTGGGCGATAATGACCTACGTGTGCCAAATGCCAGTTGGCGCTTTCGTTGTCCGTGCCACAAAATAAAAAATATTTTTCAGACGCACATAGTGGACACGCGACAAAAATGATATTACCACAAGAGCCTCGCGGTAGTTGGGCGGTAACTCCATTTTGGCGCACGTTGGGTGTGCGTAGATGCTTACGCAGCTTAGAAAAAGGACTTCTAAGTGACTTCCCAACATTACAAGGAGCAGCAGTGGGATTTGAACCAGGCATCTCTGGATATCAAGACCAGTGCTCTAACCACTAGGCCACACCTCCACTTATTGCAACCTTCTGTTGCTGGGTGTTCCCACGTGTCAACTGTGAAGATTGCAATCCGTACAAAATACAGCTGTTATATTAATTGTTTCTCTACACAAATATTATATTACTCAGTTCTATTTATAATTGTACTGGTTGCTGATAGAGACAGGATTCCATTTAAATTAGCATTCATATTGTGTAAAATTTTAATTGGAGACAGTCTGAGCTATTTAGTAGTACATGTGAAGCTTAAAAATTTTAGGAGAGCTAGAAAATCACATTATTCTTCTCCCTTTGCAGTTCCCCGCTCTTGTTTAAGCAGCTGATCTTGTCTCAGGCTCCTAAAATTTGGAACTCTTTTGCTTTAAAATTAGAATGTCTCAGCAGCTATGATAATTTTTGGAAATATCTAAAGACTATTCTTTAAAAAAAATTGTTATGTCATTTGTTTTCTATTTAATTAGATGGTATAATTGAAATTCCCAAGGTTTGTCTTGGTTCATTGCTCTTTTACATCATTGTAAACTGTCTAGAACTTATGGGTTAGGCGGTTTAGAAATTTAATGTAATGCAATGTGTTCAGCATTTTCTGAATTTAACAACTGGATGACTTTGCATTCCAACATCACGTTTACAGCTGAATAAGTCACATCAATTTATCTACAGTTCTTGTAGCCATACTAGTTCTTGAAGTACTGGAAGTAGTCTTTTTGTTGGACCCCAAAACATATTAATATATGAGCTTCCAAGCTACAATCTATGGGCCTGTTTTACTAAGGCACGCTAGTGTTTTCAGCTCGCGCTAATATTTAGGACGTGCTAAACGTTAGAGATGTCCATGATGCCTCTAACGTTTAGCATGCCCTAAATATTGGCGTGCATTAAAAATGCTAGCACGCCTTAATTAAAGACCCAATTTGTCTATATTTGTCACCAGAACCAAATTTTAAAGCAGAGCCAGTACAGTTGTTGGACAAAACACTGCATAGAGCAAGGATTGCATTTGGTACTGTCACCTTGACCTTTCAGCTTGCTTGTTTACAGACTCAGAGGACAGTGTGGCATCCAGCCCCATTTCTTGCAGTGGTCCTGAGGTGCATCAGCCCTCTTGAGCTCTTTATTTGTGATTAACCTTGGGTCCTAAAAACAATGTAGGGTGTGCAGATAAAATTGAGCTTGGAGAATATACCTCAGGTATTCTAGTTTGATCACACTGAGTGGAATGATTGAGCCAGACTAATTTCTAAGCCACATTGGGCTTACCGCCACTTTGTTACAGGGGCCCTTAACCTAGAGTTTTAAAACAGATGTAGTCTTTAATGGTGTAACTAGTTGGTATTGTAATACTCCATGACATCCTGATGTAGGTAAAATTAATGTTACTAATATATAGAATATAGGGAATAAATAATCTCTTAGCTGTATTCTTAGGTCCCCACTGTTTCCCCCTGCTTGCCCTGGGATTGGTAGCATGGAATGTTACCACGATTTGGGTTTCTGCCAGGTACTTGTGACCTGGCTTGGCCACTATTGGAAACAGGATACAGGGCTAGATGGACATTGGTCTGACCCAGTATGACTACTTGTATATTCTCCCCCTCCCCCCCCCCCCAGATTATACTCTTTCCCCCTGCTGTTGTGGGTTTTTGGTTTCATCTGAAATGGGGCTGGAATTTGGCATCATGAGCTACAAATGCATAGGCCCCCCCCCCTCCTCTAAATTGTACATCCTCTCCCACCTTATTTTTAGTCCATTCAACAGAACAGTAGTAGAGTAGTTTTGGGATGAGGCATCAGACACCTGGGCTGCAGTCATTAGCCCAAATTGGTGTCCATTATGTGAAAATCTGAACCCTTTCTCTGTTCTTTTCCAGGCGCTTCCCCCCAGCCACCTCCAACCAAAAGAATGAAACTTTTTTTTTTCCCCCACTAACTCTTGATAAAGGACCACGGCCATTAATGACTGAGGAGAGTAGATGGCGTATTTTCATTATTTTCTATTTTCTAAATGTTTGTTCTCTTTTATGTTGACGCGTATCATAAGAATATAATTTGTAGATATATTGCTAGAGTTACTAATGTGTTACAGCGTTAGCATGCACTAGTGGGGTTAGTGTGCATTTTTATCACATGTCCCATTTTATGCATTGGGGCCTAGGTAAAAAGAACACACATTAATGGTGGTAGCCAGCACTGATGGGGTAGCACACAATTGTGAGACTAGCTGTTGGTCCTTCTGATGGTCCACCTAGCCCAATATCCTATTTCTTACTGCATTAAGCAGTGGGTGCTCAGAGGAAATCTAAAAGAAATAGAGCATGTATAGAATTTGACTTACTGTTATATTACTTCTTATTTCTAGCAGGTTAGGGACTTATCTGGAGCAGGGCCACCAAGAGACTGAACTGGGCCCCCCCATTGCTGCTCCCCCCCCAATTCCTGCTCCCCCCGATCACTGCTGCCCCTGCAACAGGATTAAAATACCTTGGCTGTCGGGGATCCCGAGGCCCCGCCAGCAGAAGACGTCTTCCTCCAGCGCTGACCGCCTGCCCCTGCAGCTGCTTTTCCTCTCAGAGCATACTCAGTTTCAAACCTGAGCATGTGCGCCTGAGAGGAAAAGCAGCCGCTCAGCAATTGGACAAAGCAGCGCTGGAGGAAGCCGATGTATTTCATGCAAATTCATTGTGGGTATCCTGAAACCTAACTGGATAGGTGTGTCCCAAGGACTGCATTGAGAAAACCACTAATCTGGATTGAGATCCCTGACCCTAACCTCAGTGGATCAGGGATTCCTAACAATGGGAGTACTTAAACCTGGAGAAGTTTTCAGAGATTTTAAACTTCAATATCTGATCTGGAATGAGCTTAACTGTACAAAACGGAGGCTGTTAATGTTTGTTGGTTTTAGCTCTCTACTGAATTTATTATTCTACTCCCCCCATTTTTTTTTCTGTTTTGCAAACATTGCTGCTTTTAACATTCTTCAACGAAATTGACTTTCATCCAGCTTTGAGTTCTCCTTGGGCATCTGGGATCATATTTAATTTTAATATATACTATATACACAATGCAGTCTGTATTTAACTTTTCTCCCCAGGGCATTTGAAACCAGTTTCAGATTTAAAAACAAATCTGAAACTGGTTTCAAATGCCCTGGGGAGAAAAGTTAAATACAGACTGCATTGTGTATATAGTATATATTAAAACTGCATTATGAAAGGTCTTTTGAATAATGCTTAATGCACTTGCTAATTAAGTAACAGCAACTCCACTTTTTCTCTGTTCCTACTCATCTTCCTTCAGGGTGAGACACATGAGAAGTGATCTATTGAGATTTGCCTGCTTGGCTCATTGTTTATACCTTTGATGCCACCAATGTCAATGATGATATTGTGTTACACATTAGGAAAATTGATATCATTTGAAAACCAAACTTGTATCAGCATTATTAAGTTGATGACAAAAAGGGGACATATAGCTTAGTACTAGTAATCATCATCATAATATATAATGCTATGTTTCTGGGCTCATCATTGTGTCCATCTGTGGAGGTCACTACAGTTTTAGCCACAAGGGAGCAGTATTCTATTATATTAATGCTGCCATCATGTGGCTACTTTTGATACTGCATAAAAGAGGTCTGGTTTTAATAGTTGTACCCAGGCTATAATGCTGCCACCATATATTTCATTTTGGTTTTGCTGTAGCAGTATCAGTGTGACCCGCTATTGAAATCCACCTTTGGGATAAGCAAGGGACCATGGAGACCTAAGACTGAACTTGTGGTGGGCGTGCCAGAAGGCTATGATGTTTGTGGGGCCTGGGCCCTACAAAATGGAAGAGAATTTGACGCAGTAGGAGAAGATAGATTAGGGTGGGAAACAGTGGGTTTGGAGCACAGAGATGGTGTTGAGTAGTGGTAAAAAACCATAGGACCAGAGATTTGCAGATGTTGTGCACAGCATCATTGGGCTTTATTGGCAACATAGTCTGTACTCAGGGAAGGATGATGACAAGGCAGAAGGCCACACGTGTAGCACATCCAGACAAACCAAGACTGAGAATGCAGAGGAAACTAGTTACATTTGTGGTGATAGATAAAAAGAGGGTTGAAGAGTGAGGAAAGAGGAAGAGAAGAGGGCTGAGGGAAAAGGAGGAGTGACTTGAGTGAGGGATTCATTGGAGAAGGTGAGGAAACAGTTTTTTCAGTACTAGCTGAACTCCACAAAACATTTTCAATTCTCAATGTTTTGTGAGGTTTACAATATATATGGTTGATGATGGCATGATCAGGCATGTCTGGGATTTACCAGCTGCTTATAATAAATCAGCCTCTATAGTTTAGTTCTGTGCCCCTCATATGTGCATAAAGAGAGGATCTGGTTTATGGTAAGGCTAGCTTTTTACCAGAAATGATGCTGCTCTCCAGAGGTTTTATTTCCATTATCACTTGCACAGTCAATTAATAGTAAAATATTTCTAGATCATTGAATGGCAATTCAACCCACCTTTCCTGGAAAGTGTCTGTTTGCCTTGAAGCACTTTTGATTTTATGCTGACAATTAAATTCTAAGCACTGGGCATACAATATTGTCATTTACATGGTTTAACGAAGACACTTGCTGTTTTAGATAGTTGGCATCTGAGGCAATTTGTCTCTAGTAAATTTGAAAATAAGACCCCCAAAAGTACATGTATGTAATATTCACACACACATACATGCATATGAGGTTAGTGGAAAGGGTTCTGTGGAACTGCTATTCTCTCATTGAACATGTGTGTGGGAGGGAGATGGGGAAGTTTCAGAATCACACCCAAAGTTCAGGTGACATAATAAAGACATTTGTACTTCTGTTTTTTTTTCTTCTACAACTCATCTGTGAAGTAGATATGTACTCTTTGCTTAACAGTACTTGAGTAATGTAGTATTTGTAATAAGGAGGCTTTTTTTTTGCATAATTAATAAAATACTCCAGATGTGCTACATTTCTGGGATGGTGTGTGAAAAAGAAGGGGGGTATAGATGATGTGAGTGTTTAAATGGGTATGAGTAAGTTATACATGGATAGCCACTAATTCACCATTTTACATCTAATATTTTATGATTCATATGTAACAGGTATGTTCTGGGGTCCAGATCCCACCTTCAAAAGTTCACGTAGCATAAATAACACAAAAAGCGATGATTAAATTGTTTGCATACTTTACACAATTTTCAATTTATATGGTACATTATAGGAGATATTATATAAACGTTTACTGTATGTATAATTTTATAAACTTTTTGTGGATGTTAAACACTGATTTGTACATGTAAAAGACCCCTAATAAAAACTGGTCATGCCTAGTCTGTGACGTGCACTTGTAGAGTAGGCATGCTCGAGGGAGTTGTTGAGTGAACTGTGGGCGGAGTCTATTTACATGCATATTTTATAAAATATACACCTACTTATTTGCTAACATGCCTGCTGTCAAGCAGACCCAAATATCGACACCCAAAGTATAGGGCTATTTCTGCAGGATTTGTGCTACTATTTTATAAAGGCTCATAGGCGCCTATGGGTTTTCATAAAATGAGCTAAAAATAAGAACCTTTCTTTCCTGTTAGCCTAGGTACCCCAATACAAAATTTCCTTCATTCTTTGGGCATGCACATAGTATATACTAAGTATGCATGTGTGTGTTTATGTATTTATCTCTGGCCTCTGTGTACTTTACCAGCAATTCCTAAGTAGTAGTTTAACCGTACAGACTTTATGATTTTATGTTGTGTGACAATAAAGCTTTTATGGCAGTCTAGGTGGTTAAAGATGTCCATAGCAGCTCTTAAAACGTGGCACGTTATGTCTACCCCCTTTTTTTTCCTTAACAGCAGACCTGTCAATAGTAGTGCATGAAAAGCTGTAATTTCCTGTTCAATGGAGCTCACTATTTCTCCACTGCTTTAAGCTTTGTGTCCTATAGCTTGTGACCGTGCACTAACAAATCTCTATTGTCCAGTGGATCGAATGGTGGCTGGGACTGAAGAATTGCTGTCTGGTTTCTATTCAAATCCAGGTAGTCAGATATATGAATGGACTTTTTCGAGCAGTCATGTGAATAATGTCTGATCCACAGGAAAGCTGGAAAGTAGAGCTCTAATTCTTAAATAAATTTACAGGCGTGATAATAGCCTTATGCCCATACGCTGCTGATTGGAACTTTTTAGCACATTGAAATAACATTCTACAATGGTCTTTTTTTTTTCCCCCTGTGGAACTATGAAGGGTGAAAGACTTCTGAGACAGTCTGTGAAGGTTAGAAAGAAAATGATTTATATGTAAAAGTTTGAACAAAGGTTCCTATTGGAAAGTTTTCTTGGAAACAAGCGAACAGATTAATACCATAGGAAGGCGATAGATGGGGGTTTAGAGCAGTAACAAGAGAAACCGATACACTTGAGAAAAGGCAGAAATACTTTGTTTCATAAAGATAATGGAATAGAACCAAATACCAATTCCATACACAGTTAACTCATGAAACGGATTTTTCTTTTCCTCCTTTTGATCTTGAAAGTCATTCTCAATAAAATTTCTGTCATTTTCCCCAGAAAACCGTCATTAACAAGAGACCCCTTCACCTAAATTCAGACTGCCCAGCTCTTTTGAAGCAATTGCACGTGGCGAGAAAACCCTTGTTGACTATGTTTAAACAAACTCCTAAGCTAATGAAGCAGGTTCTTCTCTTAATATTTTCCTACTCATTCAATAATTTTCTAATAAGCCCCAAGCTATCATGTATTAATCTCTTCCTGTAGCCCTAGAATATTAATTATTGCATGTTAGCATAACCATCTACAAGTAAGGGTTTCGTTTTTACATAAAAAGATAATCAGCAGTTGTCTGTACTGAAAGTCAATCTCTCAATATATTTGGCCTCAAATTCAGTTTTATAAATACTAATGTATGGATTGCAAGTTCTAGACAAAAGGAGGCAGACACATCAGAATGAAAAAAAAAAGGGTGGGGGCTTGGGGAGAGGTTCGGAGCATTTCCTGTAAACCAATATACTGCAGTTTGCAAAGGAAAAAAAATCTTCTGATTTATATGGAAAACTATTGTTTTTCTTTTTCCAAGTGTTTTTCATTTTGTAATGGAAGCGGTTCTGCTCTTTCGGTGCATTCCTCTGGGTTGCACAAAGCACAGCCATGGAGTGTAAAAAAAAAATGGCTGGCTCGTTTAGAAGCAGGTCACGATCACACACCAGAGCACCTCATATCTAGAATCCCCCCCCCCCTCTTTCTGCACAGCAGTGAGTTGACCTGTCTCGTTCACTGCTGGCCTATTGAACGACCTGGACTGTCTGGTTTGGGCTTTCGCCTTTGTCCATGTCTGGTTTAGTTCCTCCCTGTCTATATATTTGCAGCAACTAGCCCTCCGGGCTACAGAAATGTTCTGTTATATAAAAACAAAGGTTTAAGAGGTAGCTCTACAACTTTAAAACTTTGTAGGATTTCTCCAACAGGTTACTGATTGTCCATCCCTACTCCCCCCCCCCCCCCCCCCCCCCCCGTCTTAGTGTTTAAACCCACATCTATTTTTGTCTAATGCCTAAAATGAATTAGAGTTTAAGAACAGCCTTGATGTGTACTCTGTGCAAAAGCTGACTTCTGACTATCTGAGTTCTTTTTTTTATAGCAAGACATGTATTTATTTGTATGTATTTATAAAAAAATAACTTCTTTCTTGAGAACAAAAGAACACATGCACAATCTTGAGTCCGTGACAAGGTGGACTGTACATAAGCAAAGATTTATGTAAGTTTTTTTTTTTTAATAGCAATGTCTAGCAGATTGCAGACTGAGAGGTGCAGAGAAGAGAATTCAAAATGCTTACCTAATAAAAGATTTGGAGACTAATCCTGAAATGTTGTCTGAATAAGACTTGGATCTTTGTCAAAAAAACAAATTGAAAAAAAAGTTGAAGCAGATGCAGGAAGGGGAATTTCCTTGCCGTTGAAATAATGTTATGCTTTTTTTTTTTTTCTTCCTTCAGAAGGTAGAACTAGCACTCCCACTTTAGCTGGCTTTTTCCGATTTAAAAGAAAACAGCAATGCAGCCATGAGGTTTGTCTGTAAACATTCTGGAGCTCAAAGGCAGACTAGACAAAGTATTGAACCACTCCAGATTCCTTGCAGCCCTGTCTGCTTCGCTTCATTTGAACTATATATGACCCAGATGATGGACAGAAGGAAACTTAGTCATGTGCAGGGCTGGGACACAGTCTATTTGCTGATATCTGGCAGAGCAGGGGCTCAGCTCCTGATTGGGCCATACCCTGATCATTGAAATGTGATGCCCTCACCATTCAAAGCCTGTAATTCTGAGGCTGGCTGTTTGGGCGTCTGGTTGCCTGGCTGTTTTTTTTTTTTTCCTCCAAGTGCAGTGCTTAATTTTTAAATAATCAGTTGCTTGCACTTTACTGTCTAGGGACCATAAATGGAGCACATGTAGATACAGGAGATAGACTGTCTTAGAGCAACAGGTTGCCCAGACATTAATTTGTATTTGATCACATCCTAGTATGAATCAATGAATAATAAATAGCTAACTTTTTTAATATTATTTTAAATTTTCATTGATGTGGCAGACCAGAAATCTGAAGACAGCTAGATTGCAAATCGCTACAGTACTGTTTTAATTGCACTATTGTAATTTTTTTAATAGCATACAATATCCATGTGAGTAGCGATGATGGGGGGAGGGGAATAAAATGTATTTAAGACCACTTGCCAGATGGGGAGAAAAAAAAACTTAGGATTCATTTTCTTTCCTTTTTAAGGGCTGTCACACTTCTGGTATCCAGTCGCACAGAGAAATGCGAACAGGGTGGTTTGAAAGGCTTACTCTCCAATGAGCTGTGACATAGCCTTTAATCATGCAAGACGCTTGGGGGTCTGTGCTGTTCAGCTTGTCTGAACTAGTGGACCTTGGATTTATTTCTTGGTGCTCTGAGCTACTAGAAAAAAGTAGGTCACTTGGTGACATTTTTGTTTAGCATGTAAAAGGATTATTCGTATGTTTAGAGTAGCCTATATATAGAGAGATTTTTTTTAAACTCAAATTCAGCAGCCTATCATCGGCATGGAGATGTTGATATGTAATGTGGGAATTATTTTGGGTGCTAGAGCTTTTCATAAATGTTTCCTGCATGTTATTGAAAGTACTGAGAGTGCATATACAAATGTGTTTTGGAGGGAAGATGTCAAGTGGCAAGATCATCTTGAAGGGAAGAAGATTTTATTTATTTATTTATTGGGATTTATTAACCACCTTTATGAAGAGATTCACCCGTGGCAGTGTACAGCAGGCACAGTTTAACATAAAACTTACTTTTGTTAACAGCATAACAATAGTAAAATAACCAACAATAAACATAAATACAATAAGGGCTTTGTTTACTAAGACGTGTTAACATTTTTAACGTGCCTACAAATTAGAGCGTGCGCTAACCGTGTAGGTGTGTATAGGGATATTGTAGGCACAAAGCGCATTAAAAATGCTAACATGCCTGTAACATGGCTTAGTATACAATGCCCTAAGAGAGGTAAACAGTAAATTGAAACCTAATAATAGAACTACCATGAAACAGTATCAGAAAAATACACATTTAACAGCACTGGAATTCAAATACCAGAGATATAATACAATGTTTGCATAATACTGATGATACACCTAATAAGCATGCATTACTACATTTACCTCCCTATTTACTAAGCTGCGCTAGTGGCTGCTGTGCGCTAATGCCGACACAGCCCATTCACTTTGAATGGACTGTGACGGCATTGCGTGGCTTAGTAAATTGGGGGGGGGGGGTTATTGTTTCTCATCTGCCTTTTTTGGTCATAGCCTAAGGTAGTGTATGGTCTTAAGTTACAATAAACACACTAAAGTAAAACATAAAAAAATATTTACACCATTTCCAGTAATTATCCTCTGAATATGCTTAACTCTAACAAATAAAAATGCAGAAATCTGAACAGTATGATTTCTCCAATCTGAAATATAGTAACCAGATAAAAACCTGCATCCGATCCATTATTCCTTATATTTTGACTGCTATTGGTCAAGATGAGCTGGCCCCCCTCTTCAGTTTACCCATTATTCCTAAAAAAGGCAGATAGAAACAACCATGTTTTCAAAATTTCCTGCAACTAGAAAAACTCTAAATGTAATTCCACAGGTAGCATGCTGTTCTAGAGGAGCATACAATTTGATGGCTTACAAAAATCGTAGGACTCATCTTGTTTACTCATCCCTTCCATTTGTAGTAGCATGGACACTACTTAATCTCGTGCATTGTCTTCCCTTACCCCATGATCCTTGGTACTTATTCCCTGCATTCTGGATTTTGATAGATTTTTAAAATCCCCACTGGGAGGTCATGCCCTATACCCATTGTGCTTTCTTTAAACCAAAAGTTTCCTATGTTTTCCTGAGACCACTCCCTATCGGCCTAGCAGCTCAACTCTTGAGAGCTTCCGTTCCATTATTTTGTTTGAAATGGGATATTAGCCAATCAACTTGAACTCTGAATTATGTGCTTTTGGATATGTTTGTGGAAGTTCATAGGAAAATCTTTTTGAACCTATCAAACACCTTGTTAGTGTTGCAGTCTAAGTGTCGAACATGAATCACCTATTTGTCAGAGTGTACTGAAAAAGGTTTTCTTTCCATTCTGCCTTATTAAAACAGTGTGCAAGTTTTCATGTACTGATGATTGTTACAAGTTCTAGGTTGACTATCCTGCTTATAATCGAAATAGAAAAACGCCTATATTGTGACCCAAATCGGGAGATAGACGTTTATCTCACGAAAGGCGAATTTGGACGTTTTCAACTGCACTCCGTCGTGGATGCAGACAAAGTTGACGGGGGCGTGTCGAAGGCGTGGTGAAGGTGGAACTGGGGCGTGGTTATCGGCCGATCAGAGATGGGCGCCTTTCGCCGATAATGGAAAAAAATATGCGTTTTTAGCGAGAATTTAGGGCACTTTTCCTGGACCCTGTTTTTCCACGAATAAGGCCCCCAAAAGTGCCCTAAATGACCAGATTAACCACTGGAGGGAATCAGGGATGACCTCCCCTGACTCCCCCAGTGGTCACAAACCCCCTCCCACCACAAAATATGCCGTTTCACAACTGTTTATTTTCACCCTCAAATATCATACCCACCTCCCTGGCAGCAGTATGCAGGTCACTGGAGCAGTTATTAGGAGGTGCAGTGGACTTCAGGCAGGTGGACCCAGGCCCATCCCTCCCCTACCTGTTACAATTGTGCTGCTTAATGCTTATTAGTCGTCCAACCCCCCAAACCCACTGTACCCACATGTAGGTGCCCCCCTTCACCCCTTAGGGCTATAGTAATGGTGTAGACTTGTGGGCAGTGGGTTTTGAGGGGGATTTGGGGGGCTCAACACACAAGGGAAGGGTGCTATGCACCTGGGAGCTCTTTTACCTTTTTTTTGTGTTTTTGTTGGTGTCCTGGCATGTGAGGGGGGACAGTGCACTACGAATCCTGGCCCCTCCCACGAACAAATGCCTTGGATTTATTCGTTTTTGAGCTGGGCGCTTTCATTTTCCATTATCGCTGAAAAACAAAAACGCCCACCTCACAAATTGTCGAATAAAACATGGACGTCTATTTTTTTCGAAAATACGGTTCGGTCCGCCCGTTCACGGACCCGTTCTCGGAGATAAACGCCCATGGAGATAGACGTTTTTGTTCAATTATGCCCCTCTATGTGTTATAGTTCATAGTAAGACTGCCACATGAAAAACTAAAACAAATAAGTTGTGGCTAGAATGAGGGGGCAGAATGTGAGCAGTTTAGAATGGTGTGGACATGATTTCCTCCAGTGTGGACTCTGGTAGGGAATTAATCTGTCAGTGCTCCTTCAGACAATTTTGTATTCTCTTCAGACAAACTTTCTCTTTATGTTCCACTCATTATTACTAATTCTCATTCATTTTGATAATTGGACAGATGAAAATTGAAACTTGGCCATCCTGGTTTTATGGCTGATCCCCCCCATCCCCCCCCCCCCCCCCATTTCCTTGGTCTTCACTCCCAGCCTTAGAGGGCTGCCAATGGATCAGGTTTGCAGGATTCACCTAATGAATATGCAAGAGAGATTTGCATACAAGGAGTGTAGTAGGCTTGATAATTTGTCTCATGCATATTCATTAGAGAGCCTGAAAACCTGACCTATTGGAGTCCTTAAGGACTGTGAGTAAAGGCCAAAGTCCAGTTGTGTTGGCAGTAGAGTGGATTCATTCTTTCATTATTGTGTGTGTGTGGGGGGGGGGGGGGGATACTTCCTTGTGAGATTTTTTTGTTTGTTTGTTTGTTTATAGTGGTAGATACCCAGAATATTTTCTTGGAGGAGGTGGTACACACAAGAAGTAACAACATAAAAAAAAATAGTGTGGGATAAAAAGCACAATGTTCCTAGTGCTAAGAGGGATGGAAAATAAACACTGGGAGGCATCATGGAGTGGCAGTTATAACTCTAAAAAGCAGTGGTACTACTCTGAATGGTTGATTACTCTACAGGATTTTGTATGCACATCTTGACAGTCTGAGTGGGACTGATTTGGTCTTTATGTACTGTCATTTACTCAGTTATTTTGAGTTATCATTTATTTTGGTATACCACCCTTTTTGAGTGACACATCAGAACAGTTTTCAAAATAAGAAACTTGATAAAAGATAAGAAAGGAAATTTATTTTTGTTACATTTGTACCCCGCACTTTCCCACTCATGGCAGGCTCTATGCGGCGGGCAATGGAGGGTTAAGTGACTTGCCCAGAGTCACAAGGAGCTGCCTTTGCCGGGAATCGAACTCAGTTCCTCAGGACCAAAGTCCACCACCCTAACCACTAGGCCACTCCTCCACTCTTCATTAAAAGATAGGAAAATAAAAACAATCAACGAGAAAGATCACACACTCATAAAATAGAAGTTGCTGGACTGTGGTTGCCAGCCAACCCTGTCCAAAGACGACCTAAATCAGCAGCCTAAAAATAGTAATATAAAGTAATTCAAATTGGGTCGAATGCCAATTGAAATAAATACATTTTTAATGCTGATCTAAAATTTTTGTATACGAGCTCTTGGATCTCAAGAAATTGAGGTAAGGAATTCCATAGGGTGATCACCAAAAAGAAGAAAAGCATTTTTTTCACGTGGATTCCCATTTAATATGTGAAGGAGGAGGCAAGATAAGCCTATCATCATTCATTGATCGAAGATAATGGGAAGGAAAATAGGGAAAAGTAAGGGCAGCCAAATAATCTGGTTTGCCATGATAAATGGCTTTGTGCATTGAGGTAAGAGTTTTTAATTCAATTCATACAGAAATAAAGATCCAATTTCAATAGTGGAGTAATATAGTTTGTATGTTTTGCATGACAGATGAGGCAAGTAGCAGTGTTCTGAACAGTTTGTAAAAGTTTGATATTGTGTTTGGGTAGTCCGGCATAAATGGCATTAAAGTAGTCATACTGAGAATTGATAAAGGCATAAACTAAAGTACACAGAGTGTCCAAATCAAGATAGTTCCTGAGTGCTCTAAGTTGACAAGGGGCATAAAATCTTGACTTCATAACGGCAGAAATTTGCAAAGGAATAAAAGGGCTGAATCGAGGATATCTCCTAGATATTTAAATGAAGATACAGTGGGGGGACTGGACGGCCAAAGAGGGTTGGCATGAGGGTTGGTAAAGATGAGGATCCAGAGACCCAACAGGCCACAGTTTTTTTAGGATTTAACATAAGATGATTGTTCAGCCAATCAACAACTTTTCATTAAGTCACTGTTGAAGAAGGAGAGAGGGGGAGGATGGGACTATGTAATAAACCAATAGAATGTCATCTGCATAATAATAAGTGCTGATCCCATGAGACTGAATCAGTAAAGCAAGGGGGCTGATGAAAAGATTAAATAAAGAGGGGCACACCACAGTGGAGGGGATGATGGGGAGAAGTTGGAAGAAGAAACATTTTATTTAAGAATTTCTTTTCCGCCTAAGCACTAAGTGGATTACAAACAACATAAACAATAAAAACATAATACAAATAGTATTCACATGCCATGACATCTCTCACAAGGCAGAAACCTTAATAAAACATTTTAACAAAAAATGAGTTTACAAACTTTTTCTAAATTGACTCACACTATGACATATCATAGAGTTCCTGGCGAGTTATTCCAAGAACAGTGGTTCCACTGGAAAATGCTGCCGCATGTGTTTCTGCATATATCTGGTTTGTGCCATTATCTCAGTAGAAAGCTTCATTGCTTTTTTCAGATCTTAAAGTTCTCACTGGTTAGTAAACTGCCAAAGCCTGCTGGAAATGCCAAAGTGCAATTGCATATAAAACCTGATGAAATATTGCACTCAACATACTATCGGCAACCAATGCAGTTGTTTCAACAGTGGAGTGCAAACCTCGATGTGCCAATATCATCCTGGCAGTGGTATTCTGAAATTATTTGCAGTGCTTGCATCCTGGTTTTAGCATGTCCAAGATACAGTGCATTACAAAACTCAGTCCTAGATAGTACTAAACTTTGGATTTGGATCACGGATCTAAAATCACTTCCAGGTAAACACCGGTTTCAATATGGATAACAAATGCAAATTGAAAAAGGAAGAACTCGCCACATGAAGGACCTGATCCTGCATGGACAATCGAGAATCCAAAATTACCTCCAACAGATGCATTTGTGCTCTGACTAGTAGTTCCATTTCTCCCACTATGACTGAGATTAACTCAGTAACTCTTGATCTTTCCCAATAAACATAAGTCTTAGACAATTTCAGCACTATAACCTATTCCTTCTCATCCAGGGAGCAATCTCATCCATACAGGTTTCTCCAACAGCCATTTACAATGCCATTTACAATGCCACTCTCTCCTCTGCACTGGATGCCCTTGCACCAGCCATCTCCCGTCCCACTAGGCATACTAATCCCCAGCCCTGGCTGACTCCTTGCACCCGCTACCTTCGTTCCTGCGCCCGATCGGCTGAACGCCTCTGGAGGAAATCTCGCACCCATACTGATTTCATTCACTACAAATTCATGCTATCCTCCTTCCAGTCCTCCCTATTCCTCGCCAAACAGGACTATTACACTCAATTCACTAATTCCCTCAGCTCTAACCCTCGTCGTCTCTTCGCCACCCTCAACTCCCTCCTCAAAGTGCCCTCCGCTCCCACCCCCCCTCACTCTCTCCTCAATCACTGGCTGACTACTTCTGCGACAAGGTGCAGAAGATCAATCTCGAATTCACCACCAAACCATCTCCTCCTCTTCACCCTATAGCCCACTCCCTCAACCAACCTACCCATGCCTCCTTCTCCTCCTTTCCTGAGATCACCGAAGAGGAAACCGCCCATCTTCTTTCCTCCTCGAAATGCACCACCTGCTCCTCGGATCCCATCCCCACCTACTTACTTAACACCATCTCTCCTACTGTCACCCCCCCATCTGTCATATCCTCAACCTCTCTCTCTCCACTGCAACTGTCCCTGACACCTTCAAGCACGCTGTAGTCACACCTCTGCTCAAAAAACCATCACTTGACCCTACCTGTCCCTCCAACTACCGCCCCATTTCCCTCCTACCCTTCCTTTCCAAGATACTTGAACGCGCCGTTCACAGCCGTTGCCTTGATTTTCTCTCCTCTCATGCCATCCTCGATCTGCTTCAATCCGGCTTTCGCCCCCTACACTCGACAGAAACGACATTATCTAAGGTCTGCAGTGACCTGTTCCTTGCCAAATCCAAAGATCACTACTCCATCCTCATCCTCCTCGACCTATCTGCCGCTTTTGACACTGTCAATCACAACTTACTTCTCGCCACACTGTCCTCTTTTGGGTTCCAGGGCTCTGTCCTCTCCTGGTTCTCCTCTTATTTCTCCCACCGCACCTTCAGAGTACACTCTCATGGCTCTTCCTCCACCCCCATCCCGCTCTCTGTTAGAGTTCCTCAAGGATCTGTACTTAGACCCCTTCTTTTTTCAATCTACACCTCTTCCCTGGGCTCGCTGATCTCATCTCATGGTTTCCAGTACCATCTTTATGCTGATGACACCCAGCTTTACCTCTCCACACCTCTCCACACCTGACATCACTGCGGAAACCCAGGCCAAAGTATCAGCCTGCTTGTCCGACATTGCTGCCTGGATGTCCAACTGCCACCTGAAGCTGAACATGGCCAAGACCGAACTTATTGTCTTCCCACCCAAACCCTCTTTTCCTCTCCCTCCACTCTCTATCTCAGTTGACAACACCCTCATCGTCCCCGTCTCATCTGCCCGCAACCTTGGTGTCATCTTCGACTCCTCCCTCTCCTTCTCTGCGCATATCCAGCAGATAGCCAAGACCTGTCGCTTCTTCCTTTACAACATTAGCACAATTCACCCTTTCCTCTCTGAGCACACCACCCGAACTCTCATCCACTCTCTCATTACCTCTCGTCTCAACTACTGCAACCTACTCCTCACTGGCCTCCCACTTTGCCACCTATCCCCCCTTCAGTCCGTTCAGAACTCTGCTGCACGTCTTATCTCCCCTCTCCTCAAATCACTTCACTGGCTTCCGATCAGGTACCGCATACAGTTCAAGCTTCTCCTCCTAACCTACAAATGCACTCGATCTGCAGCCCCTCCTTACCTCTCTACCCTCATCTCCCCTTACGCTCCTACCCGTAACCTCCGCTCTCAAGGCAAATCCCTCCTGTCAGTACCCTTCTCCATCACCGCCAACTCCAGGCTCTGCTCTTTCTGCCTCGCCTCACCCCATGCTTGGAATAATCTCCCTGAGCCCATACGCCAAGCCCCTTCCCTGCCCATCTTCAAATCCCTGCTAAAAGCCCATCTCTTCAATGTCGCCTTCGGCACCTAACCACTATTCAAGAAATCTAGACTACCCCAACTTTTCATTTCGTCCTTTAGATTGTAAGCTCCTTTGAGCAGGGACTGCCCCCCCTTTTTTGTTAAATTGTACAGCGCTGCGTAACCCTAGTAGTGCTATAGAAATGTCAAGTAGTAGTATTTAGATCCACTTTGTACAGGACAGAAGATGCCATATAGATGTTAAATAACAGTGCTGAAAGGGCAGAACCTTGTGGAACTCCCTGAAAAATGTGGCCTTCAAGAATGAGGCAAACCAGTACCACCAATTCCTATAAATGATAGACTTCTGAGGAGCAGGGAATGATCTACTAAATCAAAAGCTGTGAACATATTGAGGAATACCAAAAGGGCCACAGAATCTGTCTGAGTTACTGAGGAGCGACTGACACAGATGATGGACATTTGAGAATTCCATATGAGCTTGTAACTGGAGAAAAACATTTTCTAAATGGGACTTGATATACTACCTTTCTGTGGTTTTTGCAACTACATTCAAAGCGGTTTACATAGTTTACAAGTATTTCTACTTGGGGCAATGGAGGGTGCCCACAGACACAAGAAGCTGCAGTGGGAATTGAACCCAGTTACCCGGGAACAAAGTCCACTGCACTAACCACTAGGCTACTCCTAGTGGAAAGTGGACAAAGTACCAACTTGGAAAAAGTAGAGAAAGTTGTTTATTAGAATTGGAAGCAGAATGAATTAGGTCTGTGAAATAATGTTTCTTTGCTAAGCGTAATTGACTGACATAATTAGCGATGCCATACTACTCATTCCTAAGTGAACCATCCAGTTTTAGTCTGCTCCACATGCATTCTGAATGGAAAATCTGTCAAAGAAGAATCCTTAGGCCACTATGGAACCAAGGTTGGCGAGGGCGAGCCAATTTTGGAACAAATTTTAGTGGTGCTATGCCATCCAGTGCAGACTTTAATATGGTATTTTTACTTGCTCATCCTCTGGAAGGGATGAGAAAGAGGATGGGAATGGATGAAATGGTAGAGAAAGTTCATCAACATTATTATTATTATTAGATTTTGCTCACACCTTTTTCAGTAGTATCTCAAGGTGAATTACATTCAAGTACACTGGATATTTCTCTGTCCCAGGAGGGCTCACAATCTAAGTTTGTACCCGAGGCAATGGAGGGTTAAGTGACTTGCCCAAGATCACAAGGAGCAGCAGTGGGATTTGAACCGGCCACCTCTGGATTGCAAGACCGGTGCTCTAACCACTAGGCCACTCCTCCACTTCAACATGTTGAAGATGTATGATCCAGTAGCTAGGTGAACTTGAGATAATAGACAGGGTGGGATAGAAATTTGAGAAAAAAAAAGAGACTGAAATGATCCGACCAGCTTGAAATTAGAGATAGAAATGTTGGATATATGTGGAGTGATAAGAAGGTCAAGTGTGTGACCAGCTGCGTGAGTAAAAAAGTGATGAAGATTTAGGTCATCTAGAAAAAAAAAAAACGAAAAGTAAGAGGAGCATGGGTGTGATGGATTGTCAATATGAAAATTAAAATCTCCTAAAAATCACTTTGTGATATTTAATGGAGATATTGGCAATCGTCTGGTTGACAGAGTCCCATTCTCCAGTTTTCAAAGAGAGAGGGCAATATGCAATGTGGTAGCATTCGATGTTTCAAGTAGCAACAGCTCCGGGTAAGATTTTTATATTTTGCTCAGTAGAATCTTTGATTTTGTTATGTATTGCCTAGGTCCCTTTACCAGATATAATATGGGTTATAAATCTGGAACATTCTAGTAGGTGTGTAGATATAAAACCTACTTCCAAGTGTCTATCATCCACTACATATAATAGACTTGTCTGGGGCAGCCTGTCTAAGGATTTGTGTCTTTAAATGTTTACTGTATTAGTGCTGATATAAAAGCCTGCTCTTTTGGAAACAAATGGGTTATTGGATACCTCCAACTGATGTGATTAGTCATTTGAGATTTTTGAATTGGAAGTCTCCAGTTTCGTATTGCAGAAACTAATGTATGACGCTGTTTACAGATAAATGATTACTGTATTTCCTTAGATTACCACAAGGTGTGTCCAGTTATATGTGTTTATCCTTGCATAATGAGGAAGAGAAATTCACTGGTCTTGAGGAAAAGGAAATCCATTTTTTATTAACTTTCTCAGACCCTTGCAAGTATGCCAGCAGAATATTTTCATTCTCCTACTTAATTATAACTGTTAGAAAACCAATATGTGACTTCAGCATGACTCTCCAAATGAGACCCTTACCCTTCAAGGTGAATAGGAATTTGATATAGCTCATGCCTTTTTTTTTCAGTAGTAGTTCAAGGCAAGTTAAATTCAGATACAGCATTTTCCTGTCCTCAGAAGCAATGGAGGGTTAAGTGATTTGATTTGCCCATGATCACAAGAAGGAGTAGTGGGATCTAAATCGTGGCTGTCCTGGTTCTCAGCCCACAATTCTAACACATAACAGAGTAACGTATTACTTTGTGATAGATAGGGCCTAGATGGACCACCTAGTTTGCCTGACTTTCTTTTTAATATTGTGTTAGCCGCTGCCTTTTGCTCGCCCTGCTGCATTATTGGATGCTAATAGCAAATCTTCCCATAATTCCTTGGAAAAGACAGTTTCCACCTGTCATGCTTCTACTGGAAGAATTCATGTGAATTTGCTAATAGCATGGGTAGCTTGTAAATGCAAAAAATTGTATATTTCTGTAAAGATTAGCCCCTGCAGTGACTTCCATTTTTTTTTCTTTAAAAGACACACCCACGTTTTAATCATTTTGGCCAGTCTTGGTCTGGGAAATGGAACACACAAAAAAAAGTGAGAGAATTATGATTTACAAAAATGACAACATCCCTCCTCTCCTCTGTAGATTCTATAATCCATTTTATAGCCCATGCACTGGGCTGCATGGTGCATGCCTTTCCTTGTATCTTTTGTGTCTGTGGGAGGACATGGGAAGACACCATCTACCATGCTATGAGTTAACTTGGCCAAGCAGATATCCTTGCCGGTAATTTGAGATCCATGTGAATTTATTGCTAGAGCTGGCAGCTGTGTTTAAGAGAAGGGAAGGGAAAATCCTTTTTTGTTCAAGGACCAGCTAAAACCTGCTTCAGCTTCAGGAATCTCATTCTATTTAAAGCAACAGAGAAATTACAGGTTTTTTTTTTTTTTTTTTAAATACATGGAGTCACTGTTTGAGACCCAGCTGACTTGTGTGATAAAAGGACATGCTTGCAGTCTGGCAGCAACTTCTCACACTTCCCTGGGTGAATACCAGGCTGTGAGTTATTTTATGTCTGCTTTTAAGGGGTTAATAATGAAAAGCAACTTTGAATCTCTGTTGCTCATTAGGGCTCTGTTTATTTAATTTCTGTATGGCACTTGGCTATATATATATAAAGACACCAAAAACCCTGCCATAATTTGCAGGGAGGAACAATGCAGCCACTATTCAGAAAGGTATAACAACCTTGTACCTGTAGATTGTGCAGATTAAAGAAACATTGCTAAACAGATTTAAGCAATTTAAAAAAATTGCAAGCTTTTTGGGGACAGGTATGAGTAGCTCCTGCTTTTTACAAAAAAAAAAAAAAGGAGGGGGGTGGGAGTTCTTCAGAATCTACAGATGAGAAACAAATTTTATAGATAATATATGGGGGACATGTTCAGATATTCTTTCTCTCTCTAGTCTGGATTCCAAATATCTCTTTCATATCGTGAAGAAAAATTGTTCATTGAGATCTCCAGGTGGGTATTCATCCATGCACATGGTTCAGGAATTTTACAGAGCTGAGGCCTGAGACCTTGATAGTGTTGCACTGAAGTAACGGTAATATAGAAAACTAAATAAGATGCTGTTTAATGGAAATATTTTACACTGCACAATGTTAAATATGATGTGCATGTTATCCATTAGAACCACATGTGTTTTCTGTTAGGATTGTCCTGCGAGTCAGTTGGGACTATACTTGGCCCATGCTGTGACTGCAAAACTGGTGTTCACCTGGCAGTAGGTTGTAAGAAATAGCTGGGTTGCTAGAAATTTTTCAACTGTTTACCAAAGCTTTTTACTGGTTTTGTATTGAAAAACTCCCAGAATGTTATGGAACAGATATTGGGGAAAAAAAGAAAATTGGCATTAACTTGCTAATCCCTCTGTATTACCCTTAAAAATGCGAATATTTGCATTGTTTTGAATTAATGAGACATTTTTAGATGCATGGTGAAAACCAGCAAGAATGCCTGCTTGTGTGTCTGTCCATACAGATCTGGGGGGGGGGGGGGGGGGGGGCAGGTGAGTATACATAGCAAGGGGCCCCCAGTCAAGGAGCTTGAATAATAGCAGGAGGATCAGCAAGGGGGTCTTTACTAGTTACTCCTTATCTCTAACCTTGTGAGTAGTTTAAGGGAGGGATGGTGTATAGTGGTTTGGAATCCATTCTGCTGTTGATGATGAGGTGAAGGTGCCTGATAAGAAGTGCACCACTGTGCACAGCTTCAAGCAGAGTTACTTGCTCACTTGTCAGCATTAATAAAAAAAAAATAATAATAAAAAAAACCTCAAATGACTTATGCATTTTGCCAAATACATTCTGGCTTTCCAGGGAGCCTGGGAATTTGAAAAAGTTACAGCAAATGTTTTCTATATTTAGAGTTAAGGCACATCTGGGAATCCCACTGCTCAATGACATTGCACAGTGTACCAAGGGAAGAAAGTAAAAGAAACACTGCTTTTGACTTGAAATATCTTATTGATTCACCGGAACTTTTCCTGTTTGGGTATTGTGTTGTAGTAGCGCCAACTTTTGATTTGTGTTGAATTGTTGCTTTAAGAAGTTTATTTAAAGCAATCTTGGTCTGCAGAAGACAGTACTGTATCCAATCAAATGTGAATGCTTGGTTATTTCCTTTTCCCATTACTGTTTTTTTTTTAAATTTTGTGTAACTTTGTCCTTGATGCACTTATGTCTTTTCTCTGCTATTCTGCTATTATTTTTGCCTTGCCTATTCACAGCTGAGGATGGTCTAAACCTTCCCAATTTTCTATATATCTTTGAAATATAGACCAAAAATTCAGTAAGGTAAAATGTAAAAAAAAAAAAAAGAAGAAAAGAAAAATTGAGGACAAAACCTATGACAGTTTTTTTTTCTTTGTGTAGGTTTCGTCTGTTGATACAATTTGTCAGTATCTGATTTTTATGACATGGAGCCATCAGGATGGAAGGGTAGGGGAGTGGCTTTGATATTAGAATCCAAAAGAAAGGACTTCATAAGTACCCCCAGACTCTGACTAAAGTCCAATCATGTTTACCATTTTTATCTAGATCATACTACCTGATCTTCTGGAATCAATAGGATTTTCTGGTTCTTTTTGCTTCTATTTCTTTATTTAAATTTTAAGCATTTTTTGGATGTAAATTTGCCAGTTCGGCATTGACTAGTGATATAAGACACTGGATTCTATTTTCATAGTTAAGAGTTCCTTCCCTCACCCCTAATGATGACTGAAAGTGGCTTACATTATAGAAAAAAGCGGGGCATAGTCTTGCATTAGAATACTTAAGTTTCTTGCATTTATTACATGTGTAATATCTAAGATGATACTGAAATGGGTGAATTTAATTACCACAATATTCAAAAAAAATTCTGCAATAGTAAACCGCCATTTTGATGCAGATGCCAGATGACACTATGCAGGCGGGTTAAATTCTTGGAGGTGGTATTTATCTCAAATATTTTCCCCTGACGCAGCCATATTGTGGCGAAATAGGGCTTCCCTGTCGGGAGTTAACGGGAATAGAAGGAAGGTGCAGAATGAAAATTAAGAATTCGCACTGATTCGTGGAAGAAGGCCACGTCTGTCCACCGTCCAAGATAAGTAGTGTTACATTGCATTTAGCAACAGTGTCTGCCCCTATGAGTGTTTGAAAGGGTGTGTTGGCACTCTTAAGATGAAAGTAAGTTGAGTGGAGTTTTTTTGAAGACTGATGATTAAAGAGGTCTCCTCTCTACCTAAAAGGTGTGTCCTTTAAAAAGAGGAAGGACCGGTTTCTACTGAGGTCTTTTTTTCTCCACTATCTTTCAACAAAATCCACATTCACCCTTGAATACTCGTGATTTACTATTGTAGAATTTTTTTTGAATATTGTGGTTAGTGTATTCTACATATTCCAACTTTGTACAGTGATTTTAATTACCCCCATATAGACTGGGTTAATGTAACATGAGGGCATGCTAGGGAGGTAAACTTCCTTGATGAAATAAAGGAGCAGCTTTATGGAGCAGCTGGTACAGGAGCCAACGAGAGAAGGAAAAATTCTAGACTTAGTCATTTGTGGAGCGCATGATCTGGTACGGGAGGTAGCGGTCCGGGGGCTGCTTGACAACAGTGATCATAACATGATCGCCTTTGAAATTTGCTTTCAAAAAGGTAAACATAGGAAGTCAAATATGTTAGCAATGAACTTTAAAAAAGGAAGCTATGATAAAATGAGAAAAACGGGTTAACAAAACCTTATAGGAGGGTAAGAAACCTACAACAGGCGTGGATGCTGTTCAAAAACACCGTCCTGGAGGCCCAGGCCAAACATATTCTACGTATCAGAAAAGGAGGACGGAAAACCAAATGACAGCCGGCGTGGTTAAAAAGTGAGGTAAAGGAGGCTATTGGAGCTAAAAAGGAATCCTTCAGAAAATGGAAGAAGGAACCAAATGAGGAAAATAAGAAGCGGCATAAAGAATGTCAAGTCAGATGCAAAGTGCTGATAAGAAAGGCAAAGAGGGATTTTGAAAGAAAGCGTTAGAGGCAAAAACTGATCGTAAAAATATTTTTAGATACATTAAAAGCAGGAAACCGGCAAAAGAATCGGCCAGCTGGATGACCGGGATGTAAAAGGGGCGATCAAGGAAGACAAAGAAAGAGCAGGAAAAACTAAATGAGTTCTTTGCTTCGGTCTTCGCCGAGGAAGATTTGGATGGGATACCGGTGCCGGACAGGGTATTCGTAGCTGAAGAGTCGGAAGAACTTATTGAAATATCTGTAAATCTGGAAGACGTAATGGAGCAGTTCTGCGAACTGAAGAGTAGCAAATCTGTACCGGATGGTATTCACCCTAGGTTACTGACAGAACTAAAAAATGAGCTGGCGGAGCTACTGTTATTGATTTGTAATTTATCCTTAAAATCGAGCGTGGTACCGGAAGATTGGAAGGTGGCCAATGTAATGCCGATATTTAAACAAGGTTCCAGAGGAGACCAAGGAAATTATAGACTGGTGAGTCTGACGTCGGTGCTGGGCAAAATGGTAGAGACTATAATCAAGAACAAAATTACAGAGCACATTCAAAAGCATGGACTAATGGGACAAAGTCAACATGGATTTAGTGAAGGGAAGTCTTGCCTCACCAATCTGCTACATTTCTTTGAAGGGGTAAACAAACATGTGGACAAAGGTGAGCCGGTTGATATTGTGTATCTAGATTTTCAGAAGGCATTTGATAAGGTCCCTCATGAAAGACGACAGAGGAAATTAGAGCTATATGGGATCGGAGGTAGTATCTTACTATGGATTAAAAACTGGTTGAAAGATAGGAAACAGAGAGTAGGACTAAAAGGTCAATATTCACAATGGAGAAGGGTAGTTAGCGGGGTCCCTCAGGGATCGGTGCTGGGACCTCTGCTTTTTAACATATTCATAAATGACCTAGAGATGGGGTAACTAGTGAGGTAATCAAATTTGCCGATGACACAAAGTTATTCAAAGTAGTCAAATCGCGGGAAGATTGTGAAAAACTACAAGAGGACCTTACGAGACTGGGAGACTGGGCATCTAAATGGCAGATGACGTTTAATGTGAACAAGTGCAAAGTGATGCATGTGGGAAAGAGGAACCCAAACTATAACTACGTCATGCAAGGTTCAGCGTTGGGAGTCACGGACCAAGAAAGGGATCTAGGTGTCTTCGTTGATGATACGTTGAAAACTTCTGCTTAATGTGCTGCTGCGGCTAGGAAAGCAAATAGAATGTTGGGTATCATTAGGAAAGGGATGGAAAACAAAAACAAGGATATTATTCTGCCGTTGTAGCGCTCCATGGTGTGACCGCACCTAAAGTATTGTGTTCAATTCTGGTCGCTGCACCTCAAAAAAGACATAGTGGAATTGGAAAAGGTGCAGAGAAGAGCGACAAAGATGATACAGGGGATGGGACGGCTTCCCTATCAGGATAGGCTGAAGAGGCTGCGGCTCTTTAGCTTGGAGAAAAGGCGGCTAAGGGGAGATATGATAGAGGTCTATAAGATAATGAGTGGAATGGAACGGGTCAATATGGAGTGTCTGTTTACGCTTTCCAAAAATACTAGGACAAGAGGGCATGCGATGAAGCTGCAGTGTGGTAAATTTAAAACGAATCGGAGGAAATTGTTCTTCACTCAACGCGTAAACTCTGGAATTTGCTGCCGGAAAAGGTGGTTAAGGCGGTTAACTTAGCGGACTTCAAAAAAGGGTTGGACGGCTTCCTGGAGGAAAAGCCATAAAATGGATGAGGGAATACAGTATTTCTAGGATGGGCGGGACAAATTGCTTGTTCTTTTGGCCGCTGTCGGTGACAGGGTGCTGGGCTCAATGGACCCTTGGTCTGTCCCAGCGTGACGATGCTTATGTACTTATATGTGCTTATGATTCAAGTGACGTCAGAGGTGAACAACTGCTTGAATTATGAGCTCTTTATCAGTGGCCCCAAAATCGATGGTAATCCTTCCTCCCCCAGTGAAAGCAGTTATTGCATTTTGCACAATGGTCTGGACTGGTACTAGTATGGGTTGAGAAAGAACGCTAGGGCATAGGACTGGCGTCATAAAACCAAGCCCAGACCCCACAATTGAGTCCGAGGAGGAGGTAATAGGGTGCACCTAAGGCTGTCGCAAAATATGACCTCTGAATCATGCTAATCAAGCTCAAATTAGAGCTTACTCCAGAGTGAAAACTTTTCTTATTTCAAAAATATCAGTTACTTAGAAAATAACAGTTTGTTTTGATATATTTTTAATTTGGTTCAGTGTGCATTTATATAAGGGTTGCTTACTGATAGATATTTATAATTCTTGGGTTGTCCCAGCTGCCGCCTTGTCTGTATAGAACTATGTAGGTTATTGTGCACTATAAGAATTTTAATGTAATGTAATAGCAGCCCTGAAGTAAAAAGCATGTAGGAGGAATTATGGTTGAGTCTATCTGATCTAGGCCAGAGAGGAGAGGAGGCAGAGCAATTTTGTCATAGAAGCCGGAGTGTCAACAAGTAGATATGCCCATTAAAGTGGAATGAGTGCATTGTGCCTGTGGCCTGCATGAGTAAAACATCACCTGTGATGTGATATAGCCTGTCTATACATACACAGTTAAGGACACAGAACTTCGCTTGGCCTGAAGATGACTCATCTTAAATTAGAAGAAGCCCAAACAGAGGTATATTACAATCTATCTGCTTTAACATTGCAGCACAGATGAGATCCAAGAGGTTACCCTGCAGTTTAAATGAGAGATGGTTCAGTACAGCTGGCTTTTCTTGTTTGGATTGCAGTTCACCATAAGGGGTAAAACATGGATGAGGCTGTTAGAGCACTAGTTAAGGCAGGACTGATGCAGGAAGGCCAGCAAATGGAGGCCATTGTGTGGAAGGCTTCGATTCTGTCAACATGCTGGCAGCAGGTGATAGAAGGGGGGAGAAGATTGAAGTGACAATCTGTAGAAATGACAATGGCATCCAAGTGAGTGATAGTGAGGGCACAGCCTGCTATATAAAGAGGTCCATAATGATTGGAATTTGGTACAGTTGATATATTGTTTGCAAACATAGTGACTGGTGTGCAAGAAATGGTGTGAGTGGACAGGTGGGAAGGGAAATGTTGAGGGTTTGAGAAGTGTGGTAGATGATACTTTTAAGTCAGGGGATGAGCTGGTGGGAGGGAGATTAGGAGTGGCATGAGGGTGAATGCTACGTGATATTTAGGAGTGAGGAGTTTTTCTCAGGAGTAGATAGGTTAGGTAGACTAATCTAAGCTGATACAGAGTCAAAATTTGTAAACCACTGGAAAAGGTAAGTCTTATGTCAAGTTTGACATAAACATGAACAGACCCTGGCTTAGGAGTGAGGTTCATTACTGCCACGGTATGTGCAAAAATAACCCATTTGGGGAGACTCTCCTAGGAAAAATTACTGATGATAAAGAGATCAATAGCATCTTTAAATTATATTATCAGAAATTATATCAAGCAAACTAGGAAGATGGGAGCTAGATGAAACAATTTTTCTCAGGCTTAGATCTGCCTATTCTTAATGCTGAGGATCTGCAGAAACTGTAGGGCAAAGATTACTAGGCCATCTTAGGCATGCCTAATCATAAAACCCCAGGTCCTGATGGGCTGCAGATAGAATTTTATGACATTGTGTGACACCAACTTTGGCTGCAGTTTTTCAGGAATCAAGTGAAATGTTAAGTAGTAGTGTTAAGTAGTAGTAAGTGAAAAAAGGCAGCTCCCGATAGCTACTGATGAACCTGCAAATTTTAGACTTATCTCCACTTCCTTTTTTGTCAAAGGTAGTGGATGAAGTGGTTTTACATCAGTTGTTGGACTCTCTGGAAAATGCTGATGTTTTTGATCCTCATCAGCATGGTTTTAGAAGGTATCATTGTACTGAGACATCCTTGTTATCAACTGTTTATGTAATAAGTTGAGGCTGTGATAAAGGTGATAGGTTTATTCTTTTTGCATTGGATATTAGTGCTGCTTTTTACACCTTGAATCTTGCCATTCTACTTAATCATTTAGCGGGTATGGTCTTGATGGAGTAGTTTTGGAAAAGTCTTCATTCCAATTTGATCAAAAGAAAAACAGTTAGTGGATGGTGTTATGGAAGCTTGTGTTTGCTTGAAGTTTCCTATGGTGGATTCAAGCACTGCTGCACCTTAGGCTCAAATCATGACAAACGGAATAGTGTCAACCTCATTTACTTTAAGTCAAGGAACATGACAGCTATCTTATTTGTCTTGTGCATGGAACCTCTGGCCCACAATATACTCCAAGACTGTGATATAACTGGGATATGGATTGGGGCTTCTGAGCTGAAAACACTGTTCATAGATAAGAGCATAAGCATTGCCATATTGGGACAGACCAAAGGTCCATCAAGCCCAGTAGCCTATTTCTAACAATGGCCAAACCAGGTCACAAGTAGATGGCAAGATTCCAAACCAGTAAAACAGATTTTAGCAGTGTATTTTCCCAAGTCCATCTTAATAATGGCTTATGGACTTTCTTTTAGGAAGTTATCCAAACCTTTTTAAAATCCTGCTAAGCTAACTGCTTTTACCACATTCTCTGGCAATGAATTACAGAGTTTAATTAAACGTTCAGTGAAGAAATATTTTCTCTTGTTTGTTTTAGTTTACCACTTATTAGCTTCATTGTGTGCCCCCTGCCTAGTATTTTTGGAAAAACTAAACAAGCGATTCATATCTACCCGTTCCACTCCACTCGGTATTTTATAGACCTCTATCATATCTTCTCTCAACTGTCTCTTCTCCAAGCTGAAGAGCTCTAGCTGCTTTAGTCTTTCCTCATAGGGAAGTTGTCCCATCCCCTTTTATCATTTTTATTGCCCTTCTCTGTACCTTTTCTAATTCCGCTGTATCTTTTTGAGATGTAGTGACCAGAATTGCACATGGTTATTTGAGGTGCGGTCGCACCATGGAGCAATACAAATGCATTATAACATTCTCATTTTTATTTTCCATTCCTTTCCTAATAATTCCTAACGTTCTACTTGCTTTCTTAGCCACCGCTGCACAGTGAACAGAGGGTTTCAACATATAAGCGATGACACCTAAATCCTTTTCCTGGGTGGTCACTCCTAATCTGGAACCTTGCATCATGTAGGTATAGTTTGTGTTCCACTTTCCCACATGCATCACTTTGCACTTGCTCACATTAAACGTCATCTGCCATTTGAATGCCCAGTCTCCGAGGCTCATAAGGTCCTCTTTCAGTTTTTCACAATCCTCTTGTGATTTAACAACTTTGAGTCATCAACAAATTTAATTAACTCAGTAGTTATTCCCATTTCTAGATCATTTATAAATATGTTAAAAAGCTACAGTCCCAGCACAGACCCTTGGGGAACCCCACTATCTACCCTTCTTCATTGAGAATACTGACCCTTTAACCCTACTCTCTGTTTTCCCCTCTTTTAACCAGTTTTTAATTCACAATAGAAGATTACCTCCTATCCCCTGACTTTCTGATTTCCTCATTAGTCTTTCATGAAGTACTTTGTTAAATGCCTTTTGAAAATCCAGATACACAGTATTGACTGGATCGCCTTTATCCACATGTTTATTCCCCCCGTCAAAGAAATATAGTAGATTGGTGAGGCAAGATTTCCCTTGACTAAATCCATGTTGGCTTTGTCTCATTAATCTATGCTTATGTATATGCTCTGTAATTTTGTTCTTTATAATAGTTTTTACCATTTTGCTCAGCACCAATGTCAAGCTCACTGGTTTATAATTTCCTGGATCACCTCTGAAACTTTATAAATATTGGTGTTACCTTGATCACCCTCCAATCTTCAGGTACCATGCTTGATCTTTAAATATAAATTACATATTACTAACAATAGCCATGCAAGTTCATTTTTCAATTCTTTCAGTACCCTGATGATCTCAGTGCTGCTGACAAATCCATACAACTCCTTGCCATGCATGCTAGTTCATGCTAGAGATTTTGTGGACCTCATCAGGTTGCAACTCAACTTGAGGAAGCCCTCTGTGTTGGGGCTAGCAAGAGGCCATAATAGGTAATGGGTAGATATCTTTTCATATAATGGACATCAGCTAGATTAAATATTTAAGCATTATTATACTTAATCTAATCAGAAACTGTGCTAGCTGAATATGTTCCATTCTGATAGAAATGAAGAAGTAACTGAGGGGGGTGGGGGGGGGGGGGGTGGAGAGATTAGCCATTATCTTTAATGTTATGGTAAAAATGATATTTCTACTTAAATGTCTATACTTCTTTCAGCATCTGCCTGTCCCATTAAAGGAGGAGAGATAAAGAAATGGAAAAAGGCTCATTACATATTTCTTATGATGGGGGGAAAAGCCCCGCATGAAATTTCCATTACTTATAGGTCCTTAAGAATGAGGAGGGCTTCAGTCTCTCACATACTCTGTATCGGGGGGGGGGGGGGGGGGGGGGAAGTGAGCCCCCTAAACATTTTGCAATAAGCATCACAAACCTGCACCAATTAATTAAAATTTTACGTTCACAAAGTGACTTCTATTTCAAACAATGTTGTTTGGTTTAGAAATCCACCGTAATGTTACTGAGATGTCAAATTTAAATAACACTACCCAAAAGTTAGTTTCTAACACAGTTGATGTGAACCCGAACAGTCTGAATGTTTAAGTCTGATCTTTTAGCACCGTATCCTTTTTCAGCTCTGAGTATTTTAGTTAAAACTTGATCTTCTTTTGACATTTTGTTTATCAACGCTTAGTGACATCATGAATGATGTCAGCTAGTAAGTAATTGTCTAGTCAGAAACTGAGATTTATGACAGCAGTTTGTAAAAATTTAAAATCTTTTAAACGGGACAAGGGATTCCTATTTAATTTGACATCAGTGATGCAAATAGATGTCACTTTGTGTATGTAAAATTTTAATTCAGTGCAGGTGTGAGGTTATTATTGTAACATGTTTAATGGGCTAACTTTTTTTTCTGGACATAGTGTATATTGAATTATAATATGGAATGTCTCATTAGACAGGGGAGGGACTGAGTAGGGAAATGTGTTTCTATTGTAACTTTGAATTACAGCAGCAAATAGCTAAACCCTTCCACTTAGCATATATATCGCATTCCAAGGGAATGCGGTGGCACCTAAGAACAGAAATAATCCATTAATATCCTCTGTCAGATGGGCATAGAAACGGGGGCAAAGGCAGTATGGGTTGCTGGTTCACTACTCTTCCTATCTTCCAATGTTGAGAAACGGGGGTTTTTGCTTGGGAATGGAGGACATGGGATTTTGCCATTCCTTTAATAAAAGGAATTCAAAGAGTACAGCATTTGGATGGTAATGCATGCACAATGCTTTTCTTTGCTGCACTAACAGCAAGGTATGGGTTGGAGAAAGAGAATAGTACCATTTTTTAATGCAACTTTCTCACTGTATAAGAGGTTTAATACATCAGCACCAGACAGCCTTGGAATGCTTAAGCTTTGATAAAATGTGGCAGCTTCAGAAAGGCCCAGGTGAGACATGGGCTGGAACAGACCTGGCAGTGCAGGAGTTACAGCCATAATGTCCTCAGCAGGGTTCCTGCGGCATTCTTCCCCTTAAATGGTGTTTTCTCTTTCTCTTCCCGCAGCAGGCCTAAGACTTTAAAGTCTGTCTATGTTGGCGTAAAGTTAAAGTATATGTATATTGCCTTGAATACCTTCTTGAACCACAGAGTGTGGGTCTGTAGGTTTTGTTTCTAGTGTGAGTTGAATTTTAAGTAATACAGAGAGATGCAAACAAAAACCAGACTCATATGTTGGCAACCTGGTTTTCTAATACCGAACAGATGGCTACAGATCTCTCAATTCTGCAGATTAAGAAGCTCCATCTCTGCTTCCCTATAATCAATAGAACAGCAGTTGCCCGAATTTCAGGGAAAAATCGTCTCCTAGTACCTAATACATGGTGGTGGTTGTTTGTCTACCGAGACACTTTTTGACAGTGGCTGTAACAGGCGGTGATGGGAATGTACATTGTATCAGTTATGTTATAAGGGTCGGATAATATCTTCTGGCGTGTATAAGTGTGCCCATGGTCCAGCAAACCTATGATAATTTAAGTAGGATAAACTTTTATTACTGCGCATGCCAGCTATATAGTTTTTTTGTTTTGTTTTTTTAAATTTAGGTTTGGAAAATATGCTTATGCAGCTTAATGAGGATGTGACCTACTACTACTATAAATCACTTTTATAGCGCTACCAGTCGTACGCAGCGCTTTACAATTGAACATGAAGAAGAAAGACAGTCCCTGCTCAAAAGAGCTTACAATCTAAATCAGGACAAACAGACAGGACCAAAAAGGATAAGGGAAGGACAGACAGAAGGACACATAAGGATAAGATAAAAGTTACAAGTCAGGAGTCGAAAGCAGCATCAAACAGGCTGATAACAGCGTTTTAGGGATGTGCAAGCCCAAAAACTATTCATTTTCGAATCTTTTCCCAAATTTTGGGTGGTTTTTCAGTTTGTTGTGTAGATTTAGTGTAAAAAGTTTAATATCCATTAGAACTTTTTAAAACAGACAAATCAATTTTACATGTTAATTTGTGGGATAATGCTCATTAGATTGACTTGGCAAGCTCTACCATTTTTATTATTTTTTTTTTAAGAAATGCTAACATATCAAATGCACATCCTTTAGGTATCTCAGTTGAGATGAACAGAGACAGATTCTGATACAGTCTGCCTTATATTAATTATTATAGACAGAAAAAATGTGGAAAACGTGTGTGAATGTTGATAAAAAGCTGACTGAATTGAGTGATAAAGGGTATGCTGGTATCTCAACCCTCTTTTACCATGAATGTTCACAGAAAGCAAATGTGTGTATTCCTCAGCAGTGTGTATGTACATATGTTCACAATTGTTACATAGGTTCCAAAATGAATGCATTTCTTCTTTAGTTTACATCGGAGAGAACCGATAAACCATACCAATAATTGTGTGATGCCTATGCAGTTTCACCATATGATAGACAGCAGGATGTTAGGACTGTGAATTCAGCTGTGCTGATCTTGCCATTTTGTTGAATATTCACACGTGTGTGGATATTGAAATATTCCCTCTACCGAATAATACTGTTTTAAACTGTTCATATATATGCCTCACCACCATTCACACGTGCCCTTAAAAAGAATGAAATTGAGAATCTCAGCTAATAGCAAGATATGGAGACAGAGTGGCCCCTTTTACTAAGGTGTGCCAAAAACTGGTTGGACCCTTACTGTACCGCATCTGGGGAAAAAAGGGATTATTTTAATGGGCCGGAAAATGGACATGCGGCAAAATGAAAACCAGCATATGTCCGTTTTCGGGATGAGACCTTACCACCACCCATTGACTTTGCAGTAAGGTCTCATGTGCAACCTGGGCGGTAAGCATGCAGCATGCGCCAACTGCCATTTACCGCTGGGTAGGTGCCCTATGGTAGAAAATAGAAAATATTTTGTACCGCGTGTTTTTGGCGCATGCTAAATTCGGAATTACTGCCCGGGCATGCGGTAGCTGGGCAGTAATACTGATTTGCCACACGCTGGACATGTATAGGTCCTTGCGCACCTTTGTAATAGGACCCCTGAGTACGTTAATTTAAACATTATTTGAACTTGGCTCACACCTTTTCAGTAGTAGCTCAAGGTGATCCCAGTAGAAGAGCTAGATTTATTTATTTATTTATTTATTTTTACATTTATTTGTTGCATTTGTATCCCACATTTTCCCACCTATTTGTAGGCTCAATGTGGCTTACATTGTTCCGTTACATTGTTATGTACCTGAGGCAGTGGAGGGTTAAGGAGCACCAGCAGGATATAATCCCTGGATTTCCTGGTTTTCAATCTGCTGCTACTCTGCTCAACTATCTTATTACTTACTACTACTACTAATCATTTCTACAGTGCTACTAGATGTACACAGCGCTGTACACATTACATGCAGGTACTTTCTGTGTCCCTAGAGGGCTCACAATCTGTTTATTGTGTTTTTGGTTCCTGGGGCAATGAAGGGTTAAGTGACTTTCTCATAGTCACAAGGAGAATGTTAGGAACTGTTTGGGGAGGGGATGGAGAGTAACACAGAATATTATAATGCCTCCTTATCAATCCACAGTGCAGTCACGTCTTGAATAATGTGTACAGTTCTGCTCACTCCATCTCAAAAAAGATATGGAGGCATATTTTCAAAGCACTTAGACTTAGAAAGTTCCATAGAAACCTATGGAACTTTGTAAGTCTAAGTGCTTTGAAAATGAGCCCCATAGTGAATCTAGAGAAGGGTAACTAAAATGATAGTGCAAGTAGAAAGTCTTCCCTGTGAAGAAAAGCCTTGAGAGCGATGGCTTGAGTGTGAGCGTTACCCGCTGGATGGACCAAATTATGGCAATGGCAGACCCAAATCATTTTGGGCCTAGTTGAGACATGATTCAGGGGTGTGGGGGTGGAGGTGGGGAGTTAAGTCTGCTGATGGTTTGAGAAGGAGCCAGAACTTGAGGAGGGCGCAAGCCCAGATAGGGCAGTTTTCTTTTAAAAATAGTGCAGCAGGAAATTCTCCCAATTAGGAGCCTTTCCTGAGCCCCAGGGGAGGGGATTTTGATCCAGATTTAAACCAGCACTTCTGAGGCTCAGGATCCTTCCTGCTGCTTGGAGGGCCGTTTGCTCACCTGCCCTACCCTCCCCCTTTTCTTGTTTGTGTATCTGGCTTCATAGGCGGTCGGTGGCCCAACTGTTTGGGGAGGCTAAAGGGGGCAGGGTTAGGGGTGGGGCCAGGGGTGGAGCTTAAATCCATAATTGTCTAACACAGGAAAAAAAAATAAAAGTCACAATTAATACCTTTTATTAAATTTAGATATTAGATATGTATCATATATCAAAGAATAAAGTGGTTGCCCAAAGCATATACTAACCACAATCGCTCAACTGCAAAACACTATGCACAACTTTGTGCAAAAACACACTCAGAACCTTACTGTACCATAAATATTACACTGGGCAGAACCTAATACACCAATATACCACCCATACGGAAAATGCAGACTGTCAACAATATGAAACAAGGGATCATAATATCACAATTCTCATGTAGAGCCACAAAACATCCTAATTCATGTTTAATGTGGGATAAAATGCCATAAATAAGTAAATAAATATAAACTTTTAACGTTGAGCACCTGATTCTCAAAGTGGACATATTCCAAACACTATAATGAAAATAAAATGATCTTTTCTACCTTTGTTGTCTGGTGACTTTGTTTTTCTGATCATGCTGGCCCAGTATCCGATTCTGCTGCTATCTGTCCTCTTAACTCCGTTTCCAGGGCTTCCTTTCCATTTATTTCTTTACTTTCCGCCTTTCTTCTTCATTTCTTGTCCTACATCCATAAGTAAAAGCTGGGTCCTCCGCAGACTTGACTGTCTAGTGGATCCAGCTTCTGCCTATTTTCTCCATCCATGTGCAGTTTTTCTCCTCTCTTCCTTTTCCCTCATCTCACCTCCTTCCTGTCTCTTCCCTCCCCTCCCCTCTATGTCCAGCAATTTATCCTCTCTCCCTGGGCCCTGCCCTCCCATCCATGTCCATCTATGCTCCTCTCTCCCCTGCCCCCTCCATTCATCCATATCCAGCAATTCCCCTCTCTCCCTGGGCTCTTCCCTCCCATCCATGTCCATCCATGCTCCTCTCTCCCCTGCCCCCTCCATTCATCCATATCCATCAATTCCCCTCTCTCCCTGAGGCCTGCCCTCCCATCCATGTCCATCCATGCTCCTCTGTCCCCTGCCCCCCTCCATTCACCCATATCCAGCAATTCCCCTCTCTCCTTGAGCCCTGCTCTCCCATCCATGTCCATCCATGCTCCTTTCTCCCGTGCCCCCCTCCATTCACCCATATTCAGCAATTCCCCTCTCTCCTTGAGCCCTGCCCTCCCATCCATGCTCCCCTCTCCCCTGCTCCCCTCCATTCTTCCATATCCAGCAATTCCCCTCTCTCCCTGAGCCCTGCCATCCCATCCATGTTCCTCTCTCCCCTGCCCCAACTGCCCACCCTCTTCTCCCCCCCCCCCCCCCCACACAAGATCCCTTTCCTTTTTTTTCTTTTAAATTTACTTCCGAGTCTGGCAGCGCAACATCAGTGAAAGCGCTCCCAGTGAAAGCGCTTCCCTTCGCTCAGTGTCCTGCCTTCTTCTGACGTCATGATGTCAGAAGAAGGCGGGACACTGAGCGAAGGGAAGCGCTTTCACTGACGTTGCGCTGCCGAACTCGGAGCTAAATTTAAAAGAAAAATAGGAAAGGGATCTTGGGGGGGGGGAGAAGAGGGCGGGCAGTTGGGACATGGGAGCGGGACGGCGAGGTAAGAATGGTGTGGCGGCGTGTTGGGTGGTCCCTGGGTGCAAGACTCGCGCGGGAGGACAGAGGCAGAGACCGGTCACAAAGATCTGTTTGGAGGAGCAACTGCTCCCCCTGCGCCCCACCTAGCAGCCAAGGGAAGTCCACGATTGGACTGGCTGGGGAGGCTTAGCCTCCCCAAGCCTCTTATATGGGGCGCCTATGTCTGGCTTGTTTGATGTGTTCTCATGATCCTGTTGCAGCTTGAGGGGTGCCCGAGCTAAGAGTCACATTCTAAAGGAGGTCCTTTACAACAGGGTCCTTATATTCACCAGGTGATGAGTATTAGACCCACAACTTCTAAACACAGGTATTGGAGATTCATGCCTGTCTTTAGCTCCAGCGGTTATGACAGGGTATGGCATGTTCAATTGTTGCTTACCATTACTAATGGACTCCTAGCTGGCCAGGCAGGTAGTCCTGTATTTTGCACCTCTTTGCTTGGGAAACGGTTCTACCAATAAAAGCTGCAGCTAAATTTTACTCCACTCCATTGTCTGGACTCTCTTGTTTTAGCCTTAAGTTATAATATGATATGTCATTAAGTTTCAAATGTCTAGTTCATTTAAACTCATTGGGAGGGAAGGGGGTGATTGGTCATCCCTGTTAAGACTAAAGAGGTTAGAGTTCTAAAGCTTGTAGAAGAGATGGCTGAAAGGAGATATGATAGACATCTATAAAATCATGAGGGGTCTAATAACAGGTAAATAGGGAAGGGCTGGTTATACTTTCAAAAGCTACTAAGATGAGGGGGCATTCATGAAACTAATAGCATATCTAAAACAAACTGGAGAAAGTATTTTTTCACTCAATGTACAATCAAGATGTGGAGCTTGTTTGATGGATGATATTGTTAAGGCAGTTAACGTAGCTGGTTTTAGAAGTGGGGTTAGACAAGATCCTGGAGGAAAAGTTCATAAACCGTCAGCCATGTTAGCTTGGGGAAAGCTACTGCTGCTCATTTCAGGATGTGAGCAATAAGGAATTGACTTGCTCTCTTGGATCCTGCTGTGCACTTGTGACCTGGATTGGTCACTGTCAAGAGACAGGGTGCTGCGCTTGTGGACTTGTGGTCTGATCTGGTATGGCAAAACTTTTATTTTGGGGCCCTTTTACTAGACCGTGTAAGAGTCTACGTGTGCCCATTGTGCGCCAAAATGGAGTTACCACGTGACTCTTGCAGTGATTTCATATTTGGCGCGTGTCCAATACGCGTGGCTGAAAAATAATTTTTATTTTTGGAAGCGCATATCAGACGTGCGCAGGTCATTACCATCCGGTTACCACATGAGACTTTACCACTAGGTCAATGGCTGACGGTAAAGTCGCAGACTTAAAATGGATGTGTGGCAATTTTCATTTTGCTGTATGTCCATTTTTGGTAAAAAATTTAAAAAGGCCTTTTTTACCAGTGCGCTCAAAAATGGATCGGCATATGCCCAAAACCCGCGCCTACACTACCACAAGCCATTTTTCAGTGCACCTTACTAAAAGGACCCCTTTGTGATTTGTTGTCTTTGTTCTGTTAAGGGGAACTCCCCCCCCCCCCCCCACTCTATCCCTGACAGTGGTGATCTGTTAAAATGATCTGTGTTTTTCCCCCCCTCCCCTCTCTCTGTCTAATCCTGGAATGAGAGGCTGTGCTTTTTTGTGGTATGACATTATCAAGTGTTTTCTCTGTTTTGGGTATTGCATTGCAGCCTGTTAAAAAGCTGATGATTTCTGAGGGAGCAGTAACCCCATGAGGGATTCTCTATAAATTCTTGCCGTTAGGCGGCCTGTATATGTTCAGTTTTGCACCATTCTGTGCTGCAAATTTGTTTCCAGAATCCAGATGAGGTAGTGTGATACTTAAGGCTTTGTTTCAAGGTCTGAGTTTCATGCCTGCAAGATTTTTGCAAGATGGAAATGATGAGAATAGTCTTACTTGACCCCAGTGAAAGTATGGAGTTATGTGCTTGGAGTGAATGCTATATCTTCACTGAAGAGCATCTTTTGAAAACCAGGCATGACAAAAGTGGGAGAGGTGGAGGAATGAAATGCTGTGTAATGGCATACTGGAGTCACGTGAGGACAGCAAGCATGTGCAAATGCTTTAAGGGAGAGCCATAACTTCTGCTGTGCAGCAGTCTTGACCCAGCGGAGTGGCTGCCATTGGGGTTTTAACATTCCTAACATTTATCCCATGGGTGTAGCTTTACAGCAGTTTTTCTCTTTTAGAAACAGTCTCTTTTAGAGAGTAGGAATATAATGTATTTTGGAACCCATATTTAGGAAGATGGTAGTGGTGGAAAAACAGGGAACCCCCCCCCCCCAAACGTTTATAAGCTTTAAGCCAGGCCAACTGAAGATAATGGGGCTTCAGCTGCTTATCTTTTATTTCCCCTATAAGCCATATTAAACAGATAATATGCTTTTATCATACTGTATGAGGGCAAACTGGAGAGGCCCTGGCCAATACAAATTTACAGAAAATGACTCTCCCCCTTTTCAAACTTGTCACATCCAAAATGGTGCTAAAATGACAGTTTTGTTCAAATCAGGCAGATATCATTTTCAGAAGGAAAGATTATAACATCAGATCAGTCTGATTGAGTATCTCCATTTGCTTTTAATGGTGATTTAAGTGCAACTGTGTATAGCCACTTTGAATTTGAAGTGCTTAATAGCCTGGCATTGCAGAGATCAGCAGTGTGTGTTTGTGTGTGTGTGTGTTTTTTTTTACAAGCTTATTACATTTTCTTCACTTTGCTTAGATAATATTGAGCAGTGGCCACTGGTATTCAGATTTAAAGGCAACTGTAAACTGGTACTTTGGCAGTTACCGCAGCCAAAAATTAATCCGGAAAGAGTTATACCAGTGCTGTGAACAGTCTTCACATAACAGATTTTGCACTGGTATTAAATAGAAGTATATTGATGGAGGATCTGGATGATTGTGTTTAAACCTTTACCTAGGTGCTGTGCTAATTACAAAGTGCAGGTATATTAATGGGTCCTTTTACTAAGCTGCGGTAATTCTTCTTATTGTTACTATGTAAGCCGCACTGAGACTGCCATGTGTGGGAAAGCGCGGGGTACAAATATAATAAATAAAAGGGTTTGCTGTGGGGCACACTGAGGCGTCTCATGGTAAGTTTCAAATATGCTGGAGCTAAAAAATAATAATTTTTTTTGGCCTGGGGTGGGAGCGTTTCTGGGGGACAGAGAGTGGGCATCTCTGCACTAATCAGTTAGGGGTCCTTTTATTAAGCTGTGCTAAGAATTGGGCTTAGAGTGTCCTTACGTGGGACTTTCCTGTGTAGTAATATCATTTTTTACCGTGACTATCAAAGAGTTTTTTCTGTTTGTTTGATATATGTCTGTGTACTAATGTTAGCATTAGAAAATTACTGCGGGAGCGCTTACTCCTTTTTAGAAGGTTCTGAGGGCTCTTGTGTTATGGACGCCCTAACCAGCTAGCATGGCAATGATGTCAGCGCGCTAGCTGATTGGAGAGCATCCATGCTCATTCTCCGCCCTGACAGGCCCCCCTCAAATGATAATAAATACTGTGTACTTAGGGCACACATAGTAGAGCTAATGCGGAACACAGTTTTTGCTGTGTTAGGTGCGCGTGGTCGAAGTTCCTCAATCCGTAATTTGATCCAGGGTCTAGTCACAGAGTCAGTACAACACTTCAGATGCTTATAAACAGTTTACAAAAAAATATATCATTGTAGGTATTCCATAGGGTTACCATATTTGCTGTGACAAAAAAGAAGACACAAAATAAAATTCAGCCCGCCCGCCCTGCCACGCCCTTGTCACACCCCAGCCCTGCCCCATCCCACCTTCTGTCATGTTCCAGCCCTCATCCCATAGTGTCACCTGAATACCCCCTCCCCGAGAAAGCCAGATTCTGTAAGCAATGAAAATACTGGTAAAGTAACAGAAATGCATTTTCTTCTGTGTTAAATACAAAATGAACATGATGTAAATTTCATGAGCATGTCCCCCTTTCTTTTCCCTCCCATCCATGAGCAGCATATTCCTCTTCTCCTCTTTCTTCTTCAGTGTAGTTCCCTCGTTCCCCTTCCTCCTCCCCATGCATATCCCCTCCCCAATAGTTTTCCAGCCTCCCTCCACCCACTTTTTTTTATACTGCTCGCTCCCTTGCTCCATCCACCCACCCACATGACTCCATCCACATCCCACCCCTTCCCCTCCTGTACCTTATCATGCCTGGTGGTCTAGTGGGCTCTTCAGGGCAGGAAAGAGCCCCTTCTTTCCTGCCCATCAGTGCTGCAGACTGCTTGCTGCCGGCGCTGCTTCAAAACGGCTGCTGAGAGTTCCAGCAGAAGTCTTGCAAGGCCGCTGCTGGAACTCTCAGCAGCCATTTTGAAGCAGTGTTGGCAGCCCTGGGCAGGAAAGAGGGGGCTCTTTTCCTGCCCTGAAGAGGCCACTAGACCACCAGGCATGAGTACGGTACGGAGGGGGAGGATACCCTGAGGCCCGCCCGCTCACAAGCCAGCCTGCCATCAAACCCAGACAAACAGGCTGGCAAAACCTGCCCGGATACCCCGCAATGTCCTCAAAAAGAGGACATGGCCAGGTAAACCCAGACATATGGTATCCCTAGTCTTCCAGGATCCCCCTGTGCAAGCCCCTTGATCAGTGGGCAAGCTGGAACAATCACCTGCATGTCTAATATATTCGTGTTATTTTTCATTGATTTCTTATCATAAAGTTTTTCAGGCCTGTAATAGCAGAGGAGGAGTGAAGGACTAGCCTTAGAGGTTAGATCACCAGGCTGACAACCAGAGAAGACTGATTCAAATCCTGCTATAGTTCCTTGTTTATTTTGGGCAAGCCACTTGCCTGTCTGGTGAGTGTATTGTACTAATGATTTTATAGTGAGAATACTTAAAGGAAACTTTAAAACAATACAGGAACGCAAGACCTTTGAAGTCAAAATGATTAAATATTTTGACACCCACCAGACAGGACTTAACAAAGATCTGGGTTTTCTAGCCTATTATAAACCATGATATTTCACTGCTTTGCCACCCTCTGATCACCATGCATATCTCCCTGTCCCCATCCTCTCAGCCCTCTCTGTTTCTCACCTAGCCCACCCCTCCCTCATCCTTTCAGACTGTCCCTGAAATACTTTGATGTTTCACTTATATATGCTGTTACTTATCAAAATTTGCTTATTTCTGATCTGAGGAAGAAGGGCTACCTTCGAAAGCTAATCAAAAAATGTATTAAGTTAGTCTAATAAAAAAGGTATCATCTTATTTTCTTTTCTATGTTTTATTCTATTTCTATTGACTGGCTTTAATATATCCAGAAAGAGGCACAAACTACAGTCTCAAAAGCAGATAGGACAATGGCTCAAATATAAAAATTCTTTGTTCTTTGTTAATATCAAACTTGGGAACAAAATGCAGTAAAACAGACTAGTCTTCAATGTATAGTTTTATACCACTATCTTCTTAATACTAGCCTGACATGTTTCAGCAATATGCCTACATCAAGGTCACACTTCAGGAAATGTTATACAAAATCACTGATCCTCATGTCAGTCATAAAACTGCAAATACACTGGGGGCAGCAAAATTAAAAAAAATAAACTAAAATAACATTAATAAAAACACGAAATATCCACCTAGGGCAAGCTGATCTCTCTAATACACTGATAACTTTAAGATAATAGAGGAAAAGACTTCAGAAACTCGGTAACAGCTGAAAATACTTTAATGGAACAGCAGACCGCTTAGCTCTGCGTGGCTAGGTTTAAGCTCACGCTGGCGAGAATCCTCATTAGTCTGAAAAACCTCTATGACACTATAATAAAAAACACAAAACATTGGTATTTATGCTTTCTTGTTTTTGTTTTGGTGTATTTTTTTTTTGCCACCTTTTGCTGCCCCCGGTGTATTTGACTTTGTATATCAATTCCTGAAGTGTAGCCCCTGGTGCAGGACGATTGCCAAAATATGTCAGCCTAGGATTAAGAACATAGTAATGTAGTAGATGATGGCAGATAAAGACCTGTACGGTCCATCCAATCTGCCCAACAAGATAAACTCATAGCATAAGGTATGATGTGATGCTACATATGTGTACTTGATATTGAATTATATTTGCTGAAGGGTTAGAAGGTAAAGTTTGCCTATTTGCGGATGATACTAAGATTTGTAACACAGTGGACACCCCGGAGGGAGTGGAAAACATGAAAAAGGATCTGAAAAAGCTAGAAGAATGGTCTAAGGTTTGGCAATTAAAATTCAATGCGAAGAAATGCAAAGTGATACACTTAGGGAGTAGAAATCCACAAGAAGCATATGTGTTAGGCGGTGAGAGTCTGCTAGGTACGGACGGGGAGAGGGATCTTGGGGTGAAAGTATCTGAGGATCTGAAGGCGATGAAACAGTGCGACAAGGCGGTGGCCGTAGGTAGAAGGTTGCTAGGCTGTATAGAGAGAGGTGTGACCAGCAGAAGAAAAGAGGTGTTGATGCCCCTGTACAAGTCGTTGGTGAGGCCCCACCTGGAGTATTGTGTTCAGTTTTGGAGGCCGTATCTTGCTAAGGATGTAAAAAGAATTGAAGCGGTGCAAAGAAAAGCTACGAGGATGGTATGGGATTTGCGTTACAAGACGTATGAGGAGAGACTTGCTGACCTGAACATGTATACCCTGGAGGAAAGGAGAAACAGGGGTGATATGATACAGACATTCAAATATTTGAAAGGTATTAATCCGCAAACAAACCTTTTCCGGAGATAGGAAGGCGGTAGAACGAGAGGGCATGAAATGAGATTGAAGGGGGGCAGACTCAAGAAAAATGACAGGAAGTATTTTTTCACGGAGAGGGTGGTGGATGCTTAGAGAATTACTTTATTAAATGAAAACGGAAAAAACAATATTCAAGACATTACATCATGCAGTTGTAAAACCAGCCCCACTACACTTTTATACAAAATACAAAACCTACAAAATCGTCCCCCCACCATACATTCAAATCAACTTCAAGTGTACATGCTTCCACCAAACCACAAAATTATGTACCCCCCCTCCACCTTTTCCTAGCGCGCCACTTCCTGGACGGCTCAGACAACGTCCCAGGAAACCTGCTCAGCAGACCTGCACTCCTGGCACATAGACACCCCGCATTGGGCCACCCACAGGCAGTACCTGATAATAACTGATATGAGGAAGGCGGTACCTGGCTCCAGCCGCCCCGTCCCCTGCTGTCTCCCGTACACCCAGTCTGCATAGGTGTAGGACGTGAAGCCGGGGATGGCCAGCAAGGCGGCCACTCTTCGACAAACTGCTCTGGAGAATGGACACTCCATAAGGAAGTGGTCCATCGTCTCCAGCTGACCAGCACACTCCCCCCTCGGGCAGTTTCGGTCCTGCATGCTTCGATACATATTTGCCCTAGCATATAATTTACCGTGAAGGGACAGCCAGGCAATGTCCCTGTACTTGTTTGGGAGTTGTCTAGATGAAATGAAGCGCAGGCCCTGCCTCAGCACGGGCCCTGGAGCATCCCTAAGAGTCAGGGGAGGTGAGAAATGCTGGGAGCGAACCCGCTCCACCCAGCTCTCCCTCTGCCCCGCCCTTATTTCCTCCCATGTAATGTCCCACAACCGGACCAGCTTTACTAAGGATTTGTAGTAGCCTACGCCCTCCGGGAAACCCTTCCGCAACCCCCCCCCCCACCAAGGGCCCCAAAATCCCTCCCACCACTGTACAACGCTTTGTGCCCACCCTGGGGCCTCTGGGCCCCCCCCCCACCCAAGGTTAAACTGGATGAACAGGGAGGAGAATAGCAAGACAGGGTTTACCATCCCCACCCCCCTTCCTCCTGCGAACGGTAAGTAATATTGCGTTTTACCGGGTTTATCCTGTTGCCCCACAAAAGTTGAAAGAACACGCTGTACAATGAAGTGAAACAGCATTCCGGTAAAAGGCAGATGTAACTCAAGAAGAGAAACATGGGGACTATCTGGGTCTTCAACAGCCGGACCCTGTCCGCCATGGACATCCGCCACCCCTTCCAACGATCCACCTTCTCCCTTGCCTCCGATATCTTTTGCTCCCAACTCTCCTGACCATAATCCCCCCCCCCCCCAAAAAAAATACACTCCCAACACCCGCATTCTTTCAATCCCTGCAGGAAACCGGCCCCCTAGGTTAAACCGCCGTTCCTCTGGACCCACCCACAAGCTAGTACTCTTACCCAGGTTTACCCGTGACCCCGATGCCTTGGAATATTCTTCAAGGGTCTCCCGCAGCATCCTCCCCTCCCTCTGATCTGCCACCCAGACGGTGACATCGTCTGCATAAGCGATGACTCTCAATACGTTCCCTTTGCCAACCTCTACCCCTCTGAGCCCTCCCTCCCCCCCTTCCTAGCCTCCGCACCAGGGGATCTATGGCGAAAGCGTACAGCAGGGGGCTCAATGGGCTCCCCTGCCTTACCCCTGCCGTGACCCCCACATCCGCCCCCCCCCCCTCCATCCATTCACCAGGGGAAAAAATTGCGCCCCAGCATACAACAATTGCAGTTGTGCGATCCACTCCCCCGGGAAGCCATAGTGATCCAGGACCTTTCACAAGAACCCCCACTGCACTCGGTCGAAGACCAACCTACCGTCTCCCACCCGGCTATGTTCCAAGCCCTCCATCACCCAGGCTACTGCCTCCAGCACCCCCCCGTCCTGGGACCCCACACCCCTGCGGGACTGCCAGCACTTCCCCGGAGACCTTCCTCATCCGAGCATGAAGCATGTGGGCGAAGATCTTCCGGTCGCTGTTCAGTAGTGCTTTTGGTCACCAGTTCGCCACATCTTGAGGGTCCTTGCCTTTGCTAAGGAGGACCAATGCTGATCCTCCCATAGATTCCGGCAAGGATCCCCCCTGTTCACGCCTCCTCCCAGAGTTCCAACAAGAGCGGCGCCAGCTGGTCCCTGAACCGTTGGTAAACTCCGCCGGGAACCCATCTGGCCCCGGTGCCGTCTTGCGCCGCAAGGACCCAATGGCCTCCACCACCTCACCCAGCGTCCACGGCTGCATTAAGACCTGAAGATGGGGCCCCCAGTTACCCACCCCCGGGGTCCCCTCAATGTGTCTTCCCATGGCTTCTTTCCCCAACTGTTGGTCCGAGAAAACCCGCCCAAAATGTGTCCCCACCACCCGCAAAATGCCTTCCCTGGACTCTTGGAGTACCCCCCCATCCCTAAACCCCACCACCACCCTCCTCTCCCTTCGTTCCTTGCAGCAGTCATAGGGGTCCGGACCGAGCAGCTTCCCGAAGTCCACCTCGTAGACGAGGGAAGAGTACCGGTTGTACTGTACTCTTTCAACCTCCTGTTGCAGTACCTCAATATCCTCCCTCCTTCCCCCCCCCCCCCCCGGGAAATTAGATTATCCCGTCGCTTCCTCGGGTTGCCTCCCTTCCCTGCTGCCTCACCTGACGGAGAAAGAACCCTCTGGTGCGGTGTTTCCGTACTTCCCACCAGTCCCTGAGGGAAGGGAAGACATCCTGAATGGACACCTGGTCTGCTAGGAATTCCAGGTACTCTTGGTGCAACACCCCCTCCTTCAACCATTTGAGATTCAATCTCCACAACCCTTCCCTAGCTTGTGCGCCCCCTCCCCCCAACTCTATCATCACCATCTTGTGGTCAGAGAAACCTACTTCCACCACCCTAGGTGCCTGCCCACATGCCCCTTTCCGAACTATAAAGCGGTCAATTCTGCTCCTACAGGTGCCCCGTGAAAAGGTGAAACCCTGATCCCACCACTAAGTGCGATATGTACATCCACCAGCCCTGCTCCCTTCGAACCCCATCATAACGTACTTGTGTTGCCCGCCCCCCACTATCCTCTCTCAGTAAGATTGTGTTGAAGTCTCCTCCCCACACCAACTGCCTTGAAGAGTATAGGTAAGGCTTAATTTTGTTGAACAATGCCGACCTTCCCTGCTTGCTTTGCGGTCCATACACATTAATCACCCACAAAGCCACCCCCGCAGTATTACGTCCAACACCAAACACCTACCAATACCGAGCTCCACCACCCTCTGGATCTCTATTGGTCTTAAAGAGGATGCCTATCCTTGCATACCTCTCCCCGGCCAGACCCCAGATAGAGGGTCCCCATCTCCAGGCCCTCTTTGCCTGCCGGACATCCTCCAGCATCTGCAACCGGGTCTCCTGGAGGAGGAAACAGTCCGCCGCCACGGCAGAGAGGCCATCGAACGCCAAGCATCTTGCCCTCTGGGAGGCGACACTAGCCACATTAAGTGTGATGAATACCAATAGCAGTCCCGCCATCAGTCCTCGCTACCATACCCCCCACCTTCCTGGCTGCCTTCCCTCCTTTCCACACCATCATCCGGGGTCCCATCCCCTCCCCCCCCTTCCTCCTCCGCCCAATCCCGGACCCCTAGCACAAACATCCTTCCCCCATCCTTGCTTTCTTCCTCCCTATCTTCTTTTTTTCTTCACCCACCTCCCTCCCTCCCTGAGAATCATCAATCGACCTGCCCCCCCTCCCCCCTCTTCCACCCCTACTACCTCCTCTTCTTCCACCCTTCCCATCAATCCCGCCTACGACCCTTCCTCCCTCCCCTTGCGGGCCTGCATTACTACATCCTTTCCTACCTTCCTTTCCTCTCCTGCCCTCCCTGCATCTGCCGTCGTCTCCCCCAATCCACCTACCTCCCCCCTACCAATCCCCCTTTCCGTCCCTCAAAACCCTCCCCCCCTTTCGCTCCTTCCTCTTACCCGCCATTCCTCTCACTCCCTCTCCCCTGCCTCCCAACCCATCCTGCCGGCTACCCCATCCTCTACCTCCTCACCAGCCAGTTCCTCAACCCCTCCCTCCTCTTCCAAACCCCTGAATCTATTCCCTACGTCTATCCCCATTCCCACCCCCTCCCCCTTTCCTTTCCGCTGTTTCTTGGACACCCGCCTCCAGCCCTCACCCGCCTCCGACCCTTCCTCCCTCCCCTCGCGGGCCTAAATTACTACATCCTTTCCTACCTTCCTTTCCTCTCCCGCCCTCCCTGCATCAGCCATCGCCTCCCGCGATCCACCCACCTCCCCCCCTACCATTCCCCACTTTCCGTCCCTCAAAACCCTTCCCCCCTTCTCTCCTTCCTCTTACCCACTGTTCCTCTCACTTCCTCTCCCCTGCCTCCCAACCCGTCCTGCTGGCTACCCCCATCCTCTACCTCCTCACCAGCCAGTTCCTCAACCCCTCCCTCCTCTTCCAAACCCCTGAATCTATTCCCTACTTCTATCCCCATTCCCGCCCCTCCCCCTTTCCTTTCCGCTGTTTCTTGGACACCCGCGTCCAGCCCTCATCCTCCCCTTCCTGCCGCTTCCGACCCTCCCCCAAGCCCCCCCCCCCCTTCTGCCGGTCCCTGTCCTTCCCGGACCCTTCCCCCCGCCCCAGGAATCTGATCATGACCTGCTTCCCCTCCCCCTGACATGAACCATCCCTACCTATCTCCTCCTCTCCCCCATTATGGGAGGCCCAAGGGTAGGCTCGAAATGCATGCCCCAGACCCCCACACAAGTTGCACCGAATAGACATACAGGACTCCGTGGGATGCTCCTTAGACCCGCACTTTCCACACTGCACTACCGGGCATGACATACTAAAATGTCTAAACGACCCGCACTTGTGACACTGTCGTGGCTGCCCCTTATAAAAGCAGAGGATCCGATCCCTGCCGATAAACGCCGCGGAGGGAATGTGCTGGGTGACATGCCCTGCCTGCCTCAGCCTAACCTGCGCACCCCAACCTCCCGCCCACACCCTACTGGGGTCCGGGAGTTTGGACAAGGGGCTACGCAATTCTGCGTACCGTTGTAGCCAGAAGGCCAGGTCCGCCCCTGATAGAGACTCATTTCGAACCAGCAGGGTTACCTGCACCAGGTCAGGTCTGCTGATCGGTACAGCCCGGTAGTTCTTCCAGTCCCCTCTCCCCCGTACCCCCTCGTATCTCTCCCAGAAGACCACCATGCCTCGCTGGGTTAGAAAGCTAATATCGTATTCTGGTATATACACCTGATGAATACAGGCATAGAGGTCCTCTGGGAGGAATCCTAGACCCAAGACCAATCTCAGGGCCGCATCCCTACTTGGCATCCCCCCTCCCTCACCCATCTCAATTGTATCACATTCCTCTGTTTGGGAAACTGGCCTCCCCACCATCCCTCTCCCCATCCTTCCCCACTGCCCCCTACCCCCCCCCCCAGTTCCCCTGCGCCCGCTTCCTCCACCCACCACCGCTGCAAAGGATGGGCCCCCCCATCGTCCCCCATCTTCTCCTGCGCGGGGACCCCCCCCCGCTCCTGATGCCCCATACCCTCCTTTTCTTGCCTTCCCCCTTTCTTAGCCTCCCTCCCCTCCCTCCCTCCCTATCCCCCCACCCCAACCAGCAAACCTTGGTCCCCTGCACCCCCCACCCCCAGAGCACTCGTATCCCCTGCAGTCACAGTGTCCATCAGTTCAATGCCTCCTGCAGCAGAAACCCTGCCTGTCTCCCCATCGATTTGGTCCGTAGGAACTTTGAGAGTAGGTTCCCCTATATAACTGGTCCCCCCCCCCCCCCCCCACTGCCTGGCCGGAATCAGAGTCCCTGGTACCACCAGTTAAGTTTACTTCTGGCGCACATGGCAAGGCAAGCACCTCCCCGTTCCCCCCTCCCTCCCGCTCAAAACCTGCTCTCTGGACCGGGTCCCTCTTTTTCCCAACGTCCTGCTCTGTTGGATCCTCCAGCCCCGCTGTTTCGCCAAGCGGGTGGGGCTTCCCACACTCCAGAAGCGCCTGCCCTCTCACACATGGGGAATCCTCTGGCGCTTCAGCTATTTCCCCTGCCAGCCCTTGTAGCTGTTCTGCATTCTTTCCTGCTCCAACAGCCCGATTGGCTGGAGCCTCCTGCTCTGCTGCCAGGCCGGTTTGTTGAAAACACTCCTGATCCTCCTGTGCCTTCCTCATCGAGAGCCGCTCCTTTTCGCCTGCTTTCCGTCCAGCCAGGGGCGTATCTGCGTGGGGCCACAGGGGCCTGGGCCCCCGCAGATTTTGCCCTGGACCCCCCTACCCCCGTTAACCCTCCCCCGTCTACCGCCAACCCTTTCCCCGCCTACCGCGGTCACCTACCCCCGAGGTCCGCTGCTGCCGGTTTTTTAAAATATTACTTCAGCTGGCGGGGGACCCCAACCCCCGCCAGCCCAGCCGAGGTCTTTAACTTCTTCATCCTCGTGCTGTTAAACCTGCAATGCATCCTTCCAGTTAGACGGAGTTTGACGTCGCAGCACGTTGTACGTGCAGGACGTCAACGTGCTGCGACTTCAAACTCCGTCCAACTGGAAGGATGCATTGCAGGTTTAACAGCACGAGGATGAAGAAGTTAAAGACCTCGGCTGGGCTGGCGGGGGTTGGGGTCCCCCGCTACCTGAAGTAATATTTTAAAAAACCGGCAGCAGCGGACCTCAGGGGGGGGGGTAGGTGACCGCGGTAGGCGGGGAAAGGGTTGGCGGTAGGCGGGGGAGGTTAACGGCGGTGGGGGGGGAGGGTTATAATGTGCCCCCTCACTCTAGCCCCTGCCCCCCCTACCGCCGAACCTCAGATATGCCCCTGCGTCCAGCACTGTCTTTCACCAGGTTTTTCTCTGCTAAAACATCACCATTCTCAGTCTTTGGCACTGCTGCAGCCTGATTGGCCGTGACCTCCAGCCCCTCAGCAGTGTTGCCAGGTGGGCGGTTTTACCGCCCAATTGGGCGGTTTTCCGCGACCCGCCGCAGGAAATTTTTGCCCGCGGCGGGTTGCGGTTTTTTGGGCTTCTTTTTTTTCTTTTGGGCGGTTTTCAGGCGATTTTTTTGGCCGCGGGGGGCGGGGTTAGTGACATTTTGGGCGGGGTTAGTGATGTTATGGGCGGGGCCGATGACGGGGAGGCGGGGCCAATGACGAGGGAGGCGGGGTTGATGACGGCGGGGGCGGGGGTGATGACGCGGGGGTGGGGGTGTCAGGGGCGGGGTTTGAGTTTGGGCGGGTTTTGGGCTGGATTTAGGCTGGTTTGGGTGGGAAAAAAATTTTCCACCTGACAACCTTGCCCCTCAGAGCTGTGTGGGCGGGGCCTCCCGACTGCAATGGAGTCAGTGGTTTTTTTTCCTGCCCTCTGCTCCTGCTGCAGGCAATGGGCACAAAACAAACTGTGGCTGCAACTGCCTCTGCCGACCTCTTTCTTCTTGTTCAAGTAAGTTTTCTACTTCTGCTTCCACCATCACTGGTGTAGAAAAGAGTCTCTCTCCTGAACTTCCATCCCCTGTTTCTACAAGATGAAAAGTCTGGGTTTTAAAACTTTTTCCCTGTTCAGTTTTTCCACCCTCAGGTTCCCTTAATGAGGATGCCTCTCCAGCCCCACTTCCAGTCCTGCTTGCTCCAGAAGCTGCCAGAAGGGCCCCCGACTGACTAGCAAGGTACTGCATATACTGTAATGTCTTTTGGGTGCTGGGCCCAGGCAGCTCCCCTGGCCCCTGGGTATTCTGGGGTCCAAGGTCTGAGCTCCTACTCTCCTTCTCTGTTTGCTGTTGTGACTGTTTGGAGGTTGTCAGGGCCTCCCCCCCCCCCCCCCCCGCCATCCTCTCCCGAAAATGATAGTGGGGATGGGACGACTTTCCTATGAAGAGAGGCTGAGAAGGCTAGGGCTTTTCAGCTTGGAGAAGAGACGGCTGAGGGGAGATATGATAGAAGTGTATAAAATAATGAGTGGAATGGATCGGGTGGATGTGAAGCGACTGTTCACGCTATCCAAAAATACTAGGACTAGAGGGCATGAGTTGAAGCTACAGTGTGGTAAATTTAAAACGAATCGGAGAAAATTTTTCTTCACCCAACGTGTAATTAGACTCTGGAATTCGTTGCCGGAGAACGTGGTACGGGCGGTTAGCTTGACGGAGTTTAAAAATGGGTTAGATAGATTCCTAAAGGACAAGTCCATAGACCGCTATTAAATGGACTTGGAAAAATTCCGCATTTTTAGGTATAACTTGTCTGGAATGTTTTTACGTTTGGGGAGCGTGCCAGGTGCCCTTGACCTGGATTGGCCACTGTCGGTGGCAGGATGCTGGGCTAGATGGACCTTTGGTCTTTCCCAGTATGGCACTACTTATGTACTTATGTACTTCTCTCAGAGGGTTCCCAGAGCCATTTTTCAATGCCTCCAGCAAATGTTCTTTCTTTTGAAGAAGCTTAAGTAAACGGGTTACCTGCTTTGTATAGGTCTTGCGGTGCTCCACTGGGGCTAGTTTGCACAGGGCTTTTGCCATCTTAACCCGCTTCCCCAACTCCATCACCTCTTTTTCTGTACTTTTTATCTTCCTCACCCTTTTAATCAGGCCACTGGTTGGGTCCTCTGGATCCTGGCAATAGTCCGTGAAATCTTCCTCCTCTGAGGAGTCACTGTCCTCCTCCTCTGACACCGGTAGGGCCTCCCGGCAGATCTCCATTACCTCTTCTCTCTCCTCCCTCTCCTTCTCCGACCTGCTCTTCTGTGGGCCCTCCCCCAGCTCTCTCCCCCAGCTCTCTCCCCCCCCCTCACCTGCTAGATGGCGTGCCACTGTGAGGGGGGGTACTGGTCTGGGTTCCTCCCGTGGAAGCCTGCGCTCTTCGATCCACAGGGCTCCTTTCCCTCCTCTCTGAAGCCCTGCCAGAGAGGGAACCACTTCTCCTGGCCTTCTGGTCCCTGAATCCAGGGGGCCCCATGGCCTGGGCCTGTCCTGGAGAACACGCCCCAGGGACCCTCCTCATCCTTGGGGGAAGGAGCTAGGCCTTGCTCCCTTCCCTCCTGACACCGACAGAGCCTCTGACAACCCTTCCTCTTCTGTCAGCAACTGACTTGGAATGCCCTCCCGCGGGAGGTGGTGTAGATGAAAACGGTAACGGAATTCAAACATGCGTGGGATAAACATAGAGGAATCCTGTTTAGAAGGAAGGGATCCTCAGGAGCTTAGCCTAGAATGGGTGACAGAGCCGGTGGTTGGGAGGCGGGGATAGTACTGGGCAGACTTATACGGTCTGTGCCAGAGCCGGTGGTGGGAGGCGGGGCTGGTGGTTGGGAGGCGGGGCTAGTACTGGGTGGACTTATATGGTCTGTGCCCTGAAAAAGACAGGTACAAATCAAGGTAAGGTATACACAAAAACTAGCACATATGAGTTTATCTTGTTGGGCAGACTGGATGGACCGTGCAGGTCTTTTTCTGCTGTCATCTACTATGTTACTATATATGAAGATATACATTTAAATCTGGTCAGTTGTACTGCATTTTTGTTCCCGATTTTAATAAAGAATAAAGAAATTTTATACTTGTGCTATTGTCCTGTTTTTATTTTTTTTAGATTATTGCAGCCCTGACAATATATTAAACAACCAGTGCAACCAAGCCCATTTCGTCAAAAATGAAATGGGCCCTAGGAAGGCTCTCGTCTAAGCGATTTCTCCTCTCTCCCCTCCCCTGCCCCTCCCCTCCATGTCCAGCGATTCTTCCCTCCCCTCCGTGTCCCACGATTCTGACCTCCCCTCTCTGCCCTGCTGTCCCCTCCATGTGCCGCAATTCTAGCCATGCCTCCCATCCCCTCCATGTCCAGCTATTCTCCTCTGCCCTGCCCTCCCCTCCGTATCCCAGGATTCTGGCCTCCCCTCCATGTCCAGTGATTGTCCTCTGCCCTGGCCTCCCCTCCGTTGGGCTCGCGTCCCCTCCAGTGTTACGTTGCTTTCACTTGCTTGCGTTCGTAACATCCTGACGTCAGCTCGCCTCCATCGTTCCCTTCCCTCTCACTGTTCCGCCCTCCTTTGACGTCATTTTGTCTTTACACGAGGGTGGGATAGTGAGAGAGAAGGGAACGCTGGAGGCTTGCTGACATCAGGATGTTACAAACCCAGAGAGCCAGCCAGCCAGCCATAGAACATTGAGGTACAAATTATTATATTTGATAACCATTGTAGATGTAGTTACTAAGAAAATTGTTTGAGACAGATGTTTGCAGACTTCAAAAACATTTAAAAATTTGATTTTTTTGTACAGGAATTGCTAGCAGAGCTGTGTATCATTCATGTAAGTGCCTCTTTGTTTTATAAGTTGTGGGAAAACACTTTTATTTCAAACCAGAGACCAACACTAGAAGATTCCCATTCTCATCTGGAAACAAGAGATAAATCTTGTCATTGTCACCCATTTTCTCTTTATTTCTGGTGTCTGCACACTGCAGTTGGAAGAGGGAGGCACTGTGTGCTCCATTTGTGCTTGACCTGCCATGACCTCTGTAACTATACAGAAATATAACAGGAAAAGTGGGTCACTGAACTAAATATCACCATTTCCTAACCTGCCAGGCCCATACACATTTAACTTGATGGGGGAGGGGGGAAGGGAGAAGATTGTGAAAAAAAGCAGGTAATGTATGGACCCAGCCTTCAATATTGAAAATCAAGTGGATTATTTTCTTTGTAGTCAGAATATTTTTTTCTAGTTTGAAAGAGATTATTGCATTTTTTAAAGATCTTTTTTTAGTCCTAAGTTTTTTCAATTGCACTGTGAAGCTGAAAAGAGTAATTTGGATTTCATGCACCTGTATAGAACCAGAAACTATTAAAAGCGTATTCAAACAAAAGCAAAAACCCTGTATGGATTATGGTGAATGAATTTAGGTGTCCTTTTATTAAACTGCAGTAAAATGTGCAGTGGTATGCTGGTAAATGTTTAAGAACAGGCTCTCTCCCCGGTCCCCCTCTGCGCCCCCCCCCCAAATTGCAGAGCTGGCTATAGCCGGGGAGAGAGCCTGGGGGGGTGGGGTGGCAATGCATTACTCCAGGAAAAAAAATTTAAATGATCCCAGGTTCCAATCTAATTCATGTTTAATGTGTGATAAAATGCCATAAATAAGTAAATAAATATAAACTTTTAATGTTGAGCACCTGATTCTCAAAGTGAACATATTCCAAACACTATATTATTATTATTATTATTATTAACATTTGTATAGCGCTACCAGACGCAAGCAGCGCTGAACACCTTATTATTATTAACATTTGTATAGATGAAAATAAAATGATTTTTTTTCTACCTTTGTTGTCTGGTGACTGTTTTTCTGATCATGTTGGCCCAGTATCCGATTCTGCTGCTATCTATCCTCTTAACTCCATTTCCAGGGCTTCCTTTCCATTTATTTCTTTCCTTTCCTCCTTTCTTCTTCATTTCTGGTCCTCCGCAGACTTGACTGTCCAGTGGATCCAACTTCTGCCTATTTTCTTCATCCATGTGCAGTTTTTCTCCTCTCTTCCTTTTCCCTCATCTCATCTCCTTCCTCACTCTTCCCTCCCCTCCATCCATGTCCAGCATTTCTTCTCTCTCCCCTCCTCTTCCCTGTCCTCCATCCACCCATGTCCAGCGACCCATCTCTCCCCCTGCCCTGCCCTCCACCCATACCCAGCGACCCTCCTCTCCTCTCCCCTGCCCTGCCCTCCATCCATCCATGTCCAGCGACCCTCCTCTCCCCTGCCCTCCAACCACCCATGTCCAGCGACCCTTCTCTCCCCTGCCCTCCATCCACCCATGTCCAGCGACCCTCCTCTCCCCTGCCCTCCATGCACCCATGTCCAGCGACCCTCCTCTCCCCTACCCTGCCCTCCACCATCCACCCATGTCCAGCGACCCTGCTCTCCCCTCTAGCCACCCATGCCCAGCGACTCCCTTCTCTCCCTTGCCCCCTCCTCCTCCTCCAGCCACCCATGTCCAGTGACTCCCTTCTCTCCCCTGCCCCTTCCTCCTCCTCCTCCTCCAGCCACCCATGTCCAGCGACTCCTTCTCTCCCCTGCCCCCTTCCTCCTCCAGCCACCCATATCCAGTGACTCCCTTCTCTCCCCTGCCCCTTCCTCCTCCTCCTCCTCCTCCTCCAGCCACCCATGTCCAGTGACTCCCTTCTCTCCCCTGCCCCCTTCCTCCTCCAGCCACCCATATCCAGCGACTCCCTTCTCTCCCCTGCCCCCTCCTCCTCCTCCTCCTCCAGCCAGCCATATCCAGCGACTCCCTTCTCTCCCCTGTCCCCCCTCCTCCAGTCACCCATGTCCAGCAACTCCCTTCTCTCCCCTGCCCCCTTTCCTCCTCCAGCCACCCATGCCCAGCGACTAGTCATAGTTGTGGTAATATTTGAATATATCAATGTTACAACTATATTGAAACTAAGTTACCCATATTTTGTTATTATGCATATTCATTGGGGAAACCCTGAAAACCCGACCTGGCAAGAGCCGAGGTTGGACACCCCTGGAATAGACCAATTCCATCTCATATGTTCCGTTCTCATGATCAGAATACACTTAACATGCTAAACCTGTTTATTGTATTTTGTATGTGCTGTGTTAGCCCAGTGTTGTATTGGTTTTGATTTTGCTGTATATCACTCAGGACCATTTGGGAATAAGTGGTTTAATCTAATCTCGCATACCATGTAAAATGTGTTTATCTTTTTAGGCAGATTGGATGGACCATACAGGTCTTTTTCTGATGTCATTTACTATGTTACTATTGGGCTCATTTTCAAAACAGAAAAACGTCTAAAGAGAGGCATAAAGCAGCATTTGGACATTTTTCTGAGAAAAACGTCCAAATCAGTATTTTTGAAACCTATTTTTAGACATTTTTTTATGAAGTCCATCAGAAGTACGTCCAAATCTCAAGGGGGCGGCAAATGAAGTTCTACAGGAGTAGGAAATGGTTAAGATTTTGAAGATGATAATAGATCAGAAAATTTTGAACAAAATGAATATTATTACAGATGATTAATATCGAGATTGTTGTTTTCCCAGAGTTCCGGGTATGACTCCTAAAGTTTTTTTTCCTCTGAAATGATTCCTCTTAGTATATTTATTCAAAAGGAGGGAAACCTGTGAAACTGGGATTACCTTAATCAGTGGGAATTGGATTAGAGACTCAAGTGTTTATATTGTTAAATAATTTCTGGTTTTAAAAGAGAAAAAATGAAATCAGTTGTGTTATTTCCACTAATATTGGACAATAAGTATGTTTCCAACTAAATAAATTGACTACACACTGTTTTGGGTTTGAAGAAGCCAACCACACGATCAGTGTTGAATAATGATTCAGATAAATAATAACTGGGGATAATCAGGTTAATACCACGTTTTCTTTGTTTACTGTTGTTCAATTGATCTCTTTGGCTTGTTCCACTCTCCCTGTTTTGTGGTCTAAGGAAGAGTATGGAATTACCTGATTGAAATAATTCTTGTATTATTTTGTCTGTGTTTCTGGCAAGTTATTTTAGTGCTTGTAAAATTAAATAGTTATAAATAAAATAAAATAAAAAAAAATCTCAAGGGAGCATGTCAGGGGCGTGTTCAGGCCAGGACTTGGGTATTCCTAAGACTTACACATTTTTCAACCATAATGACACAAAACAAAATCGTCCAGGACTAAAACTTAGACATTTTGAGCTAGAGCTGTTTTTATAATGAATAAGGCACAAAAAGGTGCCCTAAATACCCAGATAACTACTGGAGGGAATCAGGGATGACCTCCCCTCATTCCCTCAGTGGTCACTAACCCCCTCACCCCCCCCCCCCCCCAAAATGTGATGAAAAATATTACTTGCCAGTCTCTATGCCAGCCTCAGATGTTATACTCGGGTCCATTAGAACAGCATGCAGGTTCCTGAAGTAGTCTAGTGGTGGGTGCATTGCAGTGCAGACAGGTGGACTCGGGCTCTTACCTCCCCCCTACCGGTTACACTTGTGGACGAAACTGTGAGCCCTCCAAAACTCACCAGAAACCCACTGTACCCACATATAGGTGCCCCCTTCACCTATAAGGGCTATGGTAGTGGTGTACAGTTGGGGTGGGTTTTGGGGGGCTCAGCAGACAAGGTAAGGGTGCAATGGTGAGATGTGTTCCTGGGAGCATTTTATGAAGTCCACTGCAGTACCCCCTAGGCAGGGCCGTGCAGATGCGGTAAGCGGGGTAAGCGCCGCAGGGGGGCGCCCACCTCTGGAGGGCGCCGCCGCGGTGCTTACTCTCGCCCCGCGCCGCCGAGGCCTTTAAATCTTTTACCTGGTCGCAGCAGCGTCAGTGAAAGCGCTGCCAACGTCTCCCTTCCCTTGCACTCATTGGTTCCCTCAGTGTCCCGCCTTCTTCTGACGTCAGAAGAAGGCGGACACTGAGGGAACCAAGAGCGCGAAGGGAAGGTAGACGTCGGCAGCGCTCCGCTTTCACTGACGCTGCTGGCTGCGACCTCGTCATTGCTGTCACGTCGTCCCACCCCCCACTTCACGCGATTCGCGAACCGCGCTGCCGCTTAGCACTGTTTTAAAAAAAAATTTACACGTCAGCAGGAACAGGCTGCTTCAGCCAATCCCAGGAGCCTTCCTTCAGCCCTCAGGGGTGGAACACGCTGAAGGAAGGCCCCTGGGATTGGCTGAAGCAGTCTGTTCCTGTTGACGTGTAATTTGTTTTTTTAAGCAGTGCTAAGCGGTTCGCGAATCGCGTGAAGGGAGAAGACAATTTGCTGGAAATGGAGGGGAGGGGAGAGAGAGGAGGATTGCTGGCTATGGATGGAGGAGGGAAGGGCAGAGAGGGACAAGGATGGACATGGGGGCCCAGGGAAAGGACAATTTGCTGGAAATGGAGGGGAGGGGAGAGAGAGGAGGATTGCTGGCTATGGATGGAGGAGGGAAGGGCAGAGAGGGACAAGGATGGACATGGGGGCCCAGGGAGAGGACAATTTGCTGGAAATGGAGGGGAGGGGAGAGAGAGGAGGATTGCTGGCTATGGATGGAGGAGGGAAGGGCAGAGAGGGACAAGGATGGACATGGGGGCCCAGGGAGAGGACAATTTGCTGGAAATGGAGGGGAGGGGAGAGAGAGGAGGATTGCTGGCTATGGATGGAGGAGGGAAGGGCAGAGAGGGACAAGGATGGACATGGGGGCCCAGGGAGAGGACAATTTGCTGGAAATGGAGGGGAGAGAGGAGGATTGCTGGCTATGGATGGAGGAGGGAAGGGCAGAGAGGGACAAGGATGGACATGGGGGCCCAGGGAGAGGACAAATTGCTGGAAATGGAGGGGAGGGGAGGAGGATTGCTGGCTATGGATGGAGGAGGAGGGAAGGAAGGGCAGAGAGGGACAAGGATGGACATGGGGGCCCAGGGAGAGGACAATTTGCTGGAAATGGAGGGGAGGGGAGAGAGAGGAGGATTGCTGGCTATGGATGGAGGAGGGAAGGGCAGAGAGGGACAAGGATGGACATGGATGGGAGGACAGGACCCAGGGAGAGAGAAGAAATTGCTGGAAATGGATATAGAGCAAGAAATGAAGAAGAAAGTAAAGAAATAAATGGAAAGGAAGCCCTGGAAATGGAGTTAAGAGGACAGATAGCAGCAGACTCAGATACTGGGCCAGCATGATCGGAAAAAGAAAGTCACCAGACAACAAAGGTAGAAAAAAATCATTTTATTTTCATTTTAGCGTTTGGAATATGTCTACTTTGAGAATTTACATCTGCTATCTTATTTTGCAATGTATAGCAATTTGTTCCTAAGAATATTGCTGACAATTCCTGTCGGTGTAGCAAGTGGTGAGCGATCATTTTCACCGGGGGGGAGGGGGGGGCGTGATCATTTTCACCGGGGGGGGGGGGGGCGCCAACTGATAGTCTGCAGGGGGGCGCCAGAGACCCTAGGCACGGCCCTGCCCCTAGGGTGCCCAATTGCTTTCCTGGGATGTCAGGGGGACCAGTCTGCTAAAAATGCTGGCTCTTTCTACATCCTAATAGCTTGATTTTGTGTGCTTTGCACTTGGATGTTGTTTTTTTTTTTTCCCCGAAAATGGACCAAAAACAAAACATCCAAATCACAAAACCTTGTATTTTCAAAAACAAAAGGTAGACGTTTTTCTTTTTTGAAAATGACCTTCTTTCCTATTCAGATTTTGGACGTGTTTTACCCCGCCACGTAATCTAAACTGGAGTTTTATGGAAGCAAGACTAAGTTCTTATAAATCTTGTTTCGGGGTGATACACCTGGGAGCTCCAGGTCCCTCCCCCTCCTTTTATCCAGCTATTTCCCTGCAGGATTAAATACTTTGTGCCTCAGAGGTTTCCCTTGTAAAGGAACTCCTTGAGTGCCCAAACTAACAAACTTCTCAATAGACATTTGTATGAAATATTTTGTCTGCTGCACATGCTGGTGTTTGTGCTGGTAAAAAGAGACTGCTGAATGGAAGTTTTTGTTTTCTGGCTCTGAACAGAATTTCATGATGGCAGTGCAGCAAGGGAAAAGTAATTGCTGAACTGTATGTGGGACGCATAAAGCTGTTTTGGCTGCCTTTGTGGTGACGATGCAACAGTTTCAGGTATCGCTAAAGGACTGAGGCCCAGATGCATCAACCAAACGTTAAAAAAAATGTAAAACGTAAAAGTCCTTAACGAATTTTAAAAAACGAAGAATGCACCTAAAAAACAAGTCTTTAATGTTCGGTACGGTATTGTAAAGTACAATGCATTAAAGATTCGTTAAATTGGTGTAATCCCTGTCTGTAATCGGCCCCTAAAGCATGCACAGAGCAGCCAAGCGTTATGCTGGCTGCTCTGCGCATGCCACAAACGTCAAAACAAAAAAAAACCCAAAATACAAACACGTGGCTCCCCGCGTCCTCCTGCATAAAGCAAAAAAGGATCGGGAGGGGACAAAGGCGCTCGTCATGAGCGTCCTGTAAGGACGGCCTTGCCCCCCCGTGCCCCGCCCGGTGTCGCCGCTGCTCCCCACTTCTCCCTGTATTAAATAAAAAATTAAAACTGTAGCAGCCCTGGCCCCCTCCCTTCCTCTCTCTCTGTTTCTCCCATAGCTCCGCCCCCCTGAGGTCATCGCCACCGCACCCCCCTCCACCGGGCCCCCCCCTCCGCCTTACCGGGCTCGCACAGCGCCTCTCACCTCTGTGTGAAGGCGCTGCACGGGCAAGATGAACAGCTGATCAACGCGAGTCTTCAGGACGTCTCTCCTTCCCTGACCTGGGCACGCTCCCGTCTGACGTAAGCAACGATCGGGACGTGCGAGCGTTTAGCTCTGTGATCCTAGCAGGAGCGTGCAGTTGAAGACGTCCTCCTCAAGACTCCAAAAAGGACGTCCTTCATAAACCCCCCTTTCTAACAAAAGACCTTTTTCACTGTGATCCCCTTTAGCTCAGCAGAGAGACCTGGGCCTGCCCCTGGCTGGGGGAAACAGAGGAAGGGAGGGGGACCGGGGGGGGGGGCAGCTTAAACTTGTTTACAGAACCTGGAAATTGGCTTCAGAGGAGAGCAGAGTGGTAGCTGCTTAAGCAGCTTTCATCTGGGACTATAGTTCTGATCACTGTCACATATCTTTGCCGTAACCTACGTAGGTAACTTACGTCAGAGGAGGGCGTGGGAGAAGGAGAAATAGAGAGAGGAAGGGAAGGGGGCCGTGGCTGCTATAGTTTGGAGTTTTCTTTTGATTTTTTTTTTATTTAGTACAGAGGGAAGTGGGGAGCAGCGTCGACCTCGGGGAGGGGGGGGGCAAAGGCGTCCATACAGGACGCTCATGATGAGCGCCTTTGCCCCCTCCCGATCCTATTTTGCTTTTTGGGGGGTTTTTTTTCAATTTTATGCAGGGGGAAGCGGGGAGCCACGTGTTTGTGTGGATTTTTTTTATTTTCAAACATGCCAGCTTGGATTTTTATGCTGCAGGGAGAAGTGGGGAGCAGTCTGTATGACAGCTCAGGCCTTAAGGACAGGTCTGACTTCACGTTAAATATATCATGGTAAATGATTCGTTGCAATCATCGGTATGGTTAGTGCATTGCGAATTGTTCACATTTCAATTGGAAGTGACTCGTTTGCATTCCGTTTTCGTTAGCGGCTAGCGTCGTCAGAAAATGGCCTTTAATGCATGCTACGGTTGAAAATTTCTTCGTTAAAGGGTTGTTAAAGTTTTGTGCATCTGGGCCTGAGACTGGCCCAGGGAGATGCTCTCTTTCTAGTGATTTGCTGGCAGTCATTGAAGTGGTTGAGTCAGGGGAGAGTGCTTTGATGGGCCAGGCTATTTGAAGTTCATTGCTGGCGGCCCCTGGTGACAAAGATGTTTTGCCTTTCTTGTTTCCCACCCAGCAGTCCCTATTGGTTCTGGGTTCTTCAGCTACACAGTTGGGTGGAATTTTATTTAGGTTCTTTTTTTTTTCCACTGTAACTTATTTTGTCTGTGCATAAATCTTTCTGTATTGGCAAAAGAATGCCTGCTTCCGGAGCTGCAGTTAAATTTCCTGATGTCTCAGTAGAAGATAGTTAAGTGCCCCAGACTGGATTTAGATCTGTGCAATGTGGATGGTCTTTTAGTGGTTTCAGAGGATAGAGAAAATCAGAATATTGCTGATGTGGATCAGCAGGAAGAGAATTAGAGGTAGAGTGTTTGTCTGAGGGGGAGTTAGTTCCTTCATTGGTCAGAATTTTTCCTAAAGGTGATTTGGCTAGTTCAATTATTCAGTGCTCATCCTCTTCGTCAAGGAACTCAGCAACACTGCTAAGTGCATTTCTGATTATTATTATAATTTCAACTGTCTGGCTATAGGTTTAGCTCCCCTAACTTAGATTGTGAGCCCTCCTGGGACAGAGAAATATCCAGTCCACCTGAATGTAACTCACCTTGAGCTACTACTGGAAAAGGTGTGAGCAAATCTAAATAAATATCTATTCTCTGGACTTTAATTGATTAGTCAAATTGTACTGACTCTAAATTGTTCTGTACTGCTCTGTCTTCTATCCTAGGAAAAAAAAAAAACACCTTTCTTGTCTCTTCCTCTGCCTAGCCTCCTAGCTCTGATAGAGGAAAAGGCATTTCAAACTGTCTCTGGTCTATCACTTTTACCCTTGCTGAAGTTTCCAGATTTTAGCTCTGCTAGGTTTATTTTCCATTGCCAGACTTAGATATAAAAGAGTTGCTTTAATCTTCAACTGGTCTAATTTGTAATTAGAGATTACATTAAAGAAACTGCAATATTTATTGGGATCCTGCACATCCTTAACATAACATAGTAACATAGTAGATGACGGCAGAAAAAGACCTGCACGGTCCATCCAGTCTGCCCAACAAGATAACTCATATGTGCTACTTTTGGTGTGTACCCTACTTTGATTTGTACCTGTGCTCTTCAGGGCACAGACCGTATAAGTCTGCCCAGCACTATCCCCGCCTCCCAACCACCAGTCCCGTCTCCCACCACCGGCTCTGGCACAGACCGTATAAGTCTGCCCAGCACTATTCCCGCCTCCCAACCACCAGTCCCGTCTCTCACCACCGGCTCTGGCATAGACCGTATAAGTCTGCCCAGCACTATCCCCGCCTCCCAACCACCAGCCCTGCCTCCCACCACCGGCTCTGCCACCTGATCTCGACTAAGCTCCTGAGGATCCATTCCTTCTGCACAGGATTCCTTTATGCTTATCCCACGCATGTTTGAATTCCGTTACCGTTTTCATTTCCACTACCTCCCGCGGGAGGGCATTCCAAGTATCCACTACTCTCTCCGTGAAAAAATACTTCCTGACATTTTTCTTGAGTCTGCCCTCCTTCAATCTCATTTCATGTCCTCTCGTTCTACCATCTTCGCATCTCTGGAAAAGGTTCGTTTGTGGATTAATACCTTTCAAATATTTGAACGTCTGTATCATATCACCCCTGTTTTATTATTTATCAACAAATAATCTTGCACGATATATTTGTCTTGTTTTCCTTAAAAGTTGTCTTTTATTTTGTTTCCCTCTGCTCTCCATAATGTGGTCTATAGATTTGATTCTTGTCATCAATATTTATATTTGGCAGTCACAGTCCAAACAGTTACTAGCTTTGCATGTGAGAAAGGACTGTTTCGGCTGCTGCATTCTATATTTAGACATCCAACGTTGTTAAACCCGCTGAAATAAAAAGCATCTCAATAAAAAGAAAGGGATTAAAAAGAAACTGCAATATTTATTGGTATTATTTGGTTTAAAGGAGAAAAAGTTGGTTATTTAGTTTAAAGGAGAAAAAGTTACATTTCTAGGAAAACCTGGACTTTGTTTCACATTGTCTCAGTGCTTGCCCCTCCCAGAGAACATTTTAATTGTGGTACTTGGCTGAATCACTGTAGGACTTATAATCCCACCCACCCCTGTGTTTTCTAGTCATATATAGACAACTGGTCATTAACAATAGTCCTCAGCTACATCATAGTAAACCTGTAAATACAATCTCCAATCAATCAAAATGACTTGTATTCAGTGTAATAACTGTGGTGCTTTAGTTTCAAGGCACACCATATGGCATATTAGGTTTTGCCCCATCTGTCTTTTTTTTGTTGTTGTTGTTACATTTGTACCCCGCGCTTTCCCACTCATGGCAGGCTCAATGCGGCTTACATGGGGCAATGGAGGGTTAAGTGACTTGCCCAGAGTCACAAGGAGCTGCCTGTGCCTGAAGTGGGAATTGAACTCAGTTCCCCAGGACCAAAGTCCACCATCCTAACCACTAGGCCACTTCTACACTCCTCAACTTGCTAGCCTTGAGGAGGACCTAAGCAAACTTAGGCAAGAATGAATATCCAGGAATCCAATGAGTTACAAGATCCGAGGCAGCATGGTTTTATCAAAGGTAAATCACGCCAAACAAATTTGATTTAATTCTTTGGGTGACCAGAGAATTGGATCATGGACGTGGATGTAATCTACTTGGATTTCAGCAAAGCCTTTGATACACAGTCCCTGATAGAAGGGTCTAGAATAAACTTGAAAGGCTGGAGTTAGGACCAAAAATAGTGAATTGGATTAGAAACTGGTTGACGGAGAGGCGCCAGATGGTGGTGGTAAATGGAATTCACTTGGAGGAAGGAAATGTGAGTAGTGGAGTGCCTCGGGGATCAGTGCTGGGTCCGATTCTGTTCAATATATATGTGAGTAACATTGCCAAAGGATTAAAAAGTAAGGTATGCCTTTGTGTGGATGGTACCAAGATTTGTAATGGAGTGGACACCCTGGAGGGAGTAGAAAACATGAAAAGAGATCTGCAAAAGTTAGAAGAATGGTCTAATGTTTGGCAATTAAAATTTAATGCAAAAATGTGCAAAGTGATGCATTTGGGAGCAGAAACCCAAGGGAGCTGTATGTCCTAGGAGGTGAGAGGCAGATGTGCACAGATGGGGAGAGGGACCTTGGGGTGATGGTGTCTGAGGAACTTAAAGTGAAAAACACAGTGTGACAAAGCGGTGGCCGTAGCCAGAAGGATGCTAGACTGCATCGAGAGAGGAGTAACTAGCAGAAGAAAGGAGGTATTGCTGGTGAGGCCCCACCTGGAGTATTGTGTTCCGTTTTGGAGGCTATATCTTGCTAAGGATGTAAAAAGACTAGAAGAGGTCCAGAGGAAGGTGACAAAAATGATATGGGGCTTGCGCCATAAGACGTATGAGAAGTGACTGGAAGACCTAAATATGTATAGCCTAGAGGAAAGAAGGGACGGGGAGATATGATACAGACGTTTAAATACTTGAAAGATTAATATAGAAACAAATCTCTTTCAGAGAAGTGGACATAATAAAACTAGAGGACATGAGCTGAGGTTGTGGAGTGGTAGACTTAGGAGTAATGTCAGGAAATTCTTTTCCACGGAGAGAGTGGTTGATGCCTGGAGAGCCCTCCCTTATATACAATTAAACCTTCAATTAAATGCCCAAGTGATTGAAGGTTTGAGTATAAGGGAGGACAGAGTTAATCAGCGTTGTGCCATAAATAACTATAAATGACACAACCTTTTTGTTTACTCAGGCTTATCAGAGAACTGAAGAATGAATGATGAAGGCAGTATTGATGAAATAGTAGCACTGGCATATTTGTTTATGATAATTATGAATCACAGAAGCTGGTAATGTTTTGTATTGTCTATTATTGAATTTTGTCTGTGGTAGTATGTGTAATTGTGATCTGCTAAAGACCCTGGGATTATGCAGAATAATAGTTTTCAAATAAAAACATAACTAAAAAAATAAATGAAAGGATTATTTTACATCAATTGGGGAGTAGTGATTGAATTAAAAAAATTACTTCAGATTTTAAATAAATTTATTGGAGCAGAATGAGGTTAGTCCAACAGCCGAAGATCTGGCTATCTTTTTTTTTAAACAAAAATGGAGAAAATTAGACTTTCACCGAACCCAACTAATTTAAGTTACTGGAATTTGTTAACAATGGTACTTGTCTGTTAGGGGGAACAACTGCTGATATGAACTGCTCATCTTTTTATATTCCTAGTTTGGATACTGTAATGCGATCTATGCGGGATGCAGGACGTATATCTACAGAAAACTACAAACAATACAAAATACCTCTGCGTCTGATCTGTGGCGTATCCAGATACGACCATGCTACACCACTGCTGCAATTCCTGTATTGGCTACTAAGAGTGAGAGTGGTTTTCAAAATCTGTGCCTTAGTATGCCAAGTCATCTATGGCATGCGCCGAGGTATATGATGTCATTAGTAGAATAGCCGCTACCTAATCTCAAGGCAAATCTGAGAGACCACCTAATTATCCACTTCCCCAGCTGCAGAGAGGTGGTCTACAGATCAGCCCATACCGCAGGTTTTTCATATAACGCGGCCAAATGGTGGAATGCATTACCCAAAGACATATGGTACGACACCACCTACGAAAGTTTTCGTAAAAAGCTGAAAATGTTTTTAGATAAGAAATTCCTGTTGATAGATGTGACTTAAATATGTGTTGCAAAGCATCCTAGATAATCACAGCTAGATCATGTATACCTCCCCTTCTGACTAGAGCTCTATTATTTGAGCATACACCATGGAGCAGTCTACCCTCCACTAGGTCTCCATCCCCAACCCTGGCTCCAGTCTGCTCACTGCCTATGTATTTGTATATTTGATTAATCTTATGTAAACCACATAGAACTGAGTCCTCGACTTGGATGATTGTGGGGTATAAATCCAATAAAGTAAAGTTCCTATTTTGAGAAAACTTTCTTCTTACTTTAGACAGTTGTCCCAACGCATTTATGAGGAGTCCGTTACCTGAATTTTTAAGATATTTGCATTTTTTGTAACGGATATTTTTACTACAGGATCGTTTGTTGGCGGTTTCGGTAAAATACTGCTTACACCTAAACTACCATCTAATGGATCTCAGTCATTCAATAGCATCTATTCCTCTACTAACTAAACTGTTGGAATCTATAGTAGCAAAACAATTTAATGGAGTATCTTGAAGGTCACAGTATTTTTTCAATTTTTCAGTCAAGCTTTAGAAGATATTTCAGCACTTACACATTAGTTATTTCATTATTAACTACCGCTAGGAAAGAAATAAGTATAAGGCATAGGATCCTGGTCATGCAGTTTGACATGTCAGCTGCATTTGACTTGGTGGATAATGAAATCCTGCTAAGCTTTACTGGACTTCTGTGGTATAAATGGTATGGTTTGGAAATGGTTTAAGATTTTTTTTGAAGCATAGGTTGTATCAGGTTAAATTAGCCAGTGCTTTTTCTTTTACTTGGACACCTGAATGTGGTGTCCCACAGGGGTTTCCTCTTTTTCCCATTTTATTTAATGTTTTAATGTCACAATTAGCAAATGAGCTTTCTATAGCTGGGTTTCGAACAGTGGTATGCTGGGAAATTTTTAACAATGGGCTCTCTCTCCAGGCATAACTTGGGGGGGGGGGGCAGCTGGAGCAGCGCATTCCACTCTATCCCCTCCCACCTGTGCAGGCACGCAAAACGTACCTTTGCTGGTAGGAATTCTGAGCCCCACCAGCCAAATAAATGGACTACCAACACTCCTTACTGCTTGTTTCTGGCTCTGCGTAGCATGCCAAGGAATTCTCACACATACTTGCATGAGAAATCCTGGCATGCTGCTCAGAGCCAGAAACAAACAGTAGAGAGCAGTGGCAGTCCATTTATTTGGCCGGCGGGGCTCGGTATCCCTGCCAGCAAAGGTGAACGAGTTTAGAGATGCCAAGGGAGGCCCTTCTCAAACCTGGAGATTTACCACCACTATGCTGGAGATTGAAGGCCAATAAGTGAGATTTTTCTTGTGGGCCCCAGCCATGTCTAAAACCAGTTGTGGTAGATGCACATTCCAAATACTGACGTATTCTAATAAATAAATAGAAAATAAAATTATTTTTTCTACCTTTGTTGTCTCGTCATGTATTTTTCTTATTGTGTTGGTCCCAGTCTCTGGTTTCAGCTTTCCTCTTTCTTCTCTTAACTTTTGCCAGTCTGCTTGTACATTTGTCACTTTCTTTCTCTTTATGTCCACCATCCATCTTATCTCTGCATCCCAATCTATCTGACCTAGCATCACCCCTGTCTTCTCGCCATGTTGAGCATCTGCCATCTCTGTGTCCCCCTATTCAACATAACTCTTTTATGTCTCTATGCCCCCGCCACATGTCAGCAGCTATCTCTCTCTCATCCCTCCCCTTCTCCCCACCCAGGTGTCCAGCAAGTATTCCTCTCTCTTCCCTTGCTCCTGTTCTCTCTCCCCTTTGCAGTGCTAGCATCTCTCCTCTTCCTGCTTTCCCCGCAGGTCCTGGAACCCTTCTCCTTTCTTGTCCTTCCAATCTACTCCCCCCCCCCCCCCAAGTTCAGCACCTGTTTCTCTCTTGCTGCCCTCTTTCTTCCTCATTCCCCTCATTTAATTTCTTTCTTCCCTACCTAACCACCCTGTCCACTACCTCTCTTCCTCCTTGCTACCCCTCCCCAATGCAGTACTTCTCTCCCTCCCTGCCCTTCCTGATGCAACACTTTGTCCTTCCTTGCCCCCATCCCTGATGCAGCACCTCTGTCCCTCTCTACTCCTCCTGATGCAGCACCTCTTCCTCCTTGCCCCCCACGCAGTACCTGTGTCCCTCGTGTCGTTGCCCACTCCCCCAATGCAGCACTTCTCTCCTTCTTTGCACCCCATGCAGCACCTCTTTTTCTCCTTGCCTCCCCCCATGTAGCACCTCTGTCCCTTCTTCCCCCATGCAGTAGCTGACTGGCTGCTGTCTCTCTTGTTGCCCCTGCCCCCCATGATGCAGTATCTGTCTCCCTCATTGCCCCTCCCAGAAGCAGCTCCTCTGTATTCTTTCCCTCTTTGTCCTCCCCCCCCCCCCCGCACCTCCTTGCCTCTTCTAAGTTCTGCCATTGCCGCAGTTAATTTTTATAAAGCAGTGCTGGCTCATGTCAGCAAGAGCAGGCTGCTTCAGCCAATTCCAGGGGCCTTCCTTCAGCATTTCCCGCCCCCAAGGGCTGAAGGAAGGTCCCTGGGATTGGATGAAACAACCTGGTCCTGCTGACGTGTGCCAGCACTACTTAAAAAAATTAATCGTTGCAAAAGAAGGCAAGGCGGTGCGGGGGAGGATAAAGATGTTGCGTGGGGGAAGGTGGTGGGCAGAGAAGATGCTCGAGCGAGCCACAGGAGAGGAGGGCAACTCCGCTAGGAAGGGACCCAAGTCATCTGTGCCCAAATTTTGGGAGCCAGTTGTTGAAGTACCTACTTTAACAACCGGCTCCCAAAATTGTTAAAAAAAAACCTAACAAATGGCTCTCGCAAGCCGTTGTGAGCCAGCTCCAACACACCACTGGTTTCGAATGTACATTAACGCTGCTGCTGATACTATAATTATTCCATTTACTCACATATCAGAAATTGCTCAACAAATAGAGACATTAAAGTTTTAACTAGTTGGACCACTTCTTTTAGGTTGAAATTAAATAATATGACAAAGTTTTTGGTTCTACGGAACTCATTTAAGCCATTTATGGGAAGCATTCTTGTGAATGGTGTTACGTATAACCTAGAGGAACAATGGAAGATTTTGAGGGTTGTTTTTGACAAAAATCTTACTTTTGAATCACACTCGAATTTGTGGACGATTGTTTTTTATACTTTGAGGAAATTGAGAAGTATACGGTCAAGCTTAAACTTCAATGCTTTTTGAATTATAGCACAATTCCTAATGTTATCACTTATCGATTATTGTAATGCTGTATTTGTGGGCCTAGCGGAGAGGCTGATCAAGAAACTGCACATATTGCAGAATATGGTGGCTTGGCTCATATTTAGAACATCTAGATTTGAATCTGCCTTATTGTTGCTGGTGAATCTTCACTGGCTTCCTGTTAAGATGCGTATCATTTTAAAATTATATAGTACATCCTTTCTTGTCTAAGATGGGTCTGCTCCAGAATATCTGATTGAACTTGTTAGTCTTTTGAGTTCAAATAGTTTATTGAAATATTTCAAGGAACTAGAACAAAAGAAAAACATAATCTACAATACCATAACAATGAACGTGTATACAATAAAATAAATGACGAGCAAAATTATAACAGAGGAAACCATTTATGGCACAGCAGTTAAGCAGACTGTAGAAATAGGTCAACAGGCATCCAAAGTTTCTTTAGAGCAATTGAATTGAACTGCTTTTCAGAAACACGTTTATTTTGTTTATATAGGCACAATGTATTGCACCAGAAGATATAATTAAAAAATGTAGCTGATCTCCAATTTTTAAAAATATGTTGAATAGCAATAGCCAGCAGAATGTCTATTAATTTTGGTTTACAGTCAGACAAGTCAAAGCAAGGATGTTGTGAATGAAGGACTACAATATCATAGGTTATAGCTTTGATAGTTGGACAAATTTTTGACCAGAAGGGGTTCACGAGTGGACAGTCAAAAAGCATATGTTTCAGAGTGTGTGAAGAGGTGGAACAATGCTGGCAATGATCATGCTGATGAAGTTTAGCTCCCTCCACATTTTCCTGGGAATCCAAATGGCACAATGAAGAAAAAAGTATAATGACTGCAGAATTCCAGCTGAAAGTAACAGTCTGTTAACCAGACACCAAAGGGCAGACCAATTGGCTTGAGATGAAGAAGCATCAATATCAGATTGCCATGATGTAAATAAGTCTGCTTGAGATAAATAGATTTTATCTTTAAAGATTTTATAAAAGGTGGGTACAGCTTTGCCTTCAGTTAAGGTTAAATCACACCATTTCCGAATTGAGGCAGAATTAGATAGGTTGGACAGAAAAACAGGATCATCAGTAAGGATTTTCTGAAGGCCAGGACTATTGAGATTCACAAGAAGATAGTAATGGGAATTTAGGCTTAAGTTCAGTATGAGGTAGCAACCTGTTTTGAGAAATAACTTGATTTAAAGACCAAAAGTTACATTTTTGCCATGTTTTTCAAAAATACATATCTTTTCTTAATCATGAGCCTTGGATTATTCCAAATAACACATCTGCTTTTCAGACTACAGAGAAATTTCAGCGTGTTTAAATGATGCAAAGCAGTTTGAGTAGCTGACATAATACCAAAAAATATTTTTTAAGAGGACCAGGCAGTTTCATAGTTCCAAGCGTAGACACTGGAACTGGAGAGCAAATATATTCCTCAGCTTCCAACCAAGTGGGGGAATCATTGAGAGAATAAGATGATTGAAGCCAAAATGCTCCATATTTAGCTAAAGATGCAAGGTGGTAGTAGTAAAGGTCGGGTAAATTGAGACCACCATTCTGCTTGGAAGCTTTCAGTTTACATAAAGTAATACATGATATTTTTATTCTGCCAACTAAATTCAGTAAATTTTTCTATCAATCTAGCTGTAGAAGAATTTAGTACATAATAATGGCAGCATGGATAGAATGTAGGTGATTCTAGGCATAAGTGTCATTTTAACTTTTTAAATATATTTTATTGAAGTCACAAAAGATACAACGTACTCGGGCAAACAGATGCACCCATCTACCGCAATATGTACCATTGCTGCTGTGTGACTACAACATAAGGTTTATATATCTTCACCCAACTGACCCCTGAATCCCACCCCTTCTCAATATGCAGTATATACACCCTTACAAACGAAAAGAAACTTGGAATCTGGAACACGCCACCAGTACATAGTTACACCTCTAATGTATTCAAAAAAGTAGAATGAACTCCTGTCAACATAGTTGTCAAGTATTGTGATAAACACAGTGCCTGCCCTTACATGAGGAGGCCGCCAGAGGGCGCTCTCCCAGGGAAAACCTAAAAATGCCCATTCTGGCCACTAGAGGGAGCCCAAGGGTATAGTCCATGGTAGTGACCAGAAGCAACAGCAAGGGGGTGCTCGTGGCATAGGACCTGTACTTCCCTGGGGAGGCCACCAGGGGGACTCTCTGAGTGGAAGCTGGAAAGGTGGAGAGAGTTCTGGGTGCAGACCTTTCTGGAAGCAGGGGGAGAGGCCTAAAGAGAGGTGGGATGGATTATTGGGCACCCTATAAAAGCCTCCTCTAAGCCTAGGGAGGAGAGAGAAGATGGGGGGACCTGCAACACCCAGAGCTGGAGAATTACAAGCCGGGAACCGAGGAAAGAGGCTTGCTGAAGTGGAGCTCAAGAGAGAGGTCAGGAGAAGGTTCCCTCCAAACCCAGAGAGGTACTTACCTGGTGGGGGGCCAGGCACTGGGTGCTAGTATGGTGAACAATTGCTACTGATATGGCAACTGTGAAATGTCTAAAAAGAACAAACAGCCGTGGGGTGGAGGATAGGACCGTAAGGTTAAGGTGAATAAAGTGTGTCCTATCCAGGGGAGGTGGCTGTTATACCCTGAGACCAGATGTCCCCCAGTAAATGGTCTCAGGGGGGTGAATCGCAGTCAGAAGAAGAGTTGGAAATAGAGAGCTGCACGGCTTCCGTCCCCGCGGGAATCCCGCGGAACCCGCGGGATTCCCGCAGGGATGGAGGCAGTTCCTGCGGGGTTTCCGCGGGGATGGAAGCTGTTCTGCGGGGTTCCCGCGGGGACGGAGTCAGTTCCTGCGGGGTTCCCGCGGGGATGGAACCAGTTCTGTGGGCTTCCCGTGGAATTGTAAGCTCCACCTGCACCAGCCTCTCATCTACCGAATACTAATTTCTTTGAGTACTGTCTCCTCCTCCTCCTCCTCCTCCTCCTCCTCTTTGCTTTAACAGCATAAATGTGGAAAGTCTTCCATTAAGGAGGTGGTAGAGTCACAAATGATGACGGAATTCAAAAAGGCATGGGATGAACACAGAGGATCTCTAATTAGAAAATGGAAGTTATATAAAACCTAACCTTAAATGGCTGCATGTGTGTGGATGTGTCAAGTGATGCTTAGATGGGGACTCTGGCTGTGATGAACTAGAGCTGATACCTGGCAGACTTGTATGGTCTGTGTCTCATACATGGCAATCTGGTGTAGGATGGGCTGGAAAGGGCTTAGACAGCAACTTCAGTGGCTGGAACATGAGGACAGTGCTGGACAGACTTTTATGGTCTGTGTCCCACAAATGAGAACATGAATAGGCTGGAGTGGGCTTCGATGGCAACTCCAGCAGTTGGAACATAAGGATGGGGCCAGATAGACTTCTGTGGTCTTTGTTCCAGAAACACGAAAGAAAGACCATAATCAAGTATATAATATCACACTCGTTGATTTAATGATGAATTGATCATGAGTGTGACTATTGGGCAGAGTGGATGGACCGTTCAGGTCTATTTGCTGTCACTTACTATGTTACTATTAATCCTCTTTGCTCCCAGGCTGGTGCACAGACCTCAGCTCTGACACAGGCACGAGAATCAGATGTCACCTGACCTACTGGCGCGTGCATGTGGCGACCTCTCAGCACACACTGCCAGTGAATCAGAGACAAATCTTACATGTGCGCACCAGAGTGTTCCAAGTTCCAACTTCCGTTCCTTTCTTGCCTACAGTGCTGTGGCTCAAATCCAGAGAGAGACTGAGGGAGCTGACTGGAACTTTCTTTTATGTACTATTAAATTCTTACGGGGATGGGTGGGGATGGTTTAAATTCTTGCGGGGACGGGTGGGGACGGGTTGGGATAGTTTAAATTTTTGCGGGGATGGGTGGGGATGGGTATGATTCCAGTGGGGATGCGTGGGGACGGGTAAGATTCCAGCGGGGACGGGCGGGGATGGGTAAGATTTCTGTCCCCGTGCAACTCTCTAGTTGGAAAGCCAGGTTCCCAAAAGACTGTAACCTAGCTAATAAACTGAATTTACATGCAACCAGCTAATTTGCATATTTTTGCAAGCAGAGGAAGCTGTGCTATCTTCCAGAGAAGGGTGACCTGGGGGCCCCACCAGAAGAACTGGTAAGGTGGGTCAGTTACCCGGAGATACAGCGGGAAGGCCGGGCCAGGACTGCAGGTTAAGGAAGAGGTCACCCTGAGGGAAAGGGGAGGACCAAACCTAGAGGCCTGAGTCAATGCAGTCACAGAGAAGTCTGGTTTCAAGGTGGTTCCCTGAGGCAAAAGGCTGGTGAGGCCGGGCCGGAGCCACTAGAGGGCCACTGCACACCAGAGTACCCCTGTGGGGTTACAAAGGGCACTATCCCAGATGGAACCTTGTTGTTGAATAACCCCCTGAAGACAAGGACATCAGAGAATCCCTGCTACCCTTGGCAGTTGAATAACAGTGTCTGGAAGTTGAAACCAAGGGAAGAGCAGAGGGTTGGTGGGACCCCAGGCAATAATTTTATCCCCAGGGAAGTGTGCAGCAAGGCCTACTGACTACAGGCAGGTTCTGGGGGGGACTAGAGAACTCAAAGTGAAGCGGAGTGGGAAAGGCATCAGTCTCCAGAGGAGGTCTCTTGTGTGGGTGAAGACAGACAGCACGGAGAGGTGCAGGTCGGGAGCAGACAGCACGGAGAGGTGCAGGTCGAGAGGAGACAGCACGGAGAGGTGCAGCTCAGGAGCCGACAGCACGGAGAGGTGCTGGCTGGCAAGTCAGCAGAGTGCTACGAGGTCTCCTGTGTGTCATCTTTACAGTATGCATGTCGTATTTTTAGAAAGCATTTCTTCGCTCTAGGGCCCTTTGTATCCACCATGTAGCACTCCATGAGCAGAAGTTCATACTTCTGATTCCTCCATTGCATGAGTGTTGGGGGTTGATCTTTAATCCATTGGATCAGCATACAGTGTTTAGCGATCATGACAGCTTTACGTAAAAACAGAACGAACGCTCCTGTGCCCTCCTCTATATTGTCCAGTAGGCAACTCTGTGGGGTCAAATCCCACTGGCTTGCATACAGTTGACATAATTGTTGCTATAAAGAGCCCCAAAAGCGTTAATGGGAGCACAATCCCACACACAGTGTTATTGTGTTGCATCCATGGTGTCACATTTTGGACATTTCCCATCCGTTGGGAGACCCATCTTCTTTGCACTTTACAAAGGTCTCTGCTCGGCTTGGGGATGAGTATAATAGCCTCAGTAAATCTATGTTAATGATCAGGATGAGTTCTGATATAACTGAAATAGGTCAGTAAGTATGGAGCTAATAATTAACAAAGCCGATCTAGCATTTTTATCTCACAGTAGAGGAGTGTGGTAGCCATGTTAGTCCACTCTTAAGGTTATCAATAGAAATCAAACAAAATAAAACATGGAAAAGAAAATAAGATGATACCTTTTTTATTGGACATAACTTAATACATTTCTTGATTAGCTTTCGAAGGTTGCCCTTCTTCGTCAGATCGGAAATAAGCAAATGTGCTAGCTGACAGTGTATATAAGTGAAAACATTCAAGCATTACTATGACAGTCTGACAGGGTGGCCATAGTAATGCTTGAATGTTTTCACTTATATACACTGTCAGCTAGCACATTTGCTTATTTCCGATCTGACGAAGAAGGGCAACCTTCGAAAGCTAATCAAGAAATGTATTAAGTTATGTCCAATAAAAAAGGTATCAACTTATTTTCTTTTCCATGTTTTATTTTGTTTGATTTCTATTGATATCTCACAGTAAAAATCAGCTTGCGGTAAACGCTGACACACCCATAGGAATATAATGGGCGTCTCAGTGTTTACCGCCAGCTAATTTTTACTGTGAGATAAAAACGCTAGTGTGGCTTTGTAAAAAACAAACAAACTCGTAAACCTTTTATAATAAGCCCAGGATAGAGGGCTCCCACAAGCAGACAGACAATGCTGGAGGGAGGCTGGTTGTACACAGAATAGTTTTTAAAGGACTGGTGGTTTCAGACAGCAGTGGGGACAAACAGCTGCTGCTGTGGACAGATCCAAAGAAGAGCGGAAATTAGGAAGAGACACCAGTCTCCTTAAATCAGGAAAAGGAAATTGCTGGTGTGAAAAAATGCCACTCCCTCCACTGTGTGCAATCCCATGGGAATCCACCTTTCTATAACAACCAAAATAATGGTAGGCAGTTTAAGAAAACAAGTGTTGCACAGACTTGCCGCTGTCTTTTTCTGAAGGTTGTGCAAGATTTGTATCCTGTGCCCAGCACTCTTTGGGTACTGGATGTATGATACGTTTCTGAATATTAGGGACCCTTTTACTTTTTGCACAAGGCTGTGATTAGTTAATGAGGAAGCTTGACATTTAGCCTGTGTTAATTCACACATTAACTGCATATCATCGAAAGGGGTGGGGAATGGAGACTTATTTGCTGCGGCAACAATGCATGGTAATGCATTAAGGGGCTGTTTTATGAAGTGGCACTAAAAGGGAAGTACCGCAGCTGCTCGGCGGTAGTTCCCTCCCCCAGCGGGCCCCATTTCTGGCGCTGCAAAAATATTTAAATTTTTGTAGTGCATTAATTGGGCAGTGCCGCGCACTGCCTGGTTACTGCGGGGTTAGAGCGGGGACCCCTTACCGCCATCTCAATGTGTGGTGGTAAGTGCCCCCCCCCCCCCCCAAATGGCTGCATGGCAAATGCTTCACTTGCCATGTGGCCATTTCTTGAAAAAAAAAAAAAGACCTGCCTTTTACCTGCTGCGGTAAAAGGGGGCCTTAGCGCGCATCAAAAACATGCCGATGCCAGCGAAGGCCCCCTTTTGCCGCGGCTCCATAAAAGGACCCCTAAACGTATATCTGTTATACATTTCACAGGAGAAAATGTTATTGTCTCTGCGTCGATGATGGGTATACCGTCAACAAAAAATACAGGCTTGGCAATTGATACACAGCAATTGTAGATTTTTATAGCACTTTATTTGTTTGCTTCATGAGAGGTTTGCTTTTGTCATTAAAAAGAGCCCCTTAGTGTTGTCCATTAACTGGATGAAATTATAGCACTGGGAAAATTGTTATCACTTGGTGAAATTTAAGAATGGACAAAATGATTCATATTAGATGGTAAGACTGTCTTTAGTGTTAGGTTAGCCCTCTTGAGTTCATAGTAGCACTAATCCTTTTTGAGGTTCAGGACAATTACTGTACCTTTAAACACTTCTTCCCCACCACAACTGAAGCGTCAAAAAGATTTTGTAAACTTTATAATTATTCAGCAATGTGACTTGTAAGGTACCCAATCAAGATCTACCTCTAAAATTTCCAGCAAAAGGTTGTTGGTAGGATGTTTTTCTTCAAATTTCCCTCTAAATGTCTTATTTTGTTTCCTAGCCAGAGCAACTAAAGAGGAGCTCTGGCTAGGAAACAAAATAAGACATTCAAGCATCCTTCTGGCTATGACCGTCTGTACTGAGGGGTCCTTTTCCTAAGGTGTGCTGAAAAATGGCTTGCAGTAATGTAGGCGCGGGTTTCGGGTGCTCACTGATCTATTTTCAGCGTGCCTATATAAAAAAGGCCTTTTAAAAAATTTTTGCTGAAAGTGGAAGCGCGATAAAATCAAAATTGCCGCGCGTCCATTTTGGGTCCGCGACCTTACCGCCAGCCATTGACCTAGTGGTAAAGTCTCATGCAGTGACCAGGCGGTAATGACCTACGCACATCAGAAAAGAAAAATTTATTTTTTGGCCACGTGTATCGGACGCACAACAAAAATGAAATTTTTAACCAACTTAAGAGGTGGTTAAAACAAAAACCAAAGTTAGTGAGAAGTGAAGATATGTTACATCACTTAGGGGTCCTTTTACTAAGGAGCACAGTAAATGCCGCACAGCTCATTGTACATCTGTGAGTTGTATGGCACTTAGGAGCCCTTTTACTAAGCTGCATAGGCGCCAACGCGCACCAGTTTTGACTTACCGCCCAGCTACCATGTGGCCTTTGCCGTAATTTCATTTTTGACGCGCGTCCACAAAAATAATTTTTATTTTCTGATGCACATAGCGGACTCGTGTCAAGTGGCATTCCATGCGTTTAGATCATTACCGCCCGGTTAATGCGTGAGACCTTACTGCTAAGTCAATGGCTGGCGGTAAGGTCTCAGACCCAAAATGGACACGCAGCAATTTTTATTTTGCCGCATGTCCATTTTCAGCAAAAATGTTTAAAAAAAAGGCATTTTTTGCAGACACGCTGAACAATGGATCTGTGCTCGCCCCAAACCTGTGTCTACACTACTGCAAGCCATTTTTCAGTGCACCTTAGTAAAAGGACCCCTTAATGCATACTAATTCATTAGCACATGCTAAATCCCTTAATAATTTATTTGCCAGGTAAATATGGATATATTGTCCTGACTTTCTTTGTATTTTTCTTGTTAATTTGTTTCCCATGATGTGGGTTTGTTTTTCCTTATATTGTGTACTATCAGTACTTAATTATAAACTTTAAAATAATATTAATAAAAAAAATCCAACATAAAACAAAGGGAAAGAGAGCAAAGATATCTGTGGATTCATTATTACAAACCAGACAAAAGAAATGTATTGAGGAGAAAAGTCCAAACAGATTTATGGCAGTCACTAATGAATTTCTATGTAAGTTAGGCTTATAATTCCATTATTCCATTTTATCTTTTATATACAGTGTGTCCTGTATGGGAAATATTTATACAGTTTCTTATGAAGTATAATTTTATTTGAATGATTTTTATATCAGTGAAGTAGTTGCACAGAATATTGGAAAGAAATGACTGTCAGGATGGTTATGGGAGCTTAATGGGAGATGTGGGGATATAAATACTTAGTCTCTGTTCAGTCTCTGCCACCTTGGGATTATGCATTGACTGTCTCTATATGAACATATGCTCACCTGCCTCCTAAGGCTTACATAAGGTTGTGTATAAAGGCAGTAGTTCCTCTGCCATATGGAAATTGAGGGGCCCTTTTACTAAGCTGCGTAAGCGTCTATATGCGCCCAACGCGTGCCAAAATGGAGTTACCGCCTGGCTACCACTTGGCTCTTGCAGTAATTTCATTTTTGATGCGCGTCCGATACACGCGGCCAAAAAATAAATTTTTATTTTCGGACGCGCATAGGTTGTTACCGCCTGGTCACCGCGTGAGACTCTACCACTAGGTCAATGGCTGGCAGTAAGGTCGCGGACCCAAAATGGATGCGCGGCAATTTTGCTTTTGTCGCGCTTCCATTTTCAGCAAAAATTTTTAAAAAGGCCTTTTTTATAGGCACGCTGAAAAATGGATCAGCGAGCACCCAAAACCCATGCCTACACTACTGCAAGCCATTTTTCAGCACACCTTAGGAAAATGACCCCTCAGTAAAGATGCTTGGGTGCATAAGGAGAGGGATGACCATCAGGAACAAAGAAGTGATAGTGCCCTTGTATAAGTCTCTGGTGAGGCCCAATTTAGAGTACTGTGTGCAATTCTGCAGACCGCACCTATGGAAAGATGTAAACAGGATGGAGTTGGTCCAGAGGGCAGCTACAAAACTGGTAAGTGGTCTTGGACATAAAACAAATAGAAACTGGCCTATGAACCTCAACATGTATATGCTGGAAGAGAGGAGATATGATAGAGACGTTTAAATATCTCAGGGGCATTAATGTACAGGAGCCGAGCCTTTTTCAAGGAAAACTCTGGAATGAGGGGGCATACGATGAAGTTAAGAGGAAATAGGCTTAGGAGGAGTCTAAGAAAGTATTTGTGCACGGATAGGGTGGTGGATGCGTGGAATGGCCTCCCAGTGGAGATCGTGGAGACGAGGACAGTGTCAGAATTTAAGAAAGCGTGGGACAAGCATGTGGGATCCCTTAGGAAAAGGAAGAGTTAGTGGTAGGGTTTTTTTTTTTAAATTTAGATTTAGATTTTTGCTCACACCTTTTTCAGTAGTAGCTCAAGGTGAGTTGCATTCAGGTACACTGGATATTTCTTACCATATGGCTCCAGAAAAAGGAGGACAGATTGAGCCAGTCTGGGTTTTACTTCCATTGCTTTCAATGGATGCAAAACCCAGACTGGATCAATGTGTCCTCCTTTTTCTGGAGCCATATGGTAACCCAGTTACAGAGGATAGGCAGACTGAATGGGCCATTTGGCCTTTATTGCTGTCATGTTTCTATTACAGCTGTCAGTTGTAGACAGACTGTAACAAACTAGTATCTCTTCTGTTTGTTTCCTGCCCTCGCTATCCCTGCTGTTAGCTCTGTTTTGACAAATAGCACAAACAAAGGCCTCAAAACTTTCTTCCCCAACCTCTTAACCAAAATACACAGCTCAAAAGGGGTTATCTAAAGGATAAATAAAAACCTGACTGGACACCAGTTGGAGCTGCTGGAGTTTCTGTATGATGGTCACTAGTGTAGAAAGACAATAGCTTTTGGAGTTAGAAAAACGTACAGCATTAAAAAAAAAAGAAACAAAAGGAGAATTATATAAGAGCAATGAAAGAGACAGAATTCATCAATAACGGAAGTGACTAGAGAGAAACTCATTATTGAGAAATGAAACAGAGAGCAAGAGAAGAGGAGGATTCACCAAAAACAGAAATTTACTGAGGAGAAAACAAATTCGCAGAGGGTGGAGGAGAGCACAAGAAGCAAGAATATTAATTTACCAATGAGGAGGGAGGATTCAGGTAACAACACGCACAAAGGGTTAAGTGTAGAATGGTGAATTCACAAATATGAGAGGGAATCTACCAGATGTTGGAGAGAGAACAGCAAAGAGAATGTGTAATGTTCAACCTTTTTTATACCACACTCATAATGGTTTGCTGTGTATGTTAAAAGCATAATTCACAGACAGCAGTTAAAAAACAAACACATTAAGGGGCTGATTGTCAAAAATAAAAATTTAAAACGTTTTTAAAAAATGGCATAACAGGCAGATGGATATTTGTTTTTAGCAGAACAACATTTAAAGCACATAATCGAACCAAAGAAAAAAAAAAACAGCCAAGACTGCTAGACTTTTCCAAGAAAACGTCCCCAGAGAGGACGCTTTGTGGGCATGACATGGGTGGTCTTAAATGATGGATATCTCCAGCCCATAACGGATAGCAAAATGACTCCCTAGTGGCAAGAAGAAAAATGTCCAGCGTTAGACCTGATTTAAAAGCGTCTAGGATAAGGGCAGACCTGTCTTTAGACCCATTTGTGATTTTGCTGAGTTGGAGCTCGAAGTGGTCGTTTGTGAAAAAGCGTGGAGAGTTGCTTTGTGCTTTGTTACCGTTGTGTGTTTGCCCCACTCTGAACCTTTTCACCTTTACATTTCCTGACTTGCTTCATCTATTTCTCACCTCCTCAGGTCCCTGCCCACATCTGCTAGGCCCCCCAGCCACACCCATCCCTTCCTCTGTATCTCGCCCCTTCCCCCCACCAAACACTCAGTGTCCGTAAACCCCCACACCTCCCATTCCACATCTCTACCTGCTTGTCTTCTGTCTCTGTGTTTCTCTGTTTGTCCACTCCCAGTTTATCACTATGCTCTGTGCTGCTGCTGTGTGTGTCACAACTGTTTGGTGTTGCTGAGAGAGAGAGTGCTTTGTGCTGCTGTTTGTGTCCCGACTTCAGGCCCCACACCTGTTTCCAGACCAGGATTGCCTGACTGGGTTCTGGGTTGACATGGCTGTCATACAGCACCTCTGTGACTAGCTACAACCCCTCTTCCAGCCCAGGACATGCAGGAATAATCCCATGCCAGAGCACCTGAAGGTCACTGCCTCCCTCGTCTTTCTGGCCAACAGCACCCTCCAGTCAGTACTAGCAGTCAACGCAGGCCTGCCATCTCCAACTGCCTTGACCAGTTCCTTAATGCCCACACCTCTGACTATATTACCATCCCCACTACTGCTCAGGCACTCCAGAACAACATGGCTCAGTTTTATGCCCCACCTCCCCTCGGTCATAGGCATTCTGGGGTCTTGCCAGTACTTGTGACTTGGATTGGCACTGTTGGAAGCAGGATACTGGGCTAGATGGACCATTGGCCTGTCTCAGTATGGCTATTCTTATGTTCTTATAAAGAATGCATAATTTTAAAAATTGTGCACAAAAGGTTTTGATGTGTTTGGACACAATTCCATCCAGGGGTCTGATATTAACAGGAGAATGAGATGCTCTTAGCAAGGTATCCCCAAGTAAGCCTTGCAGCAGCATTTCATATTACCTGTAGAAGCTGAGGGAGAATAAAAATGAGAACTTAGAAAACATGCATTTTGTCATCCTTTAGTGAGATAATTCATATCCATGTGTGTTTTTTGGGGAAGGAGAATTTGATAACAGGATGTCTATATTGAGAGTCCAAAAGTTGCTGATTTTATCCCTAGTTTATAAAGGTAGCATAGGTGCCTATGTTCCTTTGTAAAATAAGCACCAAGAACCAGCCCCAGTGACATGTCAATACAAATGTACAAGCTTACGTTTTTACATGTGTTCCACATGTGTACCTATGTATTTTATAAGTTATGTATGTACATCACACCTCCACTTCTGCTTCACCCAGCCTAACCTATATTCCCGGGATTGCCTGCGTGCAATGCACATAAAAGTATACAGCCACACAAATACTTATATAAAACTACCCCCAAAAGGGGGGGGGGAGGGAAAGTTTTTTTTTCTTTTTAATAACAGGATATCTATGTGAGAAGCTCCAAAAGTGCCTATTTTATAAAAGCATCTCAAAGACAAGATTGCTGAAAAATATAGCAAAATACAAAATTGCAATCCAAATTATTTTAAAAATGATTTAAACTGTTTTAAAGAGGGAATAGACATCAAAATGATAGGAAGTTCCAAAAGACTGTGATCAGATTAATAATGTGCTTCTTTCTGTATCATCATCAGTCCTTTAATCTCTGAACAAAACATCCCAATATTTGAAGTGTGTCCACAACTTGGTGGTGTAGCCACGAGTGGCTCAGGTTCATCCAGTAGCACCATACACATGATGTGGCTGGCAGGGATCCTCAAGCCTCGACAGTGAAAACTCCCAATAATTCTCCCTCCAATGTACCTTTTTTAAATAGCAGTTCTTCTCCAGCAGTGACTGATACACACTGCTTCCGCTGGCCCCACAGCCTTTCCTCTGACATACTCCCGCCTATGTGGAAACAGGAAGTTGCATCAGAGGGAGGGCTAAGGGGCAGGCGCGAACAATAAGTATTAATTGCTGCTTGCTAGGCGAAGATCTGTTATTTAAAAGGTGGTGTGTGTGTGGGGAAGGGGGTTTGACAGACCATTTGGCATGTGAGCAGGAGAGACCGAATTGCCTCACTCAACTTGGGCCCAGGCCCACCCAGAATTGTGGCAGGGGCATAGCCAGACTCCCAACTATATATAGTAAAAAAAAGTAAATTAATTGCTTCAATCCAATATGCTGTCTAAATATAAATATATGTATCATATATGATACTTATGCTGAAAGAAGAATGTTGTTAAGCCAAGTCCTCAATCCGCCATGATCGTGTTTCAAGCTGTTTCTTTTCTGCTTCAGGGGGTTATTCAGCTTTTAGAATTCACAGATCTTCAATCCTCTCTTCTTCAATATTTACTTCTAAATGATTCACTGCAACAAAATCTCTCCACCAATCAAAAGAACTTCAAATAAGAATAAGCCATTCAAAATCTTTCTTAAGGTCAGTAGGTTGTATGGTATTTAAAGTAAAATTTCAGTAATGCTAACACAAATTTAGCAGATGATCATGATGTACCCCCAACAGTATTTAAAATTATTATGTCAATAACTGGCCATTTTAAATCTTCCGGATATCCACAATGAATATTCATGAGAGAGATCTGCAAGCAAATCCATTATCACTGTATACAAATCTCTTTTTTGCGTATTCATTAAGGAACCCTGGTCTCCTTGCTGCCCTTGAGGACTGAACTTAGACAAGCCTATTCTAGACAGTTAATTTTCTGCTTTGTCCATTTGCATGAATTCTAGGAGGACCTGTCTTAACAGCATCCTATTTTTAAGTAAGGAGGGGGCATGTGGTATTTGTCCTACAGATAGATAATGCAACATGTTCAGCACATTTGACATGCAAGCAAGCAACCATTTTAAACTCTGAGCTTTAAGACTTATCCAGATGCCTTAAGCTGCAACATTTTTGAGATATTTGGAATGCATGGTGACCTCTATGCCTAGATTTAAATATATCTGATTTCATTCTGAATGAAAGTAGAGGTATAATGTACTTCCCATGAAATATTAGTGGCTTTGTAGATGGAACACACAAGCATTTTACCTCATTCTGTGTAAACCATAAATATTTCATGATAAGTGGTATGTTGTGATTGTTTTAAGTTTTATTTTATGTTTTATTATGTATGTTTGATTTGTAAACCACCTAGATTGTAGGCGATATATAGATTTTTAAAATAAATAATCCTTTGCTTCATAGATTTGTTCTTGCTGCCTTCATAAGTTTTCACACTTTGTAAAGCCGGTGGAAAATTCAACAGATCTTCCAAGGACAGTTAATAAATGCAGACAGAAATGTCCAACCTATGGGCTGGTTCAGTTGCTTTATATGTGTGTGGTGTTTTTTTTTTTTGTCTCATGCTGGGATGGTGATTGCATGAAGTGAAGTGGCTGGGCATTGTATCCCAGCTTACTGACAGGCAGATGATCAGAAGCCCCGCACTGTTCCAAACATTGCTCTAAAATTAGTGCCAGAACATCACAGGGCTATTCCGCCCCTAAGATCGGAGCTAATAGCATGCAAATATAGGCACGCCATTAGCTCTGATCAGAAGTTGTTTGACAGGTCTGAGCTGTCCAAAAAAAAAGCCTGGACCTGTCAAATATTCCAAGGAGCTGGAGGACCCAATGTTCCCCCCCCCCCCCCGATGGAAGATGAACTGATGACCCTCTGCACCCCATGACAGAAAAGACCTCCCTGGTGGTCGTCAGTTTGTCTTCCATCGGGGGGGGGGGGGGGGGGGTCTTCAGGTTGGGTCTGGCTGGGTGGCTGTTCTCTGTTGGGGTGGGGGGCCTGGAGGTCCACCAGACCTCCAGCCTTGTGTTTGAGGGTGCAGGCTTTAGGTTTCACAGGTCCGAGAGAAAATTCCAGACCTGTCAAACCCTGGTCTCCCCCATTCATCCAAACCCTAACGCCAGCTTTGAGGTGGCTTAGAGTTTGGCGCGTTGCCTGCTGATCATGAGGGAGGAATGCGAGAGACCCTCATTTTTGTGTGCATTTGCATGCAATTAGTGGTCAGAACCAGCGAGCACCTTGTTACTTGCACTCGCTGGCTCTGATCATTGAGCGGGAACAAACGCGAGAGTTAGTATGGGGCTATTGGCCTCTAGCGCCTGTGTTCGCTTTTGATCATCTGGGCATGAGGCAGGGCAAAGATTAATAAGTAATATTTAAATTGAGCTTTCTGGGCCAATTTTCTAAAGGAAGACCAATTTTTCTCTTCTGTAACGCTAAACATATACATGTATCTTTTTTTAGGGCCCTGTTTGTTAAGCCGTTCTAGAGGCACATTAGTGTTTTTAGCACATGTATGCATTAGAATGCGCTGTGTAAATGCCCATAATATTCCTATGGGCATCTACACAGTTAGCGTGTGCTAATTTTTAGCACGTTCTAAAGACGCTAGTGCACCTTAGTAAACAGGGCCCTTAGTGTTTTCATAGTTTGTAATGATTTACTATTCAGCCAAATACGCATAATGTATTTGAGGCAGAATTGAATCGAATTTGAATATTTGGTACAGCCCTAATTCTAGAGCAGTGGTTTTCAAGTCAACCCAGTCCACAATGAAGATGCATATGAAAGATTTGCATGCTGTGGATGAAGTGCATGCTAATGTATCTCTTGCATATTCATTGTGGATATCCTGAAAACCCAACTGGCCAGGTGGTTCCTGAGGCCTAGGTTGTTCTAGGGCACTTTAAGTGCAGAAGTATTTCATATTGAGTACTGTGTGATAAGTGTGTATTAAGGATGATGGATGTGAATTGTCTTTCAAACCTACTGTAATTAGATGTTCCAATTTTTGAGGTGTCTTTCTATTGAAGGGTGGTCCTAGACAGATCGACACCTTTCCATACTTCCCACTAACTTTTGAGATGCTGCTTTGGCCCAGTTTAAGCCTTTTATTACCTAATATTGCAAGTTGCAGCTGTTACACTGGTATAAACAGAGCATTAAAGTGAGGTGAAGGTAGATCACACGGTAACTCTGCATTTGTTTATACGAACTATTGATATTTTTAAAAGGCAAATCAGCAGTTTCTAAATATGCAGTGGTGCTACTTTCATTCTTTTCTGTTTGCTATGCCAGCTGCATAAAAATGTTTATTTAAATGAGCATGTGAGTCAAGTTTTTAAGCAAGTGATTTTGGTTTCTTGCCTTCAGTTTGTGCTGACATCAGACCAGGTGCGCACATAGCTTGATCTGTTTGACAGGATACATAAGGGATCTAGAACCAATAGCTAGAGAGAAGTGGATGCTGAGGAGAGCTAAGTGAGATCTCAAATATTCTATCTAATATGGTGGGGAACAAGGGAGGAAAACTTCAGATTGTTATGGATAAGGAGACATCTTGCAGATGGTAACATTCTGTGGCTGTCACCAGAGTGGTTTCCCTAAAATCAGTGGTGTAGCCACTGGGGGGGGGGGGGGCTAAGGTGCTTAGGTCCCCTTCAAAATTGCAGCTCTGAATGCTTGCCGGTGGGGATGCTCAAGCCCCACCATCCAAAGAAATTTGCTGCCGAGCCCCACCCTTGCTGTCTGAGCAGCAGGAAGTCAGCAGGGTGCTCCTGCCACTGATAGTATTTTTTTTATAGAAACATCTTTTTTTTATAGAAACATATTTATTTCATTCTTTTTTCATCCACTGCTTTTCATACTTCTTGTATTTAGTCACTTCACACCCTCTTGGTAAATGTGTTGTGTGCATGGCTAAATAATAATAATATATCTTTTTAATAATATTCAAAAATACATGGGCATGCAATACGTATGTGTATGTATGTATATGTATATGTGTGTGTATATGTGCGTATGTACGTATATGTATATATATATTTTTTTTTCTGACTTTCTTTGTCTTTATCACAGATCTACATTTGCACACATTAACTTAACTTAAGGATTCGATCCGACAATATAATTTATCAGTATGTTTTTCTATCTGTTACATCATATAGAGTCCCCGTATATGGACATATAATTATATATGTATATATATGTGCCTTTTATCTCATGTTATCTCTTTTAGACCATATAAGTTCATTTTATCATTCCGCATTGTTTATGTATATCTTTATATATATCATGTCTCCATGCTTATAATTTCATTTTACTTTAGATATATTTTTACTTTAGATAATTTTACTTTAGATATATATTGTTTAAAAAATTTTTTTGATGTATAATCTCCTACCATTATTTCTTAATTTTGTTGTTTATTTCAATTTATGTTATCAAATGCTTATTTTTGTTTGTTTATTTGAATTGATGTTTTTAAATATTTGTTGTTTTTAGACTCCTGAGGCAGGCCTTCTGGCCGAAACACAGTTTGTTTTGTGTCGAGTCATTGAATAAAGTGGTTCCTTGGTATTTTATTTCCCGTTTTCCTGGAGTCATTGGTCCATTTCCCACTCTTTTTTTGTACTGTTATTTTAACGTGGGAGTTTGTGTTCATCCACTTAGGTGGATTACTCTCTCTTGCTTTGGACCGGACCATGACTTCCCGGGCATGGGAACATACACTATGTTATAGTGAGGAATATGTCAATAATTTATTACAACAACAACAAGAAGAAGAAGACGAACCTTCCCAACCTAATTCCACCACTATGGACTTATGGTTAGAGATTATACAGTTAAAGAAAAATGTTATCAGAAATGACATGCATTTTCAAACTATGCTGAGTTATGTAAAAGCTAAAAGAATCCCTAGGGGACTCAGAATGATAAAAGCACCAACTATGTTTTTGGATGATCAATCTTTTTTAGACAAGTGGTGCTGTATATTAAATAAATGCAGTTTAGACCTTATGATCTTATTAGCTGAAACATCTAAACAAAAAAGCACCCAATTAGAAGAAATTTTAGAAACCAAAATCAGTAATGTCCACTCGCTAGATTCAAATCATGAACAAATTTCTCAAGATGTGGACCACAAGATGTCCAGATTTAGAAATGAAATTAAAGAAACCAAAAATCATAAATTCTCAAGAGATGAGTTGGATTACAAGAGAGGCAATGTATATCCTTTTGCGCAAGCCAGGGTTTACCATCATAGAGATAAAAACAACATAACATCTCATAAGAACAACTATACAGTTCCCTCTGATGATATAACAATTCATAAGAATAGGAACAGTCACCTAGTTCCTTATGTAGACACGAGAAGAGGAAATTTGCCCACTACATCAGGACTTTCGAAGACAGTGGCATCCAACGAACAGAGACGGAAAAGAATTAGGAGTGAATCAGATGATGAATTTACATCACCCATCTGTAGCCCTACGGGAATTCCCAATTTTCAACAACCATCGAAGAATGACATCCATGAATCAGACCTACCAACAGATGAAAATTACCCATCATCAGGAAATGAGCAAGGTGAACACACACGCACTTTTTTAGAGAAACTGTGGACCAAAGATACAGAATTCAAGAAGTCAAGGATGATGTCCAATTCCAGGAACACATACCATCAATTCAAAGAGAGAGAATACCAAACCCAATATCAATCCAAACACCACTTCCCCCTAAGAGGCAGGGGCAGGGGCAGAGGCAGACCCAGGGGATCGTCCTATCGCCAGGATTATCCACCCAACTACCAGGACCATCCATATCAAGAAGCGAGTTTTCATTATCAGAACCGGAGGAGAATATACCCACACAATTAGGCAACAATCATACATTAGAGGAGCTAATCCCAATTTTCAATCTCTCCAGTAAGACATTGACCCATATAGAAAAAGATGTTTTGCAAAAAGGACTGTCGTTTGTACCTACGGTCAAATATAATGCTTTTCAAACAAGGGTTGACCTATTCAAATTCAATCGAAAACTACAGATTATACAAGCTTTTTCCAATACCACAACTACGACCAGTGATATGTCTATAGTGAAAAAAACCTCTACCTGGATCCCACCGGGTCCAGTTAACCCTCTTATTCAAGCCTTCTCCACATGTGTTGAAAATGATGTCCGCCAACTCGAAAAGAAAAAACATTTACGCTACTACAATACCACCAGAAGAGAACAAGAAGCGATTGCACAATTGGGTCGCAATCATGAAATAATAATTAAACCAGCCGACAAAGGAGGAGGGATAGTGGTGATGGACAGACACCAATATGTGAGTGAGGTCCTACGTCAGCTATCTGATTTGGAATTTTATGTGCCTCTAGATAAGGATCCTACTCCAGACCTTCAAGAAGACATCAAAGAACTGATAGATATATCCTCACAGATGGGTTTTCTGACAAAAAAAGAAAAAGAATTTCTACAAGTCAAACATCCAGTCATTCCTACTATTTACATGTTGCCTAAAATCCATAAGTCTTTAGAGAATCCACCGGGCAGACCCATTGTATCAGGGAATGGATCTGTTTTAGAACCATTATCTATATTTGTAGACTTCTTCCTTCGACCTTTTGTTCCTCTGATTCCCTCGTATGTTCGTGACAGTACTGATATGATTAACATACTGGAAAATTATGAAGGCACCTTGACAGACACACTTATGGTTACGTTGGATATCGAATCACTGTACACGAATATACCTCAAATGGAAGCATTACAGATTATAGAATCGACTCTCCTCAAAAGAACCACTCACAAAAGGATTCCAAATCACCTCATTCTAACATGTGCGACATTAGCACTTACCAAAAATTACTTTCTATTTCAGAATACTTTTTACCAACAAGTAAAAGGGACTGCCATGGGTTCTACCATGGCTCCCGATTTGGCCAATCTATATGTAGGAGACTTTGAAAAGCAACATCTACTGCATGTTGCTTTTCAGAACATATTAAGATATATAAAAGATACATTGACGACATCTTCATCCTGTGGCAAGGTAGTATAGAATCCCTGCAACAATTCCATATTTGGCTCAACTCACGAGACCCCAATCTCAAATTCAAAATGGAGTATAATATGTATTTTAACTGATTGACCTTTCAATAATATATATCTTTTTTATCATCTTTTTTTAATATCAGGAATTTTATTTTTAAAGCATACGTTCATGCACATACAGTACACATTTATACTGCAACATTCACATTAGCATTCTTTGTCCTTATTGGATCGAATTTTGTTTTGTTTTGTTTTTGTTTTAGTTTTTTCCATAGAGACTCCGTTCTCCAACCATTCCAATCTTTACTTCTCATAATAAACTTTTAACAAATCTAAGCTACTTTGTTCCTTCATTTAACACAGCGTTTATTATTATTTCGTTACTCATCTCTTTCATCTATTGCGTCATTTGACATTCACAGCGTTCTTTTGAAACCAGATATATCGCTCGGCAACAATGACATTCTCTACCTTCTTGACAGTGTCCCTTTATTTGACACGTCATCCTTACGTTCACTTTTTGGTTTATGCTCATTCATGCTCATTATTGGTCTATCATTATGTCAATCTTCCGTTTTTTAGATGCTCTGATAGGACACACACTATTACACTAATCATCACATGATCATGCTTCATCCAATCAGCATACTTACGCAATACGTCTTTCTTTACCTTTTGGCGCCAAACATAGCATTTATAACATACGTTTTTTCTTCCATAGTCATTTCAAGTATAACGAAACGCTTCGCCAACAAGATTCTATAAAGGTCTTTTTCAAGACTATCCGACCCCAAGTTTTTTACAAGGATAACCAAGGTCGGTCACTTTTTTTTATAGAAACATCTTTATTTCATTCTTTTTTCATCCACTGCTTTTCATACTTCTTGTATTTAGTCACTTCACACCCTCTTGGTAAATGTGTTGTGTGCATGGCTAAATAATAATAATATATCTTTTTAATAATATTCAAAAATACATGGGCATGCAATACGTATGTGTATGTATGTATATGTATATGTGTGTGTATATGTGCGTATGTACGTATATGTATACTGTATGTATATATATATATTTTTTTTTTCTGACTTTCTTTGTCTTTATCACAGATCTACATTTGCACACATTAACTTAACTTAAGGATTCGATCCGACAATATAATTTATCAGTATGTTTTTCTATCTGTTACATCATATAGAGGGGCAAAATGGAAAGATCGTCCAAGTACGAATTAGGGCGTTCTTACGATAACGTCCAAAAATAGACCTGTATAATGGAAAAATAGTGTGGGCGTTTTTCGATAATCGATTATCCCTGTAAGAAAACAATCAAATGACGAGCGCATAAGCGTGACTAAATTGGGCGCCCTAACACGGTCGACTATTGCAGGTGCAAACGACCAAATCACGTGGTGTGTAAAATAATGTACATAGGTGTATCGCAAGTACAGTACATGTTGTTCAGGCCATCCAGGTACGGAAATATATGACGAACGCATATATGTGTCAACTACAGACATATCATGCTGCTCCACCCATACATTCATCATATGTGCCCATCTGAATGTGCGGATCTGCATGCACTGTACACCTACTGAACATGCAGTAAATGTATATTGTGTATATGTGAAAAGGGTCGGGTGGGGTGCGTCATACTCATCTATAGAAGCCACGTTTCACACTCCTGCAGGCATGTGCACGTCAAAGACGTCTATGCTTACGAGGGCGTCCACGTGCTGATAGGGGCCATATATGGAATGGTCATCCATATATGGAGCTGTGCGTGAAACGACGTCCCTCACGCAAGGTCGTCTATATAAGGCACTTCTTTTCCAACACGTGGAAAAATGGCACAACGAAGGGAACCCAACTTCGGGCAGGAGGAGAGCCTGATGCTGGTGCGGCTGTGTGTAAGGCACCGGCACAGGCTCTTCATTCAGCACCATCACCTGCCCCCCAGGCTGCAGGCCATGCGAGCCTGGTCCCGCATCCGGGAAAGGTTAGACAGGTAAGGTTATGGCCCAACCCCCCTCCCCTCCTGTACCTACACATATAACAGCTCCGTCATCAATGTTACCAGCAGTAACTGGAGTGTCCATGCAAGGATCATGAGTAATATAGGAACATGCACAATCACTAATAATCTGTATGTTATTGAAACGACCACCATTCCCACATCCCTACAAGAATGTATTTCGTTAGGTTAGGTATGTGACATTTGCTATTAGTGTTATGTGACAATTTCGTTAGTTATGTGAAGGCCACATTTTCCAACCCCTCTTTGGAGCCTCCGAATAGTGGAAGCATGAGACCAATGAAACCTATACCATACTTTATAACATGGTCATGATAACACATATAAAGTAGTTTAACAAGCATACATTATAATGTATACAAACGGTACTGTCTGGCCTCATGCCCACCTCTCTGGCATCATCTGCATAGGAACCAACTCGGTGGCTGCTGTGGGTGCTTCACCACCCCACCCCCAATATCAAATATGTATGGAGGGAGGGGTCATCTCCACTGGGGGTTCCACCCCCCAAAATGGAAAAAAGGTGGCTCCTATGATTCACTACCAATGGAGGTGCCCCCCCCCCCCCAACACTGTAGACCCTCTCTCTCTGGTATGTGAATAGCAAATGAATGTGTGCAGAGGACAAAAAGGACCAACACCCCTGACCCCTGCTCTCCAAACTTATATCTTACAGACACTTTGGAGTCCACCGGGACCTCGAGTCCCTGCGGAGGCGGTTCCGCAGGGTGAGGCGGGAGAGGCCCGACGTCATCCGGGCGGTGCGAAGGCACCTCAGGGCTCGCCGTAAGTATTCAAAAACAGGACACCTGTACAGATTACTACATACATTTCATGAATAAAGCAAATGTGTTGTACAATATCACTTCCCATGTGCCTAATAGCCACCTAGTAATACCATATCTGTCCCAGATCAAGGATGCAGGTTGCAGGGGTTCTCCCATGAGCGTGCTTGCAACGTTCGACCATCCCCCCGAGATGAATGAGATGATATGCCACACTTTACTATTCCCCTTATTGTGGTGGCTGATTACTGTGTCCTGGTACAGCTGCCTGAGGCCCTACTTTTACTGCATGTTATGGCCTAAATCACATAAAAGAATTGTGCTCAACACCCTTCCCACTGCCCCCCCCCCCCAATAACTCCTACAACAACTGCCCATCAACCCCTCGTTGCATCTCACAATGCAAACATGCTGGTCAGCAATGAATTTGGTATGGCAACATGTCCTGCGTGGTGTGTGTCAGAGGAGGGTCCAGGGTTCTGTTTCATGTCATCTGATGCAGCTCATTCCCCATTGGCATAGGCTACGCCTTACCACACCCTGCCCCATCCCCTGCCTCACGCCACCCAGCTACTGCACTATGCAAGCCATGGTGTATGCACTGATCTCAATCACACTCCTTTTACATACACAGGGCTCCACCAGCAGGAAGCTGAGCGGGAGGATGAGGAGGGCCACCACCTCCAGGAGGAGGAGGAGGAGGAGCAGGAGCAGGAGGAGCAGGAGGAGGAGGAGCAGGAGAAGGGGCACCAGGAGGAGGAGGAGGAGGAGCAGCAGCCAGGCCAGGAGGCGGCCCACCAGGAGGACTCGGAGGACTCGGAGGAGGGAGTCCTCATCATAGATGAGGAGGACATTCATGAGGACCCCTCCCCACCTGCAGCGCCATCGCCTGGCCCACCTCCATCCCCTGGGCCAGCTTCCGTGTCCCCTGGCCCACCTCCATCCCCTGGGCCAGCTTCCGTGTCCCCTGGCCCACCTCCATCCCCTGGGCCATCTTCTTCCGTGTCCCCTGGCCCACCTCCAGCCTTTGGGCCTGCCACTGTGGTGCGCCTCCTGCAGCAGCTGGTAGATGGCCAGCAGCAACTTATAGTTGGCCAGCAGCAACTTCTAGTTGGCCAGCACCAGCTGCTGCAGGAGGTGACAGCCCTACGGCAGGGCAATGAGCAGCTCCAGGGCCCACTAAGGGTACTGCTGGGGCTGCTCATTGCCCTGCTACAGAGGGCCTTACTAAGAGGGCGTGGCCGCCCTTAATTTAAATAGGGGGGGCCTGTTGGGGTTGTGCGTGTGGGGGGAGGGAATTGTTGGGGTTGTGTGTGTGGGGGGAGGGAAATGTTGGGGTTGTGTGTGTGGGGGGAGGGAAATGTTGGGGGTTCTGTGGGGGGTGGGGGAGGGAATTGTTGGGGTGTGTGGGGAGTTGTGGGGGGGAGGAGGGCATTGTTGGGGCTTATTTTGTAGGGGTGGGGGTGGGGGTGGGGGGGAAATAAATGTTTCTGTTATAATATAACTATCAGGGTGTGTGTGTGTGTGTTTGTCTCCCTTGTGCATTACATATCACCAAATGGTGCTGTTGAGTTGAGAGGAAGGAGGCAGCAATATGCATAGCATTAAATGTGCTGTGTGAATGAGAAGGTGATGTATGTCTGAGAATGTTGGCCAGACAGAACGCCACCTGTTCATTCCAACCTGCATGGCCATATGTGCAGGGGGGTTGGGCCAGGGAGGCTGGATGGATATTTGTGTTCATGAATAAAAATGGCCAGCCAGCATCTCTCTCTCCCTTCCTCCCTCCCCTCCACCATACTGACCCACAATACAGAGTGCCATCAATAAGAGATTAATAGTGTACCAGGTGTGATCTGCCAGGTACACACTTCCACATAACTCCAGGTACCACATACACAGTGTTTGCTGTCTGATGGACACATATCCGTACCCACAAGCCACATTGGTGGGGGGGGGGGGGGGGGGGGCCAAGAAGGACCTACAAACAGCTGGCTCATATTTTCACATTGAATACATCAGCTATGGTATATAATGCTGAGGAGCAAAAGGGAAACAATGGGAAACCCAATAGATGGATGGTTACTTCATCACAGTTGCAATGTAATACTTGTGTTAGGGAAGGGCACAAAAAAATGGTGCTCATTATTTGCAGCTGTGATGACACTTTCTCCAGTAGTCGATCAAGGTGTGTTACATTCAAGTATTCTGGGTTTGTGTCAAACTTTGTCTCTGAAGTGACTTGCCTTAGGTGGGATTTGAACCAGCAACCTTATAATTATAAGGCTGGTGCTCTAACCACTAGGCCACAGCAGCCACCAGGTTTTAGCCACCACCAGTTACTTTGGGTTGGTACCTGTACACACACCCCTCTCCCTCACCACCACGTCATAGGCCTCAGTGGCACTACCTGTAGCCACCTCGATCATTTTGTCCAGGCTACCGATTAAAAACAATGTAATGTGCATGTTCCCTACCCTACTACCTATGGAGCAATTTAGGAAGGTGTTCCATAATGTGCTATACACATCCATTGCATTAATCATTCTCCCCTCCCCCGCCTATGGACCTTGAGAATGGGTGGCCACTTCATAAATGGGGACTGGGGTACACCACATAAACAAGGAAGATGGAAGCTACCGGGAACCAATACAGCACCTCCAACAGCTGGCCCACACCACTGAGGACCTGCCAACCCCACAGTACAGTGCACAGGAACCTGGTGAAAAGAGAGCTACCTAACATCTGACTCCAGACTACATACATACAGTGAATGCACACTCCTTGACTATGAGCACAAAGAGAAGAGGTGGCAGACAAATGACAGCTTACCATGAACGTCTGTTTCAAGACTGTGTAGTGCGCCTTTTATCTTCTGGAACATTAGGTGCACATCTCCCTGATTGAAATGACCCTCACCGAGGGGTGTTTGATTTGGGCCGACTGTACTAAATTCGTGGCCCCCACACACTGCCTGCTACAACTAGGCAGAGAGAATGGGAGAAAGAAAGGGAGCATCAGGGGATGTGGAAGACAGGAAACGGAAGGCGTGGTGGCTGAGGGCCAACAATAATTTCCCCCCCCCCCCCCCTAAATACACAGGTGTACCCAAGCATACATTGCTAAACACATACCTTCATATAAGTGAGGGTAAAACCCTGTAACTGATTATTACGAACATCGGGCAAGGTCTAAGTGCAGGAAATGGCAGGTAAAATGGCAATGAAGAAAGGGAAGGCAGGTGGAGACGCCCATACTTATCTACTCATAATCGAAAGCATGTGTTCCTAATCGCTATCTCAGCTGGGCACGCTTAGGAATTATGTGTATAATTGAAAAAGTAGCGCCCAAATCAGAAACGCCTATTCCCCCGTCTCAATGGGCGTTCTTGGCGCCTATATAAACGCCCACTCCGTATTTTCGAAAACCCCATTGGTACAATGCCACCACGCATGCCGCCAACCCGGAAGGGTAATTTTCTCGAGGCAGAGGTGGAGCTCCTGGTGCAAGAAATTGTACAGCGGCACCGGAGTCTGTTTGCTCCCACAGGGCAGAGGCTGGCAGCAACAGTAAAGCAGCGGGAATGGGAGGCAGTACGGGACAGCCTGAATGCTGTCTTCCATGCTGGGAGAGACGTGGAGGACTGCAAGAGGAAGTGGCGGAAGCTGAGGAGGGATGTTCGGAGGAAGGCGGGGGCCAATCCCCCAGGCAATGACACTGCCAACCTTACACCAATGGAGCTGATGGTGTACTCCCTCCTACCCCAGGAGGGCATCCACGGGATTGGCTCCATGGACACCTCGGGCCAGGCTGAGGACTCAGGTAGGTGTTTCATTATGCAGTTGGGGTATCTGTTGTGCTGCACTACACTTGTGTTGGGGTCAGGGGGAGGGAGGTGAGGAGTGGGGGGCAGGAGGAGGGGAGGTAGGTGTGGGGGGGGGGAGTATCTCTGGCTGTCTTTATGTATATTAACAGCCCACCTTTATGATGCTGTTGTGACCTGGTAACCCCTACTCCCTAGCTCTCTACCCTTACTCCCTATCCCAACCGTTGTCATTGGGTTTCCTCTTACCTGTCCTGTGTGCCCATATTTATTGAATTAATTGTAAGCTCTATTTGAGTAGTGGTAGTGGTCATGTGTGTTATAGGAGCAAGCAGACAGGGTGGACAGGGTGGGTGCTGTGTGTGTGTGTGAGCACCCCCAATAATGAGGAAAGATCATGTAGCTGTGCAGGGAGGAGGGTTGGTCACTGGGCTTAGCACCCCCAATACTACTTTCCAGTTGGCTCCTATGGGTGTGTGTAGGTTACTACTGTGGCAGAACTTTGGGGGCCGTCCTTCCCTACTACTCCTCTATTTTCCCATTACCAACCTGTGCCTAGTTCCTCCTGTGACCTCTGTGCTCTACTGAGTGTGGGCCACATGCATTCAACTGAAGGAGCCTGTAATGGGGGTCATAAAGCAGTTCTATGCAGTTTAGCAAGTCAGTAGTAACACAACACATGCTGCAATGTTGTTCAATTTAACATTTATACAACTAACAGCTTGAGCACAATGTTGTGAGTGGTGTCCTTCTCTTGGCTGCTCATCCACCACCTCTACCCAGCTGCCTGCGGGGCTCTCTCTTTCGTACCCGTGTCAATTCCATTCCTCCTCACCATCTCTTTGCTGGGTCATCAGGTTGGGGGACATACCAATGTATATGAATGCTGAAAGACAAAAGTGGGTTATTTGCACCAACACTATTCCTCACTCTTGTGCTATACAGGTGAAGACTCGGAGGAGGCCGGCCCTAGTGGCCTGCAAGGCCAACGCCCTACACCATCCGTCCAGCCTCAACCTCCACAGCCTGCAGCACCAGCAGTCCAGCCTCCACCACCTGCACCAGCTATGCATCCTCTGCGTCCACCACCACCTGCACCAGCTGTCCAGCCTCTGCCACCACCACCTGCACCAGCTGTCCAGCCTCTGCCACCACCACCACCACCTGCACCAGCTGTCCAGCCACCACCACCACCTGCACCAGCTGTCCAGCCTCTGCCACCACCACCTGCACCAGCAGAGGCCGCACCTCCAGCACCGGAGGACTTTGTTGAGGAGGAGGAGGAGGGCCCAGCTCCCCGCCAGAGGCCATCTGGCCAAAGGAGGCAACTCCTGCGGCTGGCCACGGAGCTACTCCGCCACAACGTGCGCTTGGAGGAGTACCGGCAGCAGAAACTGGAGCTGCAGCGCCAAGCACTGGAGGCACAGCAGCGAGCACACCAGGAACTCCTCCAGGCGCACCGTGAAGGCCACCAGGAGGTGCTCCAGCAACTGAGACGGCTGGAGCAGAGCATCCAACACCTGCGCCCTCAGGGCACCGTGCCTACTCCAGCCCCCGTGCTGCTGGAGCAGCCCCTGCCATCAACATCCTCCTCCACTGACCACCAGCAACCACCAGCTAAGAGGTGGGCATTGCGCTCCTCAGCCTCCGCACCCACTCCTGCAGCACCCGCGAAATCTGCTCCCATTCTGGGTCCTGTGGCCAGACCACTAGAAGCAAGAAGGTGGCCCGATTTCCACGGTGCAGCCGAAGCCGCAGGCTGCCGTGGGGATACGGAGGAGGACACTGGGAGCAGCAGCTCAGAAGAGACTTCCCATGCAGCACCAGCTGCAAAGGAAGGGCGTGGGAGGGGTAGGAGGGGACGGGGGAAGGGAAGGGGAAAATGATGGGACATGCTGTAGGGTGAGGGTTGGTGGGAGGGGGGTGGGTGGGTGTGGGAGGGGGGTGGTGGTGGTGGTGGTGGTGGGGTTGACCAAACACATATGCACTGTATGTACAAAATAAATGTTCACTTACATTCACCTAAAACTTGTTTCAATGAGTCTTTGTCTTGCTCTTACGCCAAGCTGGTAGGCATTGAGCTCTGCTCTGTAGGCTGGGGGTGGAGGGGGCTCCTCTTCCAGCTCATCTGGGGCCTCTTCTGGTGGTGGCTGTGGCTCCTCTGGGAGAGGCTGTCCTCTGCGCTGGGCCAAATTGTGTAACATACAGCACGCCACAAAGATCTTGGCCACCTTTTCTGGACTGTAGAGCAGCTCTCCTCCAGACCGGTCCAGACAGCAGAAGCGGTTTTTCAATAAACCAAAGGTGCGCTCAATGATCCCCCGGGTGCTGCGATGTTTCCTGTTGTAGGTTTCTTCTGGCCCTGGTTGTGGGTGGATCAGGGGGGTCATAAGCCATGTCCTCTGCGGGTAGCCTCGGTCACCTTTGCAGAAAAGCAGAATGAGATAGATGAGTGTGTATCGCTTGGAGCAGGTACAGGGGGGGCGGGGGGATTTGGATAGTGGGTTGTGGTGGAGGAAGCCAGGGCGGAGGGTTGCCCAGTGGAGGAGGTCTAGTATGGGTGGTACATGCATGTTGCACTTACCTAGTAGCCATCCACCAATGAACTCCCCTCGCTCGAACCTGCGGAAGATGCCCGAGTGCTGTAGGATGTAGGCATCGTGGCTGGAGCCGGGGTACCTGGCACACACGTCTAATATCTCCCCCTGGGCATCACATACAACTTGCATGTTCATAGAATGAAATGCCTTCCTATTTCTGTAGGTGGCTTCGTGTGCCCGGGGGGGTCTGAGGGCTACGTGTGTGCAGTCTATCACACCGATGACCGAGGGGAATCTAGCAACAGCATAGAAGGCAGCCATGTTGTTGTGCAGGGCCTGGGGGGTGGTGGGGAAAGTGATGTAGTGTGAGGTGTGAGTCATGAAGGCATCCAGGAACTGGGTGAGACAGTGTGAAATAGAAGCCTGGGTGAGGCCTGTGTTAGCAGCTAATACGGATTGAAAACTGCCAGTGGCCAGGACAGAGAGAGCGGAAGTGATTTTGAGGTGGGCAGGGATGGGGTTATTCCTACGTGTCTGGGGCTGAAGGAGGGGTGTCAGCTGCTCACACAGCTGACGAATGGTGGCCCTATCAAACCTGAACCTTGTTAGACACTGCTGGTCAGTGAGGTGTAGGAAGGTGGTGCGGGGCCTAAACACTCGGGGCCGTGAATACCTCCTGCGGTGGGTGGCCTCTTCGTGTAGCATGCATGCCATAAGTGCATTAAGTGCATCCATATCCCCACCACCAGTGCAAGTATTAGGACTAGTAGTCAAACAAACAGCAACACACACAGATCTGTCACTTCCAGCCACCACGCCCTCTGGCCACTCACTCGCCAAACAGTACAGGCACACAGAGACAAACGGAGGTCAGGGAATAGAGTATACACGTGGGAGGAGTGAATGGGGAGGGATAGGGGGAGGGGAAGGGGGCGATGGAGCAAAGGAGTAGGAGTAAGGAACGGTGAAAGGGTAAGACACAAAAAGAGGCAGGGCACACAGACGACCGTCACAGGTACTCAACACGCTCGGCTTTCTCTCTGCAACCACCACTTCAGCTCTTCCACCAACAATATCGCCACTCTCCAACTACACACAATCGCTAATGGGTCTAAAGACGATTTCCTCCTTGCTCTGGTCGCTTTTATTTCGGGTCCATCATATTACGCCCATCTTCCCGCCCAACCAGAGCCCTTTCGCTATTCGTTATACGTTGTACCCGTCCACGTCGTATCACCGCCCCTAACACGCCCCCGACACGCCTCTTATTTGGACGTTTTTACGTCCACGTACGAGCGACACGGACGCACTGAAACATTGCTTTCAATTATATGGATTTACTCGTTTTTGTGAGATTAACGTCCATCTCCCGATTTAGGTCGACTCTTGGGCGTTTTTTTCGTTCGATTATAAGCAGGATAGAGTCCCCGTATATGGACATATAATTATATATGTATATATATGTGCCTTTTATCTCATGTTATCTCTTTTAGACCATATAAGTTCATTTTATCATTCCGCATTGTTTATGTACATCTTTATATATATCATGTCTCCATGCTTATAATTTCATTTTACTTTAGATATATTTTTACTTTAGATAATTTTACTTTAGATATATATTGTTTAAAAAAATTTTTGGATGTATAATCTCCTACCATTATTTCTTAATTTTGTTGTTTATTTCAATTTATGTTATCAAATGCTTATTTTTGTTTGTTTATTTGAATTGATGTTTTTAAATATTTGTTGTTTTTAGACTCCTGAGGCAGGCCTTCTGGCCGAAACACAGTTTTTTTTGTGTCGAGTCATTGAATAAAGTGGTTCCTTGGTATTTTATTTCCCGTTTTCCTGGAGTCATTGGTCCATTTCCCACTCTTTTTTTGTACTGTTATTTTAACGTGGGAGTTTGTGTTCATCCACTTAGGTGGATTACTCTCTCTTACTGATAGTATTTCCCATCATGCTCCGTTCATGGAATTGAACTGAGCATGCTCAGAAGGGCTGGCCTCCGACGCTGGATCAGCCTGCATTGCCCCTTAGGAGGTACAACCCTGGGCTCCGTCAGAGAATGTCTTTGGCTGATGGGGCTTGAGTATCCTTGTCAGCAAAGGTATGATGGAGGGGGGCAGAGACTGAGAGGAAATGCATGCCCCTCCCCTCAAAATCAAGTTCTGGCTATTCCCTTGGATAAAAGGGCAGACATGGTGGTTTGAATGATCTTTTTCTGTTTGAATTTAGATTTTTAGATTTACCATATATACTTGAATATAAACCCATCTGAATATAAACCAAGAAAATCTTGTTCCCCTCTTTTTTTAGGGGAAAAATAGTAATTCAAATATAAACCGATGGTTTATGATAAGGTAGTCCTCTCTCTCTCTCCCTCATTCCTTCCCTTCCTCCCTTCCCCTGTGATATCTTGCACTTATGCTGTTCCCTGCCTTCCTCAGGGTGTCCTGCTGCTCCCCCCCCCCCCGAACTGGAAACTCTCCCTCCCTCCTGTTGTACAGATAAAGTCCCTCCCCAGGCCTACCTTACAACCCTGCTGGTTGAGTGGTTAGCTGGGGCAGAAGCAATCCTCCTATGCCCCTGCCCATGTGCAGACTAACAGGGGGCGGGGTATGTGCCCTTTTTTTTCTCCCTTAGGGCAAATATGGTAATCCTATGTTTAATGTCCCCTCCACCCCTAATCAATGATTTCTGTCACTGGCAGTGGGAGGGACATTGCGCAACTTTGCCCACCAAAAGAATGATGTCTGTGAAGCCAAGTAGGGCCATCCCCTGAACTCTGGGGTATATACCTGTGTCTTGCAGATGACTCGGCATCCGGCGTGAGCTGGAAATGCTCAGGCACCGGTACCGGTGTACCTGGCGTGAGAACCCTGGGCTGATCACTCGTGCAGCGGCACATATTTGCACAATGTAAATATCACAAACGGAGCATCCCTATAACATCTCAGTCTCAGATCAAGGCCTGATATTGCAGCTGACTTCCCTAGAGTGTGGCTACGCACTGCATATGTGTTGCCCCCAACCCCTCCCCCATGAGATGACATGAAAATGAACAGGGGAGAGAGGAACCCCTTGCTGAGCCTTCACCAGCCACCAAAACTCTGCTACCTGTACAGCAGGGGACATCGAAAAATTACCATCTAACTTGGGCTCTTTTGACATGACCTCATCTCAGATCCATGTCCCCTACTGTAGGGTATTAGGGTGGCCAACCTCTCTATCCCCCTTTCTGTGGTACATATTTCCTGATATGCCTTCCTGAGATCCTTGTATTTGCATGCAGTGGATGTGATAATAAATATTTTAAGTCAACAAAATAAATAGTCACCACAAAAAAAGTCTACACCACAATGAGAAATAACTGGGTCCTGCAAATACATCCTGCATCTTTCTTGCCAGACCACCCTCCAAGGTTCCATTCTATATAGTCCCATGAATTTCACACCAAGAAGGTTCTGCAAACAGCTGGGTCATATTTTCACATTGAGAATGTATTGGCAATGGTATATATTGGTGAGGAGGAAAGGGAAAACAACAATTTACAACTATGGGAGATACCCACAAGAGTCAGGAGTTAATGGAACCATTAGATACATGTTTACTTCATCACAATTGCTAAACATGTACTGAACAGCAGAAGAGGTTGCCCATAGGAATAAATAGCCTCAATCTGGGAGCAGCAGAGCACAGGCTAGGGGAATTATGTAGGCATCAGGCTGGAGCCATCTGCAGGGGATGTAGAGCAGGAGCTGTAACTGGAGGCCCTCGGCCCTCCCCATGACTTATGGTCTTGAGCCTGTGAGAGGCCTCCACCTGTGGCCAGATAGAAAATGGTTTGCAGGGTAGGATAGAAAAGCTTCACATTTGCCTAATTTATGGAGGATTGTAGGAGAGTGTTCACTGCTCTGGAAATTACAATCCGTGCATATAATGCTTACCACCCCCCCCCCCCCGAACCCTGAGAATGGGTGGGTACCTCAGAACAGGAGACTGGGGTTCACCACATAAATAGAGATGGAGCCTACAGGGGAGACACATGAGGTACAAAGTGGGAGCACAGCCACCAGATTTGGACACCCGTTAACCTGTTGAAAATAGAGGTGCGATCTGAATCCTGAGAAAAGGCACAGAATGGGGAGCCCTTCACCCTGAGAGAAGAGGGTGCACACATTCATTCTCAGGACCCCTCCCCCCAGCAGGCAGCCACAACTGAGTGTGTCCAGTTGAGAGCAAGACATCTGTACATAGAGGTAGATGCACTAAACGTTTTTCATCGTTAAATGAGCCCTCAGGGAAGAATTTCCTATCCTTTCCATGCACTTAAGCCTATTTTCCGACGACAGTAGCAGCTAACGAAAACGGAATGGAGATGAGCAATTAGTGTGAAAACCCCATTGAAACGACATGCACTAACCTTTTCCGATTGCCTTTACGCAGGAAAAAGGCAGGAAAACTAACGAGAGGTCTGGACCTCTCGTTAGGACAGCTCCGTGGCAGGAAAAAGTGTTAAGTGAAAAAATAAACAAACTTTGAGCCAATCCCAGCGCATTAGCAGAGCTAAAAGCGCTGTGATTGGTCCAAAGGACCTCAGAAAACACATAAAAAAATAAAAATAAAAAAAGGATCGGGAGGGGGCAAGGGCGCTCATCAGGAGCGTCCTGTACGGACGGCCTTGCCCCCCCCCCCGCTGCTCCCCACTTTCCGCCGCTCCCCCCACCCCGAAAAAGCAAACTTCTAGAAGCCCCTGCCCCCCTCCCTTCCTCACTACTCTCTCACCTCAGCTCCGCCTCCCGACATCCTCCATCCGTGCCCCGCCCCCTTTTGGGGTCGTCGCCGCCATTCCCCTCCTCCATCGGGCCCCCCTTCCTCTTACCGGGCCCGTGCAGCGCCTCTCTCCTCTGTCCGAAGGCGCTGCACGGGCAAGAAGAAAGCTGAATCAGCTGATGCCTGCCTTTGCGATGGCGCGTCTTTCTCCTGCTGCGCCCGCCCCTGTCTGACGTCAGTAACCTACGTAGGTTACTGACGTCAGACAGGGGCGGGCCCAGGAGGAGAAAGACGCTCTATCGAAGCTAGGCGAAGGCAGGCATCAGCTGATTCAGCTTTCTTCTTGCCCGTGCAGCGCCTTCGGACAGAGGAGAGAGGCGCTGCACGGGCCCGGTAAGAGGAAGGGGGGCCCGATGGAGGAGGGGAATGGCGGCGACGACCCCAAAAGGGGGCGGGGCACGGACGGAGGATGTCGGGAGGCGGAGCTGAGGTGAGAGAGTAGTGAGGAAGGGAGGGGGGCAGGGGCTTCTAGAAGTTTGCTTTTTCGGGGTGGGGGGAGCGGCGGAAAGTGGGGAGGGGGCAGGGGCTGCTAGAATTTTGCTTTTTCGGGGTGGGGGGAGCGGCGGAAAGTGGGGAGCAGCGGGGGGGGGGGCAAGGCCGTCTGTACAGGACGCTCCTGATGAGCGCCCTTGCCCCCTCCCGACCCTTTTTTTTTATTTTTGTTTTGATTTGGGAGCCATGTGCTTGTGATTTGACTGTGTTTTGACTGTTTGTGGCATGCGCAGAGCAGCTAACATAACGCTTGGCTGCTCTGCGCATGATTTGGGGGCCGATTAACGATGTGTATTGTGATTCTTTGATACATTGTACGTTTCACTACCGATCTCAGCATGTGTGACTTTTTTTTTTGGTGCATTTTTCGTTATTTTAAAATCGTTAGGGACTTTAACGATTTAGATTTTTTTACGTTTGGTTGCTGCATCTGCCTCATAGGGTAGAAACAATTATCACTATCATAGTCCACAGTAGCAGAGTCCACTGCTGCCCCTTGCAATCCTGCTGACCAGCTGCAGTCCTCTATGCTGTCCTGCAATAAGCAACAAGTGTTTGAGTATCACATACAAAGTGCAGAGTATGTGTGAGGTCAGCTGCCTAGCAGAAGGGGTAGGGGTGGCTGAGAGGTTTGTGTTTACCTGCAAAAGATGTGAAAAAGCCAGAGGCCATCTGGCTGAAAGCTTCCTAGGTGCAGGTGGCTGATCCTAGGGGAGGGGGAGGAGAGAATGGAGAGTCAGAATAAGGTTTGGAAAATGCAGAGTATATGATAAGCCAACACCTAGTCGGAATCATTTTCAAAGAAAGGGTAGACCGCTCCCAAACCAATAATCCCCAAACGTGTACACATTTGGAGCATAATCAAAAGAAAGAGTGTCCAAGTTTGGCCCATAATTTTAGCAGTGTCCAGATCGCTAGCTGAGCTGAAGACGTTTAGAAATGTCACCCATAATCCAAAGAAAAACATCCAAATCGCCAACCTAGCAGGAGACATTAGAAAGCCCACCTATAATGGAAATGAAAATGTCCAGATGTCGGCCCAGTAATAAGAATGTAACGCTGTTTTGTATAATTGTTTTGTATTTATTTTCAGTTAATAAAGCAAATTTGTAAACCAGTCACACAATACAATAAAAAATAATGCAACTTGTTGGTAGAAATGAATTACTTTTAATTAAGGTTAAAAAAGACATGATAGCATCAAGAGGCCAATCCGCTGTAACGCTGGAGAAATGGATTATGCAGCTATGTTCAAGGCTGCTGTTCCTGGAGGCATTGACCAGGAAAGGTGTTAATGTAATATGACAGATCTGGAGCAATAGTGAGAGCAGAATAAAAATGGGAATGTGGCCAGTGGCATGATTTCAGTTATAAGGTTTGATTTAACATAATTTGATTTGCTCCTGAGAGCAAAATATTATAGTTTTGGCTCTTTGAAAATGCTATTTGTCTTTAAAGAAGGTACATTGGGAATTCTAAAAGAATAAAGACTGTTTCTTGCTTTGTTGAATGTCTCTCCGTAATTGCTAATAGGTGAAAGGAGAGATGAATTTTTGCATGTAAATGTTTGTCAATCCTATTTGGAAGGTAGCTCTGCTTCTTAATTTAAAAATTCATAGTTGTGTACATAATACATATAGATATATACCCATGCTGTATACTGTATACATTTCTGATCATTCAACCAATGGATATATTTTATTTTGAATGTTGGTCACCTGAGGTACCTGTCTATGAAAGGAATTGGGTAAGCTTGAACAGACCTGATACTATTAAATAGAAATTTAGGGGTCCTTTTACTAAGGTGCGCTGAAAAATGTCCTGCGGTAGTATAGGCGTGGGTTTTGGGTGCACGCAGATCCATTTTTCAGCATGCCTGCAGAAAATGCCTTTTAAAAAGTTTTTTGCCGAAAATGGACGTGCAGCAAAATAAAAATTGCCGTGCGTCCATTTTGAGTCTGAGACCTTACCGCCAGCCATTAACTTAGCGGTAAGGTCTCTCGCGTTAACCGTGCGGTAATCGCCTACACACGTCAAGTCAGAGTTACCGCCTGATTTTTACCACGCGCCAGAAAATAAAATATATTTCTGGTGCGTGTAAAAAACCCGAAATTACCGCACAGGCCATGTGGTAGCCGGGCAGTAACTCCAAATTGGTGCGCTTAGGCGCCTATGCGGCTTAGTTAAAAGGGCCCCTTATCTGGATAATTTCCAAAGGCATGTTCAATGACTTCATTGAAAATTGTGTATGCGTGGTTTTTTTTTTTTTTGTCCAGCCACAGCATAGTTTAATTATCGGTGAGTGATACAGAGGTAAGTCCATTGGAAATTTAGGTTGTTGGAGAAAAACAATGCACATACTTAACATTTTCAAATGTAGACATTTTATTCTTCCCCTCCCTCCCCTGTACTTCACCTCAGCTGTCCACAGATGTAAAACTTGCAGGCTCTTTTGACAAGCATGTGCCTTGCAGCTGAAGATTTTCAAAAGGCTAAAACACTTGTATAATTTCCCTTTAAAAGTCGGTCATAGTGCACATAGGCTAAAAGCACAGGACTTACATTTAGGGCTAGAATAAAAAAAGAAATATCTGGGCCAGAATTAAAAAAAAAAAAAAAGCCAAAACCATCCAGAGCATGTGCAAGGCGGTTTCTTTTGCACAGTTTTGAAAGGCTGCATCTTTGGCTCAGGATTTTAATTAATAGCATATTCTGGAAGGGAAAATATTCTGTGTGATGTACATTTACAAGTGTAAAGCTTGTGCAGAAAAGCAATTCTGGACTTTTGCCTGATTCATAAAAGAGGTCCTTTTACTAAGCTGAGGTAAAAAAAAAAGTGGCCTACAGTAACAGTAGCGCAGGGCTTTCCTACACGCTAAGGCCAGTTTCTGCGTGGCAGTAAAATGGCCGCGTTTTCATTTTTCTTTAATTAATGGCAATACGCTAATTTCCCAATTAATGTGTGGCCATTACATTGGAGCCCTTACCGACACTTACTAGTTAGTAAGGGCTCTCATTCTGCTGACCACACACTAATTGGTTAGTGCACAGCGATGCAGCTGCAATAACCGATTAGTGTTGGGTACACGTACTCTCCAACCCCAAACATACCCCCAGCACTAAACAATATTTTCTATTTTTTAGCATGTGGGTAGCACACGCTAAACACAAAACTACTGTGAGAAGCCTGAGCATGCTTACTGCAGCTTATTTGTGGTCTGTTTGGTCTTGCTCTCTATTCCTCTGTTGTTTTATTTGTATTGTTTTCTATTTATTTTGCTTTTACTGTAACACATAATGTACTGTGTGATGATGCATTTATTATGTATAAATCGCTTTGACAGCATTGCCTTAGGCGATTCATGAAATAAACATAACCTTGAACCTTAGTAATAGTGCCCCAACATTTGGCCTTCAGTAGCAAAGTTACCATACTGTGTATCTTGTTACATAAGTTTATCACTTTCTGTTAATTTTTTTTTCCATTCAGAAGTTGGTTGCACTGCACACTTTGAAATACTCCAGTTTTTATTTTCTGCTAAGTGCTGGGGTTGGTTGTCTGTCTACTTGAATATGTAGAAATAAGGGTTTATTGGACTGACTTGCTATGTCTGCTTACTTTTTGAGAGCTGTGCTCCTTTGCTTCAGTTGAAGGTTTCTTTTTTTTTTGTTGGGTGGGGGGGTGAGGGGTCAGGAAATGATTATTTAACTTCAGCTGCAATCTTATATCTGCTTCTTACAACTGTCTGCTATGGGAGTGCTGCATGGTTCTTGTCTGAAACAAAGTACCTCCGTTACCCTTTCTGAATTTTATTGATTTATAGCTGCAAAGCTGTAAAAGCCAATGAAAAAGAGGGGGGGGGGGGGGGGGGGACCCTGCCCGGCCCGGCCATTTTCTGTTTTGGTCCCATTTGGGGCTCCTGCTGAAGAAGTTATGTTTATCCTATACTGTGGTTTCGTTCTCCTTGTCAGTCTGCTGCCCTCTGCTGTTTGCCAAGCTGTAGTAAAATAGGAGGGCATAAGGGAATTGTTCAGGATTTAACCAGATGCAGAAGCATTAGTCCATGGGTCCCAATGCTTAATGGAACTGTATGAGTCTGACACCCGGGAGGGGGAGGGAGGGAGGAAGGAAGGAGAGGAGGTGTCAGGAAGACCGGTGCAGCATCCACACATTTTGTAAGGGGAATGGGTTTGAGTAGCTGCAGGTGAATCCAGTGCTTTGCATATGTTCTGAGACACGGATGCACCAGATCTTAGTGAATTGTGTGTGTGTGTGGGGGGGGGGGGGGGGGACCCTAAACCCAAACACACACACAGCACAGAAGGCGAGGAAACATCTCTCTCTTACTTTTTATCTTGTTTTTGTTTTTTTTAATTTGTGGTTTTGTTTATTTTATCTGCCCTGCAGAGGAAAAAGGCAGAATAGAGATATTTTAAATAAAATAAAATTGGCAATATGAAAGCTATTATGCTTGGGTATAATATACAATACCAGGGAAGTAATCTGTATGGGTGTATACGTTTAGATATATATGTATATAGTAATAAATTTACTTCCATACTTGCATACTGTCCTTCTCCATAGTATGGAAAAATAAATACTTTGGGGCTCATTTTCAAAAGAGAAATAAAATGTCCAAAAAGTGGTATAAATTTGCATTTGGACATCTTTCTCTCAAAAGGTCCAAATTGGTATTTTCAAAACCAATTTTTAGAGGTTTTTCTTTGGTCAAAAGTGCATTTGAATCACAAGGGGGCATGCCATGGGAGTGTTAAGAGTGGGATCTGGATATTCCTAACACTTGGATGTTTTTCATCCATAATGGAACAAAACAAAACCATCCAGGACTAAAACTAAGGTTTTGTGAGCTAGACCTGTTTTTATAACAAATAAGGCACAAAAACATGCCCTAAATGACCGGATGACTACTGGAGGGAATCAGGGATGACCTTCCCTTACTCCCCCAGTGGTCACTGACCCCCTTACTACCCCCCAAAATGGTGATTAAAAACATTACTTACCAGCTTCTATTCTAGCATCAGATGTAATACTCAGGTGTATTAGAGCAACATGCAGGTACCTGGAGGTGGGTGCAATGCACTGCAGACAGGTGGACCCAAGCCCATACCTCCCCCCACCCCACCTGTTACACTTGTGATGGAAACTGTGAGCCCTCCAAAACTCACCAGAAACCCACTGTACCCACATATAGGTGCCCCTTCATCCATTAGGGCTATTGTAGTGGTGTACAGTTGGGGGTAGTAGGTTTTGGAGGGCTCAGCAGATAAGATAAGGGAGCAGCGGTGAGGTTGTACCTGGGAGCATTTATTTGAAGTCCACTTCAGTGCCCCTAGGGTGCCACATTGCTTTCCTGGGATGTCTGTGTGACCAGGCTGTCTCCTCCTACATCTTAATGGTATAATTTTGTGCGTTTTTCACTTGAACATGTTTTTTTTCTCCTGAAAGTGGACCAAAAAGATAAATGGGCAGAGTACAAAAACATCTATCAAATAGCCATTTTTGAAAGAAAGAGAGACATTTTTCTGTTTTGAAAATAACTATATTCCCCACTTGAATTTTGGACATTTTTAGTAAAACATTCAAAGTTGGACTTAGATAGAGGCACCGCTACTCGATGATTAAACAAGTTGCATTCTCTGTTGTACAGTCAGTAAACCTTTATTGCTATCCCCCACTCTAAAAGGGAAAGGGAATTGATACACCACCTTTCTGTGTGTGGTTGTTTGTTTTTGCAACTACATTCAAAGCAGTTTACATAGTATATACAGGTACTTATTTGTACCTGGGGCAATGAAGGGTTAAGTGACTTACCCAGAGTCACAATGAGCTACAGTGGGAATTGAACCCAGTTCCCCAGGATCAAAGTCAGCTGCTCTAACCACTAGGCTACTCCTCTACTCCAAGTCATTTCTACATATCTGTTAATACACATGTGATGGTGGATAAGTGGCTGGTAACAAAATAGGTAGATAGGTGTGTATGTAGTATATGTGTATAAGTAACCCTACCTAAATTATAGGATAGACTTCCATTAGTAGTGGCTGAGTTGTAGACGTGCTAGAGAAAAGCTGCAGGAAACAGCTAGATTTGAGTTTAGATTTTAGATTTATTTTTCACATTTCCCAAATCCAAGCTCAAGACAGGTTACAATCAGAGAAACATAAGTTAGTCTACATGGGCTTAAAAACTGAGCTGTACCTGAGGCAGTGGAGACTGAGGTGATTTTCCTAAGGTCATAAGGAACTTTGGGATGGGGTGACAATTAGATTTGAACTCTGGCTTCCATGGGCCTTAACTTGCTGCTCCAACCATTAGGTTGCACCCCACTTAAGTCTTACTTTACTTGCAAAAACTTGCTTATTTGGGCAGGCTTTTGACCCTTAGGAGGGTGGATGAAGTTATCACTCTCTTGTTAATGATTGTTTAACCCTTGAATTGTTTTTATTTTCTGGAATCAAAGTCTTAAAATGTCTTTTTATTTGGTTGTCAATTTGGTACCTATCTTTCTAGTATGAATGTTTTTTTTTCTCTGTCCTATAATTTTTTTCTAGTTCCTTTCCTGTTTCTTTTACAAATTTGATTTATGATTGTACACAGCCCTGTTCTGCATCTCAGTATGGGTGGTATAGAAAGTCTGAATAAATTGTAAACCTACCCCTCAGACCATTATTTAGGATGGGTAAGCCAAGTTATCCTGAATCAGCTGATCAAATTTTCAAGATCCTCAGTATCCCAGCTGAGATCAAACTCCAAAATGTTATATTCTAACTTATTTTGATTCTATTAAATGTTTCTAGGCATAGTGAGGCATCTTTTGATGTATAGTGGCTTAAATTTCCAGTTCATTTGGAGAGACAGCAAATCTAGAATTTAGAAGTGGTAAAATGTTCATTCAAGAACACTAAATAATCTCAAAGCAGGACTACATAGTAAAAAGCTTTGTTTGCCTCTTTTGACATTTAGGGGGTAATTAAGGTGCGGTATAAATGGGGCTTTTACTGCACCTTAAGTTACCATGGTAGTGACTAACCTGCAGTATAACAGCATTGCAAGTTAGTCACTTTCGTGGTATACGACTAACACTGCTTGCGTGAAACCTCACAAGCAGCATTATTCTAATATCAGGCCATGAAGCCATGATCAGATGCTCCCAAGCACTTCTTGAAGGGGTAACATAAGAACATTTGCTGGGACCACTGCTTTCTAACATATTTATTAAACGATCTACAGATGGGAATAGCTAGTGAGCTTTCGATTGCCCTATGGATGGAAGCGTCTTTGCCATCCTTTAAGAAGCTGTTAACATTTTTCAGGAAGCCTTTGGTGTGAACCCTTTCTACTTGATTTTTCTGAAGACTTAGATGAGATTGTTTGGCTGGGGCCTGAAGACGTGGAGGGGCATAATCAAACGGGACACCCAAGTTTTCCTGAGGGCATCCTCGCAGGACATCCCCGCGAAGGGACGGGGAAACCTGTATTATCGAAACAAGATGGGCGTCCATCTTTCGTTTCGATAATACGGTCGGGGAGCCCAAATCTCAACATTTAGGTCGATCTTAGAGATAGTCCACATAAATGTTGAGATGGTCGACCTTAGAGATGGTCATCCCCGGTTTTCAGCGATAATGGAAACCGAGGACGCCCATCTCAAAAATGACCAAATCCAAGTCATTTGGTCGTGGGAGGAGCCAGCATTCATAGTGCACTGGTCCCCTGACATGCCAGGACACCAACCGGGCACCCTAGGGGGCACTGCAGTGGACTAACTGATGCACTAACTGAACGGAAAAAGCCCTTCCCTTACCGATCCCTTAGCGATTCAGAAAGGAACAGGCATGCATGAAGGAAATCACATGCAAATGAACTGCTCACTGTTAGCTCATTTGCACACGATTTCCTTCCTAAGGAGGGGAAGCCAGTGCAGAGCAGCCAAGCATTATGCGTGGCTGCTCTGTGCATTCCAAAAACGGCTTCATACGTGCAGAAAAGCTGCGTTTATAATAGCCGTCTACAACCTTATGTTTCAATCATTTTTATTAAGTTGACATAATCAGCTGTAACATGCCATCTACAACCTTAAATAAATTGCCATCTACAGCCTTTGAAAAATACGAGTCCAGGTGAAAATGTCCAAATGCTCGTCAGGGACGTCTTTTTTTTTTTAGAGTATGGGTGAAGAACGTACAGTTGAGGATGTCCATCGTTATGCCTCCGTCCCTGCGATGGCAGTTGAGGATGCCCAAAATGTGGATGTTTCTGTGAGAAGGACGTCCGTGCCTGGATGTTTCTGTGAGAAGGATGTCCATGCCTGCTATGCCTCTGACACCCCCTTTATTTATTTGGATTACAAGTAGCAGCAGTGGGATTTGAACCGGCCACCTCTAGATTGCAAGACCAGTGCTCTGACCACTAGGCCACTGCTCCCTTGAAATTTGGCCGTCCCATTGAGGGGGCAGTTCAGGACGTCCAAAATGTTTGAAAGAAGGATGTCCATGCCTTCACTATGCCTCCACTGACACACACATACCTCCCCTCCCAGGGACCTGCATACTACTGCGATGGACCTGAGTATGACATTTCAGGCTGGCAAAAAAAGTTTTTAAAGTTTTTTTCAGGGTGGGAGGGGGTTAGTCACCACTGGGGGAGTCAGGGGAGGTCATCCCCGATTCCCTCTGGTGGTCACCTGGTCAGTTCGCGCACATTTTTGAGGCTTGGTTGTAAGAAAAAATGGACCAAGTAAAGTCGGCCAAGTGCTCATCAGGGACGCCCTTCTTTTTTCCATTATCGCTTGAGGACGCCCATCTGTTAGGCTTGTCCCAGTCTCGCATTCGCTACGCCTCCAACACGCCCCTGGGAACTTTGGTCATCCCTGCGACGGGAAGCAGTTGGGGACACCCAAAATTGGCTTTCGATTATGTCGATTTGGGCAACCGTGAGGGAAGGATGCCCATCTCCCGATTTGGGTCGAAAGATAAGCGCCCTTCTCTTTCGAAAATAAGCCTGATAGTAGCCCAGCAGTGCTTTTATCTTTTTCTTTGACTTTCTTTTATAATGTTGGAGCTTCTTTCAGACAATTTGTGTCATGTGTTTTATATGCATGTATTTATTACATTTATATTCCTGCTTTTATCCAAGGCTTGTGTCATATACATATGTTATTGTACTCCACTTTGATGGTTTTTCCCTAAGCGTTTAATCAAATTAAATAAACCTGAAACCTAAACCTAAGCCTGCTTTTACCACATTCTCTGTTGAAGGAAGAAATATTTTCTCTAGTTTGTTCTAAATTTACTACATAGTAATATCATTGCATTTTCTCTAGTCCTGGTATTTTTGGACAGTGTAAACAAGCGATTCTTGGCTACCATTTCCACTTTGCTCAGTATTTTATAGACCCCTTTCATAGCTCCCCTCAGCCGTCTCTTCTCCATGCTGAAGAGCCAGCCTCTTTAGACTTTCCTCATAGGGAAGTAGTCTTATCTCCTTTATCATTTTCATCAACCTTCTCTGTAAATTTTTTTGAAATGTGTTGACCAAAATTGCACACAATATTTGAGATGTAGATGCAGTATGGAGCAGTACAAAGCATTAATAATCTCAATTTTGTTCTCCATTCCTTTTTTTTAATATTTCCTGACATTCTGTGTGTTTTCTTAGCTGCTGCTGCACACTGAGCTGAGGGTTTCAACATCTTAACAATGATACCTAAATACTTTTTCTGAGCTGTGATTCCTAATATGCAACCTTGCATCAAGTAACTATAGTTCGGGTTCTTCTTTTTCTCCATGTATCACTTTGCAGTTGCTCACATTAAATGTCATCTGCTATTTGGATGTCCAATCTCAGGTTGGGCAAAGAATACATAAGAATAGCCACACAGGGTCACACCAATGGTCTGTCTATCCCAGTATCTTGTTTCCAACAGTGACCAATCCAGGTCACACATACCTTGCAGAAACTGAAATAGTAGCAGCATTCCGTTCTACCAGTCCCAGGGTAAGCAGTGACTTCCCCATGTCTAACTCAATGGCAGAATATGGACTTTTCCTCCAGAAACTTGTCCAAATCTTTTTTTTAAACCCAGATATGCTAACCGCTGTTACCACATCCTTAGCAATAAGTTCCAAAGCTTAACTATTGGTTGAGTGAAAAATATTGCCTCCTGTTTGTTTTTAAAGTATTTCCATATAACTTCATTGAGTGTCCTCTTGTCTTTGTACTTTTTGAAATTGTAAAAAAATAATTCACTTCTGCTCGTTCTACACCACTCAGGATTATGTAGACCTCAATCTTATCTCCCCTCTGCCATCTCTTTTCCAAGCTGAAGAGCCCTAACCTCAGTTCATTTTGGTCACTCTTCTTTGAACACTTTCTAATTCTGCTATATGTTTTTTGACATGGCGACTAGAACTGAACACAATACTCAAAGTGAGATTGCATCATGGAGCAATACAGAGGCATTATAGTATTCTTCGTCTTATTTACCAGTTCCCTTTCCTAATAATTCCTAGCATTCTGTTTGCTTTTTTTGTCCACCACCGCACACTGGCGTATTGTCTACAATGACACACAGATCTTTTTCTTGGGTGCTGATTCCCAAAGTGGACCCTTGCATGGTGCTCCCTTCTGATATGCTCTTCCCCCTCAAACTGAAGCTTCTTTCCCCTGGAATGCCCTCTCCAATTGAAGCTCCCCCACTTGGAATGCCCCCTCGCACCTTCCCTAGGTCCATATAAGCCTATGTTTCACTGGGTTCAAAGCAGTGCTGGTAACCCCTAATGGTAGTCTTGCAATATTACAGCAAAAGGGTCAAGTTGCTGTATAAGTGCAAAATGCAGTAGTGCCATGAGACTAGTGCTAGGGGCTGCCAATGCAATTTTGAACCTGGTGCCAGCAAGGGCAGAAGCAACTGGGGAATCACTAAATCCAGGAAAAGTGCAGGGTAGGCCTGGGGAGGGGTATTGAGAGGGTTCTATGTCTCTGCCCAGCCCCGTTAAGAAGTGATGGTAGCATAGATGCTCCTGGGATGGAAAATTAATGCCCGATTTTTGTTGCCAGTGTTCATTGCAAGGTGGATTATGATATTTACATACTAATGAGCTATTTTGCATGCATTTTTATATTTTCCACTTCATTAATGTATAAACCATAGTACCTTAAATGATTGTGTGTTACAGTAATATAACTTAAGTTAGTACCCTTTAACACGGTCTGTGTAGCAAGTAACATGCATTATAGCCACAATCCAGCTTGATAACTACCCCCTTAATTTGTTTTAGGTGATCTAAATAAATAAATAAATAAACCACCAAATAAAGGAAAACACATCAAAGCAAAACAAATAAAAACAAACAGGAAAAAAAAAAAAAAGCAAAGTCCTTCCACTGAGCTCCCCTGAGCCTCATTTACCCTTTAAATAGGACAGGAGGGATCCCATCGCTCCTGCCTGCTAGGTCTTGTTTTCAAATGTCAGCTGATCCTGAGGCAGCACCATTTTATTGTATGGCCATGTAGCTCACAGGAAAGGTAACATATTAACAAAAATAAAACCATATGAATACATGCCCCTGATATTCAGTTGGCAGCAGTGAGCGTTTTGCTGCCCACTGCTGTCGTTTTGTTCCTGGATATTCAGTAACTGCTCCTGTCCGGGCTTTGGCACTGAAAATCATTCTTTTTTTTACTCTGCTAAAACATAGCTGGTTAAGTCAACATTCAGCCCTCGACTGCATAAGCCAAACCACTTAAAAATAGGACTACTATTTATGCGGCTGAATAGTGGCACATAACCCAACTCTGCCTCTAGAATACCCATAAGTTTTTGAATTCAGTGCTAACTGGTTAATTGCCGCTGAAAATGACCAGATAGCCATGAACAAGTAATTTAACTGGTTGGCTGCCGTTTCTGGCTGGTTAAAATGTTTTGAATATTGGCTTGATATAATGGCTATAGAACAAAATGGCTCTATCTTCCTGGCCAGCCAGAACTATTTTAAAATTGCTGCCTGGCAGGATAGGAATGACTGGGGATCACTCCAGTCCTACTGCAGAGTACAGATAGGATAAGTGGGGGGTCTGGGTAGTGTGGGACCAAAGGAAGATCAGAAGGTGTGGCAGTGGTATAGCTAGGGGAGGGTAGGAACCTTCAGTTGCCCTTTTCGGGTTCAGGCCCCATCTCAAAATTGTAGCAACAACTTCTGTTATGGCTGGTGGGGGGTCTCCCAAGCCCAACCAGCAGAAGAGGTCCTCCACTGGCTGTCTGGCATTACCACTACCCCCTCCCCACGCATGCTCAGTTTTTGCACATGCACAAAAACAGGGCATCTGTGTGTGTGTGGGGTGGACTTGGGGATCCCCTTTATCTCAGGTATTTGGGGGTCGCAATGGGGGAGAGTTTGGATAGTTGGGTAGGGACAGAAAGTGGAGCCAAGTTTTGTGCTCCCTCCCCACTTTGGGCTTGCTGGTTATCCTTTTCTTCATTTCCCAAAACCCAAGAAAGTGAAAAGAATGTTTTTGTTTCATTTGAAAACGAATGCGTTTCATTTTACATCCCTAATTCTAAGAAAAGCATACATGAGCGCTTCAAGGAGAATTACTCTTGTTGTATGTATCTGCAAACCTAATGGCCATTAAGAATTTCATTCATCCTGCATTTACCCATGTATACTTTCAGCAGCATTGTGAGCTCTATAAATAAAATGAAATAGCCTTAACGTTCTGTGTGGATTGCCAGTGTACACATTGGGCACCTACAGAACTTACTATATGGCCAAAATGTATCCACCCAGAATAGACTGGGCTTTGGGGTGAGCCTGAGGCAGGGCAAATGTTTATATGGATCATTAAAATTCAGCCATTTGTTTTTATGCATTCAGCTTTGAATGCAGAAATTACAGGAATAACTCCTGGCTGACCACCTAAAGAAAGTTAAATGTATATATTTCTCATATAACTATGGGGCCCTTTTACTAAGGTGTGCTGAAAAATGGCTTGCTGTAGTGTATGTGCGGGTTTTTGGGCGCACGCTGATCCATTCTTCAGCGTGCCGGTAATAAAGACCTTTTTAAAAGGTTTTCCTGAAAATGGACGTGCGGCAAAATCAAAATTGCCGCACATCCATTTTGGGTCTGAGACCTTACCACCATCCATTGACCTAGTGGTAAAGTCTTAAGCAGTAACCAGCCGGTAATGACCTACGCGCGTCAAGTGCCATTTGGCACACGTCTGATACGTACGTCCGAAAAGAAAAATTATTTTTCATACTTGTGTATCGGACGTGTACCAAAAATGAAATTACCACACGAACCACACGGTAGCCATGTGGTAACTCCATTTTGGCGCACATTGGGCATGCGTGGACGCTTACGCGGTTTAGTAAAAGGGCCCCTATGTATTTGGGGGCTAATTAAATGTCGATCTTATATAGTAAACTTTGTTATGTGACTTTCTGACCTGAAGAAGAAGGTATTGCTTTTAAAAGCTAGTCAATGTATTAGGTTAGTCCATTAAAAAAAAAAAAAGCAACAACAGGTATCGTGTTTTTTTTAAAATTTTGATTAATTTCTATTTATTACTGTTTTGTGATAGAAAAGTATACTTTTGTTTCTGTGTGTTCTGATTGTATTTGTTTGTACTTTGTTGCGAGAGATTTTCCCTTGGAGTGTAAGAAATATTTTAAAATAAGTAACTCTCTTCCCAAATCTTTTTTTAAAGTTTTATTTAAAAATGTTCAAGTGCAACAAAGTAGTAATCGTAGTAATAGATGCTGAATACTGAACAGAACAATGAATTTGTGGCATACCATACTTCTTTGGTACGTAGCAATTAGAGAACTGTGACTTCCTCATAAAACAATAACTCCCCCAAAACCCCACCCCACCCCCTCCCCACCTCTTCTCAAATCTTTATTGACGGAGGTACTGTTATATCCCTTCTTCTAAATCCACCTTCAACACATCTCACTCTTTTGGTATTCTGCTGCCAGTTTTTCATGAACTGGCAGTCCTGTAATTTTATTTAGATGTAGTTTGACTAAATGAATGGCAATCAATATTTGAATGAGATGCATCACAACGTGGCTTACAGTAAGAGGTAATCCCAGAAGAAAGAAGGAGAGCTGCGCTGATGGAAGTTACTGGCTCTGTAGCTGCAAATAGACAAGATACCAATGGATCAGAGAAGGATTTATATCCCACCTCTGTGAGATTCATTCCAACAGATGTGCTGAGGGGGAGGGGTGGGGAGAGAGAGAGGGTTGAGTTAATACACAGTGTTCCACGATAGGAAACTGCCTCCTATTCCATAATGACCCTCTCAACAAAATGAAACCAGAGACCACAGGTAAGAGGGGGAATCTTAGCTTGAGTCTGCAAGGAAAGGAAAGGGAAGAGATGCCCCCCCCCCCCCCCCCCCCCACCACTCACCTTCCAGATATGCTAACACCTCCAGCTGGGCCTCAAAACTGACTCTCAAAGTCATCCTGCACTCTGTACAGCTCCTCATACTCATCCATAGCACCTGACCGTGACAGCCGCCTCTCTCCACATAGAGCTCCGAATAACTGCACCAAAACAGCACACTCCATCACTTCCAACTACCCCTTCTGCAGCTCCATGCCGCATGCTCCACCCCTAATCTCGCACTGGTCACCTCAGGGTCACGGATGGCGCAGCGCAGGGTAAAGGACTGTGACTGAACGTTCAGCATGCACCGTGTTGTATTCCTGTCTCGTGGCTTTGCTACTGCTCCACTACAGAAGAAAGTACTATGCACGCGCTGCTTGGGTGACAAACGGTGCACACCATCTTCTGCTGTGTCAATATCCTGCGAGGTATGTTAGGCAGCATGCATATAGCTACTACTACTACTACTACTACTATAAAACATTTCTATAGCGCTACTAGACTTACGCAGCGCTGTACAAATTAACATGAAAAGACAGTCCCTGCTCAACAGAGCTTACAATCTAAATTCCACTCCGTATAATGATAGCGTGAGTCAGGGTGTGTATGTAATACAGCACATAAGCCACCCCATGCAGTTATCAGTTCAAACTATCAGGAGCGCAACTGGTAGGCATCGGCAGTTTTTGATGCCTCCCAACTGTTGGCGCCTTCCTGCTGTGCATGCCCTGTTTACCATGTTCCGCCAGCCCTGATCACCAGACTACAGAGACAGGAAAAATCATTTTATTTTCAGTTTAGTGATTGTATTATGTTGGTGTTGAGAATTTATATCTGTCTGCTTTATTTTGCACTGTATAGGAGGACATGTATTTATTTCTGTTTCTCTGGTATTGTATGACATGCAGAGTTCTGTTTCTCTGCGTTCAGTTTTTGTCTACGTATGTTTTGTGGTTCTCTATTTTGTATCACTCTTCCCTGTCAAAAGCCTTTTCTGAATCAAAGCTAATAGCTCGGGTAGGATTGAATATACTTTTACATCTGTCAATTGCCAGAACTAATTCGTGAACATTTAATAACAGCATGTCTACCCTTTACAACTTCAGTACATAGCGGGTCAATCTAAACTTTTTGGCAGGAGTGGAGGAGTAGCCTAGTGGTTAGAGCACCAGTCTTGGTTGGCCGGTTCAAATCCCATTGCTGCTCCTTGCGATCTTGGGCAAGTCATTTAACCCTCCATTGCCTAAGGTACAAAATTAGATTGTGAGCCCTCCAGGGACAGAGAAATACCCAGTGTACCTGAATGTAACTCATCTCGAGCTACTACTGAAAAAGGTGTGAGCAAAAAATCCAAATAAATACGTTCTATGTTAATTTGGAATATGGGCTGATACGATTCAGGGAGGAGTGGATCCTTCCCTGGGTTGGGAAGCATTGTGATTAAAGCTTGATTGGATGACTGAGAGAATTTTCCTGCTTCAATAGCCTGATCGTAGTAGGGTCGTGAGGGTCCTATTAATGAAATTATAAATGTTAAAAAAAAATTCACCACTGTAATCATCTATCCTGGAGACTTATGAAGCTTAAGATTTTTGTTCCTCCCCTATAATGGGTGCATTGAACTGGGTGCACTCATCACTAGTAAGGGTTGGAAGGTTACAGGCATTCAAAAAGGATTCAGTATAGGTAGGATCTTCCTAGGTTTTAGCTGTGTATAAGGCACTATAGAATGCCATGACTAGTGGAGGGCCTGTTCCAGTTCTTTGTGAGATTAGTTAAAACCCTGTCTGGCTTATTGCCATGCCTGTGCAGTTTCAATTTATAATAAAACATGTGCTTTTGGGATCTCTCATGGATTAAGAGTTGCTTGGGCCCTATAAAATGAGAGAAGATGGTTTGTTTCCGACTACTCTTTGTTTCTGACTTTTCTTCTTCTCTCTGGCTCTTATCCTGCTTTTTACTCTCATTACTAGAAGAAGAAGACGAAGATGAGAAAACCACTGCTTTTAGCTGTTTAGACAGGGCAGATATTTATAACGTTGATATATCAGACAGCGCTTTATCCAAGTCAGAATTTAGAAGGGAAACCGGCTTGCAAAGAAATATCAAGCAGTTGTCTTTTTTTTTTTTTTTTTTAAATAAAGCTGATATATTTAGCCAGCAGTTCTGATGGCTGAGCATAAGAACAGAAGACAATCTAGAAAGGAAAATAGAATATTTCAACTTTGAAAGGCATGCATTATGGTGGCCTTCCAGGGCCGAAATGAATTGAGTTTTCAGGCTAGCCAAATTAAAATGATTCTAAGAATTCCTTTTAGAAAACCAGATAGTATGGGACTCTGGAAGACTAGATTGTACACCCTTGATTTTAATATCTTTGGGGGCTACAGTTTATTGATGAATGGATTCAATTAATAAGGGTTAGTGGGCTCATTTTACTTATAATTGTACATGTTCCAGATCTGCTCAGATATGAACATAAAATACACATCCATTAATGACAGAAAATGAATAATAGCTATTGGCCTGTTTGGCTAATGTATGTTGTCCAGTTAACGTGCATTAACATGCTAATTTGAGTTGAATGTGTTTAGTTTGTAAATAAGGCCCATTGAGATTAATAGAGCTTCTGTAAAGTAATGTGTTCAATTACATTAATGTGTGTTAACTGGTTAAAGCCTGTTAGTAAATGAGGCCTTATAACTTAATAGAAAATAATTTGGATTTTTGGTGTCCTATCAAATAATGAATTAGTAATTCAGATACAAAAAGTCTCTGCTTCAAAGACCTCACAATCAAGCAGGTATTTGAGGCAACAGGAGACAGAGACATACCTGTGGCAGAGGTCCATTTCTAGAGAGCCCTAGGGTGGACAGGAGTGGCTATGCATCTGCTCCCATCTCTCCCCCCCCCCCCCCCCCGCGTGGTGGCATTCAGTCCTACTTTTGCTGAAGGGGATTCCCAAGCCCTGCCAACGGAAGCGGTCCACTGTCTGAGCAGCAAAGAGGTTGATGGCATGCTTCAGCCACTGTTGCGGGCCCTCCTGTGCATGCTCAGTTTATGCTGCTGAACTGAGTACGCACAGGAGTGTGGCGTCAGCAGCTGAAGCATTACACCAACTGCTGCTCAGGCAGCACTGGAGGAGGCTCAACCAGCAGACCACTTTGACTGGCAGGGTATGAGTATCCCTGCCAGTTATTCCACAAGTGCCACAATTTTGGAGGAGGCCTGAGGCCCCCCCCCCCCCCCCCCCAATGCTATGCCACTGGCCTGAGATCACAAGAAGAGCCAAAGGGAAAGGAAAATGGGATTTGATATACCGCCTTTCTGAGGTTTTTGCTACTACATTCAAAGCGGTTTACATATATTCAGGTACTTATTTTGTACCTGGGGCAATGGAGGGTGAAGTGACTTTGCCCAGAGTCACAAGGAGCTGTAGTGGGAATTGAACTCAGTTCCCCAGGATCAAAGTCCATTGCACTAACCACTAGGCTACTTCTCCATGTTTGAACCATGGTTCTCTTGGTTCTCTGTCCATTGCACTTAACCGATAGGGCATTCCAAAATTGGTTGTGGTATTTCTTGTGGGAGGGATAAGATTTCTTTATATTTTATCTGTAGAAACATCGATCTAATCAATATTTCATGTGTCAAGTTGGTTTTTCATTTACAGTCAGTATGCATTTACAATATAAGGCAAACCATGTAAATTATTCTTTCTCTGTAAGTTAATATAGTAGAGGAAAACACTTTGTCTGTTACACTTGATCATACAAAATAAGGCACCAGAATATGTTTTTACTTGGGAGGACCAAACAAACCAAGCTTTGGCCCTGCCCTGCCCATCCCCCATCTCTCTAGTTGCAGATGGTCATGGCCCCTGTAGTTCATCACATTGTGCTCCCCAAGATACATACTGTTGTTTCCATATACAGTGCAGGTATTTTGGTCGGGACAGAACTCAGAAAAGATTACCCTCCCAATTAGCTCATGAAAGATCAGTCTGAATTTAAAAAGTTTTTCTTGTCTTTGTCTATACTTTTCCTAGCTACTATATTCCGCTGCTAATTGGAGATGGAAAGAAGATTTGATAGATTTTTCAGTATCTGACGTTCATGTTCATCCTTTACCACCAGTCTGTAGAAATAGTTTTACCCCAGAATACCAGATCCAGAATGTGGTGGAGCAGACATTGGGATAGCCCTGTTAAAAGCCAGGAGGAGATGGCAAATTCCTTCAGATATGAGCACCGTAGGCAAAACGGAGTGAGGGGCTAGTGTCTAAAGGTTTTGCATCTCCTAATGATTTTTATTCTTTCCAACTCAATGGAAGTTGGAAAGAATTATACAAAAGGGATCGAGAAATATCTGTCTGGGGACAAAATAACTACAGATTTAATAGAATGGGATGAAACTTGGTATAGGAAAAACTGGTGAAAGACATATCAAGTTGGAAAATGGGCCAGATTGGGCAAGGGTTCCAGAGAAATAAGCTCTATGCCCCCCCTCAATTAAGAAATGGTCCAATGCATTTCTTTGAGAGGAGGAGTCCTAGCTTCTGTGGCATAAAAATGTACTGTACATACAAGTAAATATGGCAGTTAGGGCAGTGGTTAGGACCAACCGAAAGTGGTGAACTGGATAAGAAACTGGTTGACCGACAGGTGGCAGAGAAATGGAATCCACTCGGAGGAAAGAAAGGTGAGCAGTGGTGTTCCTCAGGGTTCGGGGCTGGGGCCTATTCTGTTTAATATATTTGTTGGAGATATTGCTGAAGGGTTGGAAGGAAAGGTGTGCCTTTTTGCAGATGACACGAAAATAGCCAATAGAATGGATACCCTGGAGGGAGTAGAAATGATGAGAAGGGATCTCCGAACCTTAGAAGAATGGTCAAGGGTCTGACAGTTAAAATTTAATGCCAAGAAGTGTAGAGTGATGCACTTGGGGTGCAGGAACCCGAAAGAGAAATACTGAATAGGAGGGGAGAGATTAGTAAGCTCCACTCAGGAGAGAGACCTTGGGGTGTTGGTGTCGGAGGATCTAAAGGTGAAGAAACAATGCGACAAGGCGACGGCCATGACCAGACAGATGCTAGGCTGCATAGAGAGGGGCATAACCAGCAGAAGAAAGGAGGTGTTGATGCCCCTCTACAAGTCATTGGTGAGGCCCCACTTGGAGTATTGTGTTCAGTTTTGGAGGCCGTATCTTGCTAAACGACTGGAAGTGGTGCAAAGAAAAGCTACAAAAATGGTATGGGATTTGCATTGCAAACCGTACAAGGAGAGACTTGCTGACCTGAGCATTGTCAAGATGAGGCTTTTGTGAAGATGAAGCTCCCACCTCAGGATCCCACGTCCCTCTTTCACTCAGGGTGAGCTGGTTCTCAGTATGCAGATTTTATGCAAATTATTCTACTACCCCTTTCTGCTCAGGGTGACCTGCTTCTCAAAGGCAAACACAGTCAGGTCTCACCAACAGGATATTCTCTTACAAATCTTTTATTCCCCCTTCCTGGGGCACACTTCTTCCAGCTTAAAACCCTTTTACCAGCTTAAACAGTTCTTCCAGCTTAAACATTTTCTTCTTACTCAGTTCAATCTTCCCGCTTAAGCACCCGGACACTAAGTCCTTCCTCGTAACATGGACACCCCAGTCCTTCCTTGTAACCCGGACACCCAGTCCGTCTTTGTAACACACAGTTCTTCTACCTGGCACTCTAAGGCCTTCTTACCCCAGCCAGCTTCCTTGCTTTGCACACAGTTCACCACCAGTCCAAAGGGCTCAGCCAGTATTTCACATGGGGACCTCCTGCTCCAGCTACCAGCTCTCTTCTTCCGCTGCTAGCTCTCCTCCCCCCTCACCACTCAGGTGGGGTATTAAGTGTTTAATGGCCAAACAGGACCCAGCCCCTCACCTGCTGCACCTGTTTCCACCTCCAGGACTCTCCCCGGTCCTAGCGACCTCCAGCTATACCTCCCCTTACTGGCTCCCTTCAGCGACTCACCCAGCCCTTCTCCCTGGACATTTTAGGGGAACAGCGCCCTCTAGGGGCCTAACCAGGGTAGGACAGCCTCTCCCTTCTCACAGCATGTATACCTTAGAGGAAAGGAGAAAGAGGGGTGATGTGATACAGACGTTCAAATATTTGAAAGGTATTAATCCGCAAATGAACCTTTTTTTGGAGACGGGAAGGCGGTAGAACTAGAAGACATGAATTGAGGTTGAAGGGGGCAGACTCAGGACTAATGTCAGGAAGTATTTTTTCACGGAGAGGGTGTTGGATATGTGGAATGCCCTCCTGCGGGAGGTTGTGGAGATGAAAACGGTAATGGAATTCACACGTGCGTGGGATAAACACAAAGGAATCCTGTTTAGAAGGAATGGTTCCACGGAATCTTAGCGGAGATTGGGTGGCGACGCTGGTAATTGGGAAGCAAAATGGGAGCTGGGCAGACTTCTATGGTCTATGCCCTGATTGTGATTGAACAGATAGGGATGGGCTAGAGTGTAAATTTTAAGGGGCTTCGACGTTAGCTTCAGAACTTAGTACAAGAACAGTGCTGGGTAGACTTCTATGGTCTGTGCCCTCAGAAAGGCAAGGACAAATCAAACTCGTGTACACATATAAAGTATCACATACCATGTAAATGAGTTTATCTTGTTGGGCTGACTGGATGGACCATACAGGTCTTTATCTGCCGTCATTTACTATGTTACCATGGTTCCCAAACCTGGTCCTGGAGGCATCCCAGCCAGTCAGGTTGTCAGGATATCTACAATGAATATTCATGAGAGATTTGCATGCAGTGCAGGCAGTGTATGCAAATCTCTCTCTCATGAATAATATCCTGAAAACCTGACTGGCTGGGGTGCCTCCAGGACTAGGTTTGAGACCCACTGAATTAGGAATTCCTCCTTTCAAACTGCCTCTCCCTGTTCCCTACTCTCCCAGACTCCTAAACTTCCACTGTTCCCCAAATCTACACCCTGCCACTCCCCTACCCCCCCCCCACCAAAATGACCCTCCCCTCTGCAAACTGCCCTAACTCAATAACTTACACCCCACCACCCCACAAAAGTGTTGCCATCCCCAAAAGCTAACCCCCTGCAAATTGCCCCCACTCTAAAATACTACCTCCTGGAACTGCCCCAACACTTGCACGTGCACACACACACACACACACATATAGCAATGGCATAGCTACAGGGGGCCAAATTGGCTCCAGGGCCCCCAGTTTGGCTGACAGGGGTCCCCAACCTTCGCCAGCTAAAGCGTTTGTTCTGCACTGGTCTCACACTGCCTGGTGGTCTGTTTTCAGCACCATGCACGCTCATTTTAATGAAACTGAGCATGCTCGCACATGCTCAGTTTCATTAAAATTAGCATGCATGGTGCTGAAAAGGGCGCCAGGCAATGTGAGACCAGCGTGGGACAAACGCTTTAGCTGGCGGGGGTTGGGGACCCCTGCCAGCCAAGGTACCTTCCAGAGGGGGGGGGGGGTGGCGGCAGTGGCATGGGGCAGAAGTGGCAGCGGGAGGTGGGCCAAAATATGCCCCCCCCCGCCTTGTGCTCTAGCCCCCCCTCCCACCGAGGCCTGGCTACGCTCCTGACGCAGAGAAGTTGGAAAGAATTCAGCGAGTCATGCTATGCATGCTTTCCCCACTCCTTGTAACTCTGAATGTGGTTTAATTAAATTAAAATGGAGTGTGTTCTGGATTAGGTTGCTCCTAAGTGTGATTAACTATATAAATTCAGCCACACTCAAATTTTGATTTGAAAAAGAGTTGGGGGAGAGTTGTTCTTTGACCAAAAAATTTGGTTGCCGTATTAGTCCACTTGGTTATGTAAATATGAGAGTCAACAAACAAGTTGTAGGTGAAACATTTTTATTGAACTAATATCCTCCCTTCATCATATTGGATTAGAGAATGACACGGGGACGGGGAACACCAGTAACCGCAAGGATGGGGAAGGGGACAGAGCTCGCGGGGATGGAGCGGGGCCAAACTTTGTCTCTGCGTCATTCTCTATATTGGATATAACTCTCAAAAGCTTATCATAGACACACCATTCTCAAAAAATAAGGTATTGGCTACTTATTTGACTCTTGTTTCTACTCGTTCTTAGTAAGAATCTCTAGTTCCATAGGAGCCAACTCTGTGGGTGCTTGAGCACCCCCAATATTGAGAAAATTCCTTTTATGTGTCCAGGGAGGGGTTATTTCCACTGGGCTTAGCACCCCCAATAATTTTGAAAAGTTGGCTCCTATGTCTAGTTCTGCCCAAATATTTCCATCAAATTATTGCTGTGCTAAAAAGTACCTAGGAAATACACATCTGATAAGAGATTGACATGTCTTTGTATATTGTACCTATTCTGTTTTCACACATGCTGCCAAGAATCATTAAGTGTTTTTGTATTGCTTTCTAACCTGTTTCTTTAAAATGCAAATTGAAGTGCATGCTACCAGCTTAGATTTTCAGTTTCCTTAAACATTTAAATGCTTTTATTGTAATAGGTCACTTACTTCATTCATTAAACAGAAGGATGGGCATGCTGCATAAGAATGTGCCACATTTGTATGAAAATGTGTTAACAAAGCCCCACCAGTATTCACAAGTAGCATTAAGTGAATTTTCAATTGTTGTGACAGGCAGATCTACATTAGGTTACAGCAGTGTTGACACATTAGGACTGAAAAACCTTTTGGTTTTGAGAACATTGTCTTATTTTCTTTGGTAGTTATAAAACGAGTGTTTCTCTAATAATGAGGTTTACTGTAAGAGGACTCATTTATTTAGAATGGAATATTCCGGCATGACAAGTGAAGCTGCATTCCCTGGCTTCCTGCTCCAAGGAAAGAAAGAAAGAGAGGAAATTTTCTCAGTGTCCTTCTCTTCACTTAACTGGCCATGCCTTTTGAGGCTGTAAAGCCATAAACACCCCCTTCTAAAAGAAATTCCATTTGTTCTCCTTCTTTCCTCTCTGGGGATGCTGAGAAGGGAGGGGAGAGCTAGAAATGTCCAAATCCCAGGGAAATGATTGAGTTCCCTAGGAGAGTGAAGGGGGAAGTCTTATGAATGGTTACAGGATGGGTGAGAGGACCCTGCTCATAAAAGATTTTAGCACACCCGGAGTATGGACTCTGCTTTAGATCCAGTCATTTAACAGTGCATTGATCTCTTCTTTCATTTTTATTTATTTATTTGTTGCATTTGTATCCCACACTTTCCCACCTATTTGCAGGCTCAGTGTGGCTTACATAGTACCTTAGAGGCGATCGCCAATACCAATATGAACAAATACAGAGTGAGGTTATGGTAAAGTAAAGATCATGTGTGACAGACACATTGGGAATCATAGGAGGAAGAGTTTAGATATGTCCAGTACGAGCTTTTATTTTGTTGCGTTGCAGGGTTAAGGCATTTAAGTTGGATCGTTAGGATTTGCCATAGGATTACATTTCTATAACTTGAGATGAAAGCTAATTTATCATCCTATCTTCATATAGCTCATTCAATTTAGAAATGACGGTCGTCAGAAA